>NC_138304.1:95435000-95517500 GCF_965601325.2 Salmo salar
AGAGCTACCCTCCTATAAGGAGCTACCCTCCTATAGAAACCTATGGAAAGCGTAAACCAGGGCTCTCCAACCCTGTTCCTGGAGAGCTACCCTCCTATAGAAACCTATGGAAAGCGTAGACCAGGGCTCCCCAACCCTGTTCCTGAAGAGCTACCCTCCTATAGAAACCTATGGAAAGCGTAGACCAGGGCTCTCCAACCCTGTTCCTGAAGAGCTACCCTCCTATAGAAACCTATGGAAAGCGTAGACCAGGGCTCTCCAACCCTGTTCCTGGAGAGCTACCCTCCTATAGAAACCTATGGAAAGCATAGACCAGGGCTCCCCAACAATGTTCCTGAAGAGCTACCCTCCTGTAGAAACCTATGGAAAGCGTAGACCAGGGCTCTCCAACCCTGTTCCTGAAGAGCTACCCTCCTATAGAAACCTATGGAAAGCGTAGACCAGGGCTCTCCAACCCTGTTCCTGGAGAGCTACCCTCCTATAGAAACCTATGGAAAGCGTAGACCACGGCTCCCCAACCCTGTTCCTGGAGAGCTACCCTCCTATAGAAACCTATGTAGAGCTACCCTCCTATAGAAACCTATGGAAAGCGTAGACCAGGGCTCTCCAACCCTGTTCCTGGAGAGCTACCCTCCTATAGAAACCTATGTAGAGCTACCCTCCTATAGAAACCTATGGAAAGCGTAGACCAGGGCTCTACAACCCTGTTCCTGGAGAGCTACCCTCCTGTAGAAACCTATGGAAACCGTAGACAGTAAGTTTTACCTGCTCTTCTTCACATAAAGACAGACAAACGCTCACGCACACACACATTCACGGGCGACGCCTTATGATGGACTGATATACTATATTTGTGCCTTGTCCCAGGTCTCCACTCAACTCTCTGTATGTGATTTCTGTGTACTTCTGTCCTCTCTCTCTCTCTCTGCAGTTTTTATTTAATTTTAATTAATTCCACAGGTGTCTATTATTTGCCACTATGGCCTATTTATTGCCTTAATTCCCTTATTTTACCTAATTTGCACTCTCTGTATATAGACTTTTTGTTTTCTTTTTTTTCTACTGTATTATTGACTGTATGTTTTGTTCATTCCATGTGTAACTCTGTGTTGTATGTGTCTAACTGCTATGCTTTATCTTGGCCAGGTTGCAGTTGCAAATGAGAACTTGTTCTCAACTAGCCTACCTGGTTAAATAAAGGTGAAAAAAATATATATATACAAAAATAAAAGAACATGTCAGGAGGCTCAATTAATATATGTCTCTCTCTCTAGCTCTCTCTCTCCCTAACTCTCTCCCTCCCTCTCTAACTCTCTCTCTCTCCCTCCCTCTCTCCCTGGATGCGGGAGACAGAGGGTGTGAGTTGTGATGGCAGCAGAAATGGAGAGAGGGAGAGGGAGAGAGGGAGAAAGGGAGAGAGGGAGAGAGGGAGGGAAAAGTAGGTGGGACTAGAAGAGAAAGAAAAACCCAGGAGAGATGGTTAGGAGAAAGTAATTGGACAGGCTGGCTAGAGAGCAGTTTTTGGGGTCACTGGATATGGGTGTGTTTAGCTGGTTGTTCCGGGTCCTAGCGAGACCATTAGTTGTGGCACACATACACGAGAGGAGAGTGGCTCAATACACTGCTCTGCTCACGTCATGGCCACAGCACAGAATGGGCATACTGCTCTATTTGGAGATATACAGCAGTTACACACTCTAGAGGCTACAGCAAGCACTCAGACACACACACACACACACACACACACACACACACACACACACACACACACACACACACACACACACACACACACACACACACACACACACACACACACACACACACACACACACACACACACACGTAGCTAGGCTCTCATATACTGAACCAATGTATTCAAATGACTCATACACACACCTGGTCATGTTAATATTCCGAATACACAGCTCAACTAACACACCAACCAACACACACAAGCTGTCTTTAAGACACAGCTGAACCCTACTCATCATAGTTCATACTATAAGAAAAGTGTCTCCCAATGTCTCTAATAATTACAGCTGTTTTCTTGCCCAGCCAAGAAGACATACAGCAGTAGTGAACTGAACAAAGTACCCAATCATAAACCATGTTTGAACTAATCAAAGAAGGAAGCATTGCTATAATGCACTTTTTCTTTAAACACCTTAACGTTCTTCAAAATAGAACAGGTTGAGTCTCGAGTCAAATCCAAGTCAAGTTGGGTCACAAGGTTTTCAAGTCAAGTCTCAAGTCAAGTAAAAAAAAAAATCTATACATACAATGACTTGTTCAACTATAAATCTTTGTCTATTTATCGAGGCTACCAGACAGCCCTTTTCATTATTTAGTCTACAACATATTTTGATTATTAAATAATTAATTTTAACAATCAATTCCAAAGGCAAGCTTCATAAGTAAATTATGAATTTCAACCAATTTTGACATACCAAAATAGCTGATCCTATAGCTGTACAGTAAATCAGCAATCTGTTCGCTAGCTCAGTGGTCCTCAAAAGTTTTGAACCGCAACCCCCAAAAATAAACGTTTTAAAGCTTGCGACCCCCACGCATGCACAAGCACACGAGCACACGTATGCATCGCAAATTTAGCCTGTCTCAAAGATGAGAAGAACATGTAATTTTGAAAGAATGTTCAACCCTTTATTTATTTTCTATTTATTATTAATTTGTTTAGTCATTATTATTATAGTAAATTATTATTCTAAGCCTATTTAGAAATCTTAAGCAGTTCTTTAAATAACTTATGCAAAAATGTTTTGTTTCCTTTTGTTGAGACAATTTCTTTGGCTAAATTAAGATCTGTCTGCTTAATTCTGTGCTCCATATTTAGTTAAAGGTTAAACGTAGGCCTGTTGTAAAATAAATATAATTAGGCTATTGCTGTCATTTGTTGGGATGGCTACGGTAGGCAATCACCTTTGATGGTAATAGCTGCAATATAAGCCTGTTTAGCCATTTTCTTTGGCCAAATGAAGTTCCACCTGTAATGTTGTGCTTGTCTCAATATAATAGAATTACTCACACTCAAACCATGAAAAGGAAAAATCCAGAGGGCAAGATGCAAAACTTAATTTATTGCAACAATATAATAACCTGTTCACATTTCCCCTATAACAATGACTTGACTTACTTTTGATATTACCCTAATAAAGTTTAGAAACTTCTGTGAAGGTGTGGTGTTGTATGGATATTATTAAGCATAGCTACTGATTTTGACAGCTGAACTTGAGGTCAGGAAGAATGTTTTAGGCCTACCAGAGTTAGTCCTACCAGAGTTAGTCACCAGGTAGCCTGTGACAAAGATGCATCACTAGCAGATTGCTAAGCTGTATTTTATATGGATAATATTAACGTAGGCAAAACCGGAGAAAAAATGAACCAAGTGCTTTCTGGTCAATAATCTTATGTGCACCCGCTTCGCGCGCCAATGCTGATGACTGGTCATTGGTCAACAGTCAAGACTTGCACATTTTTGGTTCTGAAGCACAGATTTCAATGTTTTTGAAACAATAATTTGGTGCAATGTTGTAGGCCTATGTTAATGACCAGATTGAATAAGCAAAGGTATAAATATAAAATACAAATATGAGGCTATATGAAATCTATTAAAATATGTATATATATAAAATAAAACATAAATCCCACTCAGTTTCACACTCAAAACCTTCCCACAACCTTCTCACAACCATTTTACAACCCCTGATTTGAGAACCGCTGTGCTAGCTCACCCGACCTGTGTTGATGGAAAGTTTGCTGGTCCAATCAGAGGGCCAAGTGTGCGTTTCACTAGCCAATCTCTGGCTGCGTTGAGAGTAATCCATGGAGACTCTGTCTGTGCCACAAAATGAGTGACAAAACGTTACAAAACCTGGCCAGATAATTTCAAGTCATCAGTCTCAAATCAAAGTCGAGTCCCGAGTCTTGAGGGTACAAGTCCAAGTCAAGTCTCAAGTTATTATATTTTCTATCAAGTTGAGTCTCAAGTCATATGACTCCAGTCCACACCTCTGCTGGCAGGATCGTTAGTTGTTTGACTCGTTGAGTGGAGACAAATCTGCCACGCCTGCTCCCGCTCCCCCTCCCTGGAGCTATAGGGCGCCAGGCTGCCCATCATTGTGCACACCTATCACCATCATTACGCGCATCAGGACTCATCTGGACTCCATTACTTTGTTGATTGCCTCTCCTATATCTATCTGTTCCTTTCATCCTTGTGTCAGCAATATTGTCGTTATGTTACCACTGTCCAGATGCTGTCCTTGTTTGTTTTATGTTGGTTATTTATTAAATGTTCACTCCCTGTACTTGCTTCTCGTCTCCCAGCGTCTGTCCTCACACAAATCTATTTAAAACGCTAAGAGTGTGGATCCAAATGAAATTCTAGAAGACTGCTGTACATTTCACGTCTGTAGTTATTGGTACATACATTTGAAGTCGTAAGTTTACATACACATAGGTTAGAGTCATTAAACCTCGTTTTTCAACCACTCCACAAATTTCTTGTTAACAAACTATAGTTTTGGCAAGTCGGTTAGGACATCTACATTGTGCATGACACAAGTCAATTTTTCCAACAATTGTTTACAGACAGATTATTTCACTGTATCACAATTCCAGTGGGTCAGAGGTGTACATACACTAAGTTGACTGTGCCTTTAAACAGCTTGGACAATTCCAGAAAATGATGTCATGGCTTTAGAAGCTTCTGATAGGCTAATTGACATCATTTGAGTCAATTGGAGGTGTACCTGTGGATGTATTTCAAGGCCTACCTTCAAACTCAGTGCCTCTTTGCTTGACATCATAGGACAATCAAAAGAAATCAGCCAAGATCTCAGGAAAACAATTGTAGGCCTCCACAAGTGTGGTTCATCCTTGGGAGCAATTTCCAAACGCCTGAAGGTACCATGTTCATCTGTACAAACAATAGTACGCAAGTATAAACACCATGGGACTACGCAGCCAGCACACCGCTCAGGAAGGAGATGCATTCTGTCTCAAGTACATAAACGTACTTTGGTGCGAAAAGTGCAAATCAATCCCAGAACAACATCAAAGGACCCTGTGAAGATGCTGGAGGAAACAGGTACAAAAGTATATATGTCCACAGTAAAACGAGTCCTATATCGGCAAAACCTGAAAGGCCGCTCAGCCAGGAAGAAGCCACTGCTTCAAAACCACCATACAAAAGTCAGACTACGGTTTGCAACTGCACATGAGGACAAAGATCGTACTTTTTGGAGAAATGTCCTCTGGTCTGATGAAACAAAAATATAACTGTTTGGCCATAATGACCATTGTTATGTTTGGAGGAAAAAGGGGGAGGCTTGCAAGCCGAAGAACACCATCCCAACCGTGAAGCAAGGGTGTGGCAGCATCGTGTTGTGGGGGTGCTTTGCTGCAGGACGGACTGGTGCACTTCACAAAATAGATGGCATCATGAGGTAGGAAAATTATGTGGATATATTGAAGCAACATCTCAAGACATCAGTCAGGAAGTTAAAGCTTGGTCGCAAATGGCTCTTCCAAATGGACAATGATCTCAAGCATATTTCCAAAGTTGTGGCAAAATGGCTTAAGGACAACAAAGTCAAGGTATTGGAGTGGCCATCACAAAGCCCTGACCTCAAGCCTACAGAAAATGTGTGGGCAGAACTGAAAAACCATGTGCGAGCAAGGAGGCCTAAAAATACTAAATGAGTGTATGTAAACTTCTGACCCACTGGGAATGTGATGAAAGAAATAAAAGCTGAAATAAATCATTCTCTCTACTATTAATCTGACATTTAACATTCTTAAAATAAAGTGGTGATCCTAACTGACCTAAGACAGGGAATTTTTACTAAGATTTAATGTCAGGAATTGTGAAAAACAGAGTTTAAATGTATTTGGCTAAGGTGTATGTAAACTTCCGACTTCAACTGTAGCTATATGAAGTATTCTAGTCTATCAAATCTCACAAATATTCGATTTCAGCTGTATCTCATACAGCCACTTGTCTCCTGTCTCAATCTTTAAGGACAACAAGTGAATTTCATCCATTTCCCTAACCGAGTGGACTGTTTAAATTAAAGTAACAACAATCTCTAGCTTGTAAATATCCACAGAACACACCAACACATTAGCTTGTTGGCTCCAGTTAGAGTTACCTCGGTAGCCTCAGTGTTATAGAGCAGAGTTGGAAATGTGACTCACCGGGTCTTTAGCTTGCTGCGCTAGTATGGCGTAGGTGGAGATCCTGCTGCAAAGGCATTTGGTGTGGACAGCGGCAGAAGCGAGCGTTTGGCAGCCTTCTGTGTCCCAGTTCTCAGCGCCAGCTTCCCTGGAGGTGGGGGAAACATGGGACACACACAGTGAGTGAAATGCACACACCAACACACACAAAAAGGTCACAGGAGAGCACACATATGCACTCAAACCAAAAGTCGTAAAGAGAAAAGAGAGGAGAGAGAGAGAGAGTGTACACAAACAATAAGTGTGCGGTTAAAATTGACAAAAAACACACACCTTTCTTTCCACAGGGCCATGGGGTGAGACAGGGATGCAGCTTAAGCCCCACCCTCTTAATCATATATATCAATGAATTGTTAAGGGCACTAGAACAGTCTGCAGCACCCGGCCTCACCCTACTAGAATCTGAAGTCAAATGTCTACTGTTTGCTGATGATCTGGTGATTCTGTCACCAACCAAGGACGGCCTACAGCAGCACCTAGATCTTCTGCACAGATTCTGCCTGACCTGGGATCTGACATAAATCTCAGTAAGATAAAAATAATGGTTTTCCAAAAAAGGTCCAGTCACAAGGACCACAAATACAAATTCCATCTAGACACCATTGCCCTAGAGCACACAAAAAATGATATACTGCTCAAAAAAATAAAGGGAACACTAAACAACACATCCTAGATCTGAATGAAATAAATAATCGTATTAAATACTTTTTTCTTTACATAGTTGAATGTGCTGACAACAAAATCACACAAAAATAATCAATGGAAATCCAATTTATCAACCCATGAAGGTCTGGATTTGGAGTCACACTCAAAATTAAAGTGGAAAACCACACTACAGGCTGATCCAACTTTGATGTAATGTCTTTAAAACAAGTCAAAATGAGGCTCAGTAGTGTGTGTGGCCTCCACGTGCCTGTATGACCTCCCTACAATGCCTAGGCATGCTCCTGATGAGGTGGCGGATGGTCTCCTGAGGGATCTCCTCTCAGACCTGGACTAAAGCATCCGCCAAGTCCTGGACAGTCTGTGGTGCAACGTGGCGTTGGTGGATGGAGCGAGACATGATGTCCCAGATGTGCTCAATTGGATTCAGGTCTGGCGAACGGGCGGGCCAGTCCATAGCATCAATGCCTTCCTCTTGCAGGAACTGCTGACACACTCCAGCCACATGAGGTCTAGCATTGTCTTGCATTAGGAGGAACCCAGGGCCAACCGCACCAGCATATGGTCTCACAAGGGGTCTGAGGATCTCATCTCGGTACCTAATGGCAGTCAGGCTACCTCTGGCGAGCACATGGAGGGCTGTGCGGCCCCTCAAAGAAATGCCACCCCACACCATGACTGACCCACCGCCAAACCGGTCATGCTGGAGGATGTTGCAGGCAGCAGAACGTTCTCCACGGTGTCTCCAGACTCTGTCACATCTGTCACGTGCTCAGTGTGAACCTGCTTTCATCTGTGAAGAGCACAGGGTGCCAGTGGCGAATTTGCCAATCTTGGTGTTCTCTGGCAAATGCCAAACGTCGTGCACGGTGTTGGGCTGTAAGCACAACCCCCACCTGTGGACGTCGGGCCCTCATACCACCCTCATGGAGTCTGTTTCTGACCGTTTGAGCAGACACATGCACATTTGTGGCCTGCTGGAGGTCATTTTGCAGGGCTCTGGCAGTGCTTCTCCTGCTCCTCCTTGCACGAAGGCGGAGGTAGCGGTCCTGCTGCTGGGTTGTTGCCCTCCTACGGCCTCCTCCACGTCTCCTGATGTACTGGCCTGTCTCCTGGTAGCGTCTCCATGCTCTGGACACTACGCTGACAGACACAGCAAACCTTCTTGCCACAGCTCGCATTGCTGTGCCATCCTGGATGAGCTGCACTACCTGAGCCACTTGTGTGGGTTGTAGACTCCGTCTCATGCTACCACTAGAGTGAAAGCACCGCCAGCATTCAAAAGTGACCAAAACATCAGCCGGGAAGCATAGGAACTGAGAAGTGGTCTGTGGTCCCCACCTGCAGAACCACTCCTTTATTGGGGGTGTCTTGCTAATTGCCTATAATTTCCACCTGTTGTCTATTCCATTTGCACAACAGCATGTGAAATTTATTGTCAATCAGTGTTGCTTCCTAAGTGGACAGTTTGATTTCACAGAAGTGTGATTGACTTGGAGTTACATTGTGTTATTTAAGTGTTCCCTTTATTTTTTTGAGCAGTGTACATACAGTACCTCGGCCAAAACATCAGCGCCACAGGTAACTTCCACAAAGCTGTGAACGATCTGAGGGACAAGGCAAGAAGGGCCTTCTATGCCATCAAAAGGAACATAACATTTGACATACCAATTAGGATCTGGCAAATAATACTTGAATCAGCTATAGAACCCATTGCCCTTTAAGGTTGTGAGGTCTGGGGTCCTCTCACCAACTAAGAATTCACAAAATGAGACAAAGACTAAATTGAGACTGTGCATGCAGAATTCTGCAAAAATATCCTCAGTGTACAACGTAAAACACCAAATAATGCATGCAGAGCAGAATTAGGCCAATACCCGCTAATTATTAAAATCCAGAAAAGAGCAGCTAAATTCTACAACCACCTAAAAGGAAGCAATTCCCAAACCTTCCATAATAAAGCCATCACCTACAGAGAGATGAACCTGGAGAAGAGTCCCCTAAGCAAGCTGGTCCTGGGGCTCTGTTCACAAACACAAACACACCCCACAGATCCCCAGGACAACACAATTACACCCAACCAAATCATGTGAAAACAAAACGACAATTACTTGACACATTGGAAAGAATTAACAAAAAAACAGAGCAAACTAGAATGCTATTTGGCCATAAACAGAGAGTACACAGTGGCAGAATGCCTGACCACTGTGACTGACCCAAACTTAAGGAAAGCTTTGACTATGTACAGATTCTGTGAGCATAGCCTTGTTATTGAGAAAGGCCGCCGTAGGCAGACCAGGCTCTCAAAAGAAAACAGGCTGTGTGCACACTGCCCACAAAATGAGGTGGAGACTGAGCTGCACTTCCTTATCTCCTGCCAAATGTATGACCACATTAGAGACATATACATGTATGATCTGTGTGGTAATAGTATTTGTATCTCTGAAATCCATTTGCATTGCTAGTTATAGCCTAATGTTAGCTAGCTATCTAACATTGAACCTAGTTGGTTAGCTTTAGGTACCTGCAGTTTAATACTACAGCAATTCATGCATGGGTTGGGATTATGGGTCTTTGTTTAGCTAGCTAGCTACATGTCTAAACAAAAGACTCCACTTTGCCAGGTGATTACATGACCCATCAAGTTAGAAAGTTGGATCTGGGGGTGACCCATCAAGTTAGTCAGGTGTATCGGGTGATTACAGGTGTGTCTGGGGGTGATTACGGCCATCTATCGTATTTCATGAACATGTGTACATGTCTAGACAATGGTGACCCATCCACTTAGCTAGATGTGGCTGGGGGGGGGGGGGGGGGGGGGTGGTTATAGCATTCATTTCACTAGACCCATCAACTTAGACAACTGTGTCTGCGTAAGATTAATCTAA
This sequence comes from Salmo salar, assembly GCF_965601325.2. Classification (NCBI taxonomy): domain Eukaryota; kingdom Metazoa; phylum Chordata; class Actinopteri; order Salmoniformes; family Salmonidae; genus Salmo; species Salmo salar. The sequence continues at coordinate 95,444,810 of NC_138304.1, forward strand.
TAATTATAAAATATTTATAAAATATGTTTATCTGGACACCTTTTAATTTATGCAAGTAACCATTTCACTGTACCGTTTACACCTTCTGTATCATGTACATGTGACAAATACACTTTTATTTGATATTGTGTGTGTTTACCAGAGACGTTAATGTGAAGAACAACATGACCTGCACCAAAGTCAGATTAGGATATAGGCCAAGGACTAGATAACATGTATTTTTATCTGACACTACTACTTTCACCACTTTTAGTCTTAATCTATAGTTGTTTACTACATCACCTTACTTGCTCTGTTTAGCACATGGCCTCACAAGTGGATCCTTAAAGAGATGGGTGGGGCTAAGGTGTGACGAAGTTGAATAGGTGTAGACAAAGAAGAGCTCTCCAGTAGGTGTACCAAAACATTCAAGGGACATTTTCTCAAAAGTAAGTTACAATTTCATCAACTTTCAAAGTATAATTACTTTCCCATTGTTCCTCAACTGCAGTGGATGATATACCATTTTGTTGCTCTGAGTCTCTACTTTTATCCAACGTAAAAAACCCAATTTCAAATTTTGCTGCATCAGACCAAATCGTGGTGGTCGGCCACATACAGCTATATATACATATTCGTATGTGGACACCCCTTCAAATTAGTGGATTCGGCTATTTCAGCCACACCCATTTCTGACAGGTGTATAAAATCGAGCACACAGACATGTAATCTCCATATCTCCATAGACAAACAATGGCAGTAGAATGGCCTTACTGAAGAGCTCTTCAACGTGGCACTGCCATAGGATGCCACCTTTCCAACAAGTCAGTTCATACATTTTCTGCCCTGCTAGAGCTGCCCTGGTCAACTGTAAGTGCAGTTATTGTGATATGGAAACGTCTAAGAGCAACAACGGCTCTGAAGCGAAGTGGTAGTCAAGTCAAGCTCACAGAACTGGAAGGCGTAGTGCTGAAGCGCGTAGTGCGTAAAAATTGTCTGTCCTCACTTGAAACACTCACTACCAAGTTCCAAACTGCCTCTGGAAATGTCAGCACAAGAACTGTTCATCGAGAGCTTCATGAAATGGGTTTCCATGGCCGAACAGCCGCACACAAGCCTAAGATCACCATGCGCAATGCCAAGCGGCGGCTGGAGTGGTGTAAAGCTTGCCGTCATTGGACTCTGGAGCAGTGAAAATGTGTTCTCTGGAGTGATTAATCACGCTTCACCACCTGGCAGTCCGACAAATGAATCAGGGTTTGGCGGATGCCAGGAGAACGCTACCTGCCCAGATGCATAGTGCCAACTGTAAAGTTTGGTGGAGGAGGAATAATGGTCTGGGGCTGTTTTTCATGGTTCAGGCTAGGCCCCTTAGGTCCAGTCAAGAACATTTGTGCTTATTATGTCTGTCCTCCAAATAGTTTTAAATTGTATAAATATGGAGTAAATGAGCTTCCACTCCCCCATTCTTGAAATCTTCTCTCTGTCTCTCTCTTGTCCTGTTGGGCAATGTTGTGCCTCTCCTCTCTCTCCTGTTGAATTAGATAGTGGTCTGCCTCGTTCTCTGTGGGTAATGTGTTTTAAATGCTCTAATGAAAAGTGTGATGTTAAGGTCGATCAATGGGAACATTCAGAGTCTCTAATTGAACTAATGACCAGCCTTACAGACATTGACAGACATTATTAAACTGCCCCATTGGAAACACCGTTTTTGCTCTCCTGCTTCTGACTTCTCTGCCGCCAGTATGCACCCCTTACAACTACAAATGTCTGTTGCACCAGTTTTACTATTTATAACGGTGATACAAGTCTTCAAAGAGCTGTTAGAAAGTGACACTAACTGTACTAATGACCAGTCTGACTCACAGCTATCGACACTAAACTATGCTCTGCCCTGTCTCTGGCACGTCAACTAATGCCAGACTGTGGCGCCAGTTATAACAGAGTTGTTATGAGACTTCAAAGAGCTTCTTTAGAGCAACATGTATGCTTAGCCCTGACACTTACTGAACTAACTGTCAGCCCCCTCAGGACTTGGCGTTAATTAAGTACAGCTGAAACAGAATTTACTGCCTCTGTTATAACACAGCTGAGATGTAATCAACATTAAACCAGTTGATAGTGCCGCCACCGAACACCGATAGAGACACAGAAGGCAAACAGGAAGCCATGTTCTTGTTCAAAAGGCGTAATTACTAATGAAAGAGTTTTTTCCAGACAAACTTCTATTGTCCCCCATGAACCCTGCGATTCAGAATACCCTTCACAGTTCCAGTTTGGATCTCAGTTGGAAAGAGAGGTAGAGACACATTTTTAAGAAACCACCTTCCTTCAAAATGATCTTTCATAGCTGTACTAGGCCAAACGCCTGCTGTGGAAGGGCCAAAGATTTGGAAGACCAAAAGCTTTGAGGGCATGGTCGGGGGCAAAAGGATATCAGTCTGCAGCCTGGTAAGGGACATACAGTCACTACGCTGTAAACACTGGCATGGCACCTGCTAGAGATTATAATCTGGGCGCTGGCATATAACACTTACATTACACTGATTTCAACAGACAGACAGACAGACAGACGCACACACACACACACACACACACACACACACACACACACACACACACACACACACACACACACACACACACACACACACACACACACACACACACACACACACACACACACACACACACACACACACACACACACAAGCCCAGCTGGTTGACATATTATCAGTGATTATCTGTAACTGTCTGCTGAACTGTGGATAGGCAATGTGTGTGTCTGTCTATTGCACAAAAGTATATGTTAGAGAGCCATCATTTGGAGTATGTCATAGCTACATGTCATAGCTACATGTCATAGCTACATGTCATAGCTACATGTCATATCTACATGTCATAGCTACATGTCATAGCTACATGTCATAGCTACATGTCATAGCTACATGTATTAGCTACGTGTTATATCTACATGTCATATCTACATGTCATAGCTACATGTCATAGCTACATGTCATAGCTACATGTCATAGCTACATGTCATATCTACATGTCATAGCTACATGTCAAAGCTACATGTCATAGCTACATGTCATAGCTACATGTCAAAACTACATGTCAAATCTACATGTCATAGCTACATGTCATAGCTACATGTCACAGCTACATGTTATAGGTACGCATGGGAAGCTATTCAGTAAAATAGCAAAAAACGACTGTCTAGAGTCTAGGGCATGAGCACGTTCACTCATTGACACACAATCTCAGACATACACACGTGCACACAGACCTTCGCAACAGTCTCACATGCTCACCACACCGCTCGCGTCGCGTTTGCAAGTGTTGCAAAATAAATGTCCACATATGGGGCGGCAGCGTAGCCTAGTGCTTAGAGCGTTGCACTAGTAACTGAAAGGTTCCAAGTTCAAATCCCTGAGCTGACAAGTTACAAATCTGTGGTTCTGCCCCTGAACAAGGCTGTTAACCCACTGTTCCTAGGCTGTCATTGAAAATAAGAATTTGTTTTTAACTGACTTGCCTAGTTAAATAAAGGTAAAACAATTTAAATAAAATACATGTTATTCAATCATTGCACCCACACTGCTTGAGTGCGTTAGCAAGTGTCTGCGTAGCTGGGCGCTAAAATAGAACTTGGCTCTATTTGTGATGTTCAATGCGCTGCAATTCCGGCCTCTCCCAACTCCTCATAGGTTTTTCAGGGCATATACACACATGCCATCTCCTCGTTGGTGTTTTGGAGCATATACCCACATAGGTGATTGAAAGATGAACTTAGGCCCACACTCAGAAAGGTTGTAGTAATGATGGTTGCCAACCACCATATGAAGTCCAAAGAAGAAAAAGAAGCCTGAAGGAAGGAGGAGAGATCACTATAAACTAACTAGAAACAAACTAACTACCCTTTTATCTGTGGATTCATTGTCGGAGTAGAGGACGTTGTGCATTTCAGGTAAAATAACAACCCAATGTTTATATCCCAGGACAAATTACCTAGCAACAGCAAGCTAGCTAGCTATTGGCATAAATGTTTAATGTTTTTACCTGTCCCCAAATTAATATAATTGATTCAGAGTTTGTTTTGATATTTCAACCTGCGTGTTCTGATAGTGTCTGGTGTGGGTGAACGCGCGCGTGTGGTTTGGTCAGCATGTCAGGCATACACACATATAGACACACCTTCACAACTATCTCTGACATACACACGTACTGTACACACTCAGACATTCACCTTCACACTCATATCCTTCCACATGACCCAGTTGTTAAATAATGTGTCTAAGCAGTGACACTACAAACACTGAAGACATCTTTAATGATGATGACACTGCTAACGGATAGCAGCATGCACTCAGTGTGTGTGTTTGTGTGTGTGTGTGTGTCAGAGAGAAAGAGAGTACTCATTTTCATATACAAGAGTGCACATACGTGTGTGTGCGCAAGGGTGTGTGTGTGTGTGTGTGTGTGTGTGTGTGTGTGTGTGTGTGTGTGTGTGTGTGTGTGTGTGTGTGTGTGTGTGTGTGTGTGTGTGTGTGTGTGTGTGTGTGTGTGTGTGTGCAATCATGTGTGTGTGTTTGTGTGCAAGTGCACCTGTGTGCCTTTGAACAGATCCAAAAACCACAATTATGCCCAGCAGCGCTCTGAGAGTTAACAGTCTAACAGGAACACTAGTCAACCTGTGGAGTGGAGAGTATTTACATTTTTTATTGAACCTTTATTTAACTAGGCAAGTCAGTTAAGAACAAACTCTTATTTACAATGACTGCCTACACCGGCAAAACCCAGACGACGCTGAGCCAATTGTGCGCAGCCCTATGGGACTCCCAATCTCACCGGTTGTGATACAGCCTGCATTCAAACCAGGGTATCTGTAGTGACAGCTCTAGCACTGAGATACAGTGCCTTAGACCGCTGTGCCACTCGGGAGCCCCGAGTATCATTAATCCAGGTGTAAACTTCCATGAAGAACAGACCTAGGACCAGTTAACCTTTCCAAAATCCTTCCAAATTCAATTTTGTAACTGGTACCGGTTACCTTCAGATGCTACCTTCAGACGAGTGCTGTGACACTTGTGGGGGTCATAAAGCAACTCACCTGTCCATCTCCTCAGTTGAATTCCATGCTGTCACTGTCACTTGTCCACTCCAGCTTAACATTGTTGTCATCTATCGCCCACAAGGTGCCCTTAGAGAGTTCCGAAATGATCTTGACACCTTGATAAGCTAATTTCCTGACGACGGCTCAACGCTCTTCATACTTGGCAACTTCAACCTCCCGACTTCTGCCTTCGATTCATGTCTTTCCAACTCTCTCTTTTCAATCCTTGCCTCTTTTGACCTCACCCTTTCCCAGTCCCCTCCCACTCACAAGGCAGGCAATACACTTGACCTCGTCTTTACTAGAGGCTGTTTGCTTACTAATTTCAATGCAACCCCCTCCAGGTCTCTGTTCTCTTACTAATCTCAATGCAACCCCCTCCAGGTCTCTGTTCTCTTACTAATCTCAATGCAACCCCCTCCAGGTCTCTGTTCTCTTACTAATCTCACTGCAACCCCCTCCAGGTCTCTGTTCTTTTACTAATCTCAATGCAACCCCCTCCAGGTCTCTGTTCTCTTACTAATCTCACTGCAACCCCCTCCAGGTCTCTGTTCTCTTACTAATCTCACTGCAACCCCCTCCAGGTCTCTGTTCTCTTACTAATCTCAATGCAACCCCTCCAGGTCTCTGTTCTCTTACTAATCTCACTGCAACCCCCTCCAGGTCTCTGTTCTCTTACTAATCTCAATGCAACCCCCTCCAGGTCTCTGTTCTCTTACTAATCTCAATGCAACCCCCTCCAGGTCTCTGTTCTCTTACTAATCTCAATGCAACCCCCTCCAGGTCTCTGTTCTCTTACTAATCTCACTGCAACCCCCTCCAGGTCTCTGTTCTCTTACTAATCTCACTGCAACCCCCTCCAGGTCTCTGTTCTTTTACTAATCTCACTGCAACCCCCTCCAGGTCTCTGTTCTCTTACTAATCTCACTGCAACCCCCCCTCCAGGTCTCTGTTCTCTTACTAATCTCACTGCAACCCCCTCCAGGTCTCTGTTCTCTTACTAATCTCACTGCAACCCCCTCCAGGTCTCTGTTCTCTTACTAATCTCACTGCAACCCCCTCCAGGTCTCTGTTCTCTTACTAATCTCACTGCAACCCCCTCCAGGTCTCTGTTCTCTTACTAATCTCAATGCAACCCCCTCCAGGTCTCTGTTCTCTTACTAATCTCACTGCAACCCCCTCCAGGTCTCTGTTCTCTTACTAATCTCAATGCAACCCCCTCCAGGTCTCTGTTCTCTTACTAATCTCACTGCAACCCCCTCCAGGTCTCTGTTCTCTTACTAATCTCACTGCAACCCCCTCCAGGTCTCTGTTCTCTTACTAATCTCAATGCAACCCCCTCCAGGTCTCTGTTCTCTTACTAATCTCAATGCAACCCCCTCCAGGTCTCTGTTCTCTTACTAATCTCACTGCAACCCCCTCCAGGTCTCTGTTGTCTTACTAATCTCACTGCAACCCCCTCCAGGTCTCTGTTCTCTTACTAATCTCAATGCAACCCCCTCCAGGTCTCTGTTCTCTTACTAATCTCACTGCAACCCCCTCCAGGTCTCTGTTCTCTTACTAATCTCAATGCAACCCCCTCCAGGTCTCTGATCACTACTTTGATTTCTTTTCTGTCTCCCTCTCCTCCAACCCTAGACACTCAGCCCCTACCCAGATGGTCATGCGCCATCTCAATCTTCACTCTCTCTCTCACTACTCTCTCCTCTTCTATCCTATCATCTCTCCCTTCTGCTAAATCCTTCTCCCTTCTGTCTTCTGATTCTGCCTCTTCAACCTTACTCTCCTTCCTTTCCGCATTCTATGACTCGCACTGTCCCCCTTTCCTCCCGGCCAGCCCGGCCCTCCCCACTTGATCCTTGGCTGAGTGACTCATTGCGAGCATCTGTGGGCAGCTGAACGAAAATTAAGGAAAACTAAACTTCTGGAGGACCTATCATCTTTCCACTCCCTCCTTTCTACCTTCTCTTCCTCCGTATCCGCTGCTAAAGCCACATTCTAGCACTCAGAATTTCAAGCTTCTGCCTCTAACCCTAGGAAACTCTTTTCCACCTTCTCCTCCCTCCTTAATTCTTCTGCTGTGTTCCAGTCGAATCAGAGTGATTTCTCTCTGAAAAATGTAGTTCATTTAATCTGATTGTCATAAGGTTCCATGACTTTGTCCAAACAGGGCATCTAAACACACAAAATACATTTTGATGATTTTCATTACATTTTGGGTGTTTCAATTAACTTTTGTACACCTGTGGTGTTCCTGGCCAAAAATGACCGGTCATTACAAATTAATGGGTGAGACTACAATTAGTGTATAAAATTGAGTTCAGGCACATGCCCATTCATCAGATGGACACACTTCCTCTCCCAGATTCCCACATGCATGTGTGTTTGAGCACACACACACCTCACTTGCCTTCTTGGCTTCCATGGCAACCGCCATGGGAACCTTTCCCCAATACAATCTGTCCCCCACGGGAACCACACCTGTTGGCATTCTCACTAACAATCGCAACATTGTTTCAATAATATATAGAACTTTTCTCGCAGCTCTGGTATATAAGCTTTTTTGAGGCCTTGCTCACAATTCATTCTGTGGCAGCACAATGACCAAACAATATACTGTATGTGAGGCTTTTGATCATATCTTTGATCATGACACTGGTGAGGAGGAGAGTCCTTGTTATACTTTGACACAAAGCAGTCTGTGATAAGTAGCACAATATGTTTCATCTGAGTATTTGTTACAGTCAAAATAATCCATACATTATGCTTTTTTTTACTCAAAAACAAGTTGTATGAGCTCAGGTCAATGAGGCTGTCATGACGTGACACTTTCTGGGAATAGATCGTGGCACTCTCTCTCTCTCTCTCTCTCTCTCTCTCTCTCTCTCTCTCTCTCTCCTACACCCAGGTTCTGTTATCTCAGGTCGTAAATTCCTGGAGGAGACTCTCTCCCGCTAGACATGCAGAAAGAGACACTGAGAGAACAAAGGATTTCACATGGCAAACTCCTAAATTCCCAAAATGGGGATTTGATACAAAAGGTCCACTTGTGGGAAGGTGGGAATGGTTCATGGACATTTAAGGGACGGATATGAGGAGTGTGTTTCATTTGGTGACCTCAGAGAGGACAGGAAACACACATAACTAGATCTCTGAATATGTACATTTCTCAATTATGGGGTTTGCATCCAATTCTTGAATAAAATTAATGAGTAAAGATGAAACTATTTGTGAAATGATGTAAGGTGATGTTAAACCTTTAACCTGTTAGGGCTAGGGGACAGTATTGACACGGCCGGATAAAAAACGTAAGGGAGCAGGACAATGAAAGAGATAATAAAGGTTAGAAGGATAGAGGGAGGTTAACACCCTTATAGTGCATTTCAATAGAAATATCTAAATATAGAGAAATAAAGTGAGACGTTCCAAGAAAGAGTAAGGCGACAATAGGAATACGATAATAGGATAATAGGATACAGGATAAACAATATAGGGTCAGGATGGCAGAGAGGTTATGAAGGAGCGGAGAGAGAGAGGAATTGGGGAAGGAGTGGAGTGAGAGAGGAATTGGGGAAGGAGTGGAGTGATGTGCATCTAGAGTTGAGAGGGGGAGAATAAAGAGAGAGGTAGAGATAACTCAAAGATACAGTAACTAGATCAACGTAAAAATTATTTGATGTATGTTACTGTTTTATCCTTATACGGGGCACCATTAGGAGAAGAAAACTTCGTATGGGTTTGGGACAGAAGGAGGGGATGTGGTGTGCTCTGTATGTCTACCCTGTCTTACTGGGGGATATTTTGGGGGATGTGACTTAGCATGGCGTTAAGTCACTGGAACAAATCTTCAGATGACACAAATCGACTCGCGTCACCTTGCATTCAGCACGCCACACTAGCTCCCTAAACGCAGGGAAAGCATGCGCACAAACACACACACACACTCACACACAACATGGAACACACTTTCGACATGTGGCGTCTCCAAAACATGCATGCTTGCATGTGTGTGTGATTCTGAGTGTGTGTGAACATGTACAGCATGTGCTTATGTCTGACCTTTATATGTCTGGAACACAGCTTTACGGGACCAATTCAGACCACAACATGGAACAATCACTCTCATTCCCATAGCTCAGTCCATGAGCAGCTTTCGATGTCTGGCAAAATGCTGACACTTCCATAACCTCATTGTCACGACTTCTGCTGAAGTCGATGCCCCTCCTTGTTCGGGTGGTGCTCGGCGATCGACGTCACCGGTCTTCTAGCCACCATTGATCAGTTTTTCATTTTCCATTGGTTTTGTCTGGTCTCCTTACACACCTGTTTCTTTTCCTAGTAATTACATGTTGTGTATTTAACCCTCTGTTTCCCCTCATATCCTTGTCGGTGATTGTTTGTTATGTACGTGTTGTTTATGTATCGGTGTGCGAAGGGTTATTGTTTACCCAGATTCTTTTTTACGTTGGTTTTGGAGTTTGTTTTTTAAAATAAATACTCCAATTTTTAACCACTTTGATTTCTCCTGCGCCTGACTTCCCTGCCACCTACATACACGGATTATGACAGAATCACCAACCCTTTTTTTTAAGTCAGCAGGAGAAGATATCCCGGACAGGGAGGTGGAGGAGCGCATCCAGGAGAATGCGGAGAGACTACTACATCTATGTGCTGCCATGGATCGCGCTGATCAGATGATGGACCGCTTGGAGAGACGGGAGATTCAGTCAGCGCCTCCACCAGCCCAACCGGGGTCGATCCAAAACGCCCCTTGTCAACCTGAACCGGGTGGTATCCGTCTAGCCATGCCTCGGGGTTACGACGGAAGTGCTGCCAACTGCTGGGGTTTCCTGCTCCAATTACAACTTTATCTGGCCACGGTCCACCCAGTTCCATCAGACCATGAGAAGATTTTCGCCCTCGTCTCGTGCCTCACCGGGAGAGCCCTGGAATGGGCCAGCGCTATGGTTGAAGGAGGAGATGCGGCGTTGGACCATTATGAGGAGTTCATCCGCCGTTTCCGGGCAGTCTTCGACCCACCCGAGGGCAGAGCGGCGGGTGAGCGCCTCTACCATCTGAGGCAGGAGACGAGGAGCGTCCAGGATTTTGCATTGGAGTTCAGGACCCTGGCAGCCGGTGCAGGATGGAATCACGGGGCCCTGATCGATCATTATCGCTGCAGTCTGTGGGAGGATGTCCGTCGGGAGCTGGCCTGTAGAGACACCACCCTCACCTTCGACCAGCTGGTGGATCTGTCCATCCGGCTGGACAACCTGCTGGCTGCTCGCGGACGTCCGCGGAGGTCTGGTGGTTCCATCCTCCCGCACCCCCTCTCCTATAACCATGAAGCCAGGAGAGAGGGTGCACAGGGAGACCGGAGGGAGTTCCCGCCTCTGCACCATCGGTGACCGCAGAGGACACACTGCTGGTCGGTGCCGTGTAGGTTCTTCTGGGAATCGAGGTAACAGGCAGAGCGCTCTGGCGCCACCCCAGGTGAGTAGGCACCATTCTCATCCAGAGCCCTCTGTTGCCCATATATTTGTGTCTGTCATTTTTCCAAATTTTTCCCCTCATTCCCAGCATAAGGCACTAGTAGATTCAGGCGCGGCTGGGAACTTTATTGATCAAACGTTGGCTCATAGTTTAGGGATCCCTATTGTAGCGGTGAAAGTGCCTTTTCCCATTCACACCTTAGATAGTCGACCATTAGGGTCAGGGTTGATTAGGGAGGCCACAGCTCCTTTGACTATGGTGACGCAGGGGGGTCACAAGGAGAAAATTAGTCTTTTCATTATTGACACTTGCGTATCCAATGGTGCTGGGTCTGCCCTGGTTAACCTGTTATGGCTAGGGGGCAGTATTTTCACAGCCGGATAAAAAAACGTACCCGATTTAATCTGATTATTACTCCTGCCCAGAAACTAGAATATGCATATAATTATTAGCTTTGGATAGAAAACACTCCAAAGTTTCTAAAACTGTTTGAATGGTGTCTGTGAGTATAACAGAACTCATTTGGCAGGCCAAAACCTGAGAAGATTCCATGCAGGAAGTGCCATGTCTGACAATTTCTTGGCCTTCTTGATTATCTCTATCCATTACAGGGGATCTCTGCTGTTACGTGACACTTCCTACGGCTCCCATGGGCTCTCAGAAGGCGGCAAAAAGCTGAATCGTGGCTTTGCAGGCTCTGGCTGAAAAAAAGTAGCGCGTTTGGATAGTGGCTGGTCACAGTACTGTGAGACTCAGGCTCGTGCCCGAGTCGACCCCATGCTTTATTTTCTTTCGTCTTTTTACCTAAACGCAGATTCCCGGTCGGAATATTATAGCTTTTTTACGAGAGAAATGGCATAAAAATTGATTTTAAACAGCGGTTGACATGCTTCGAAGTACGGTAATGGAATATTTAGAAATCTTTTGTCACGAAATGCGCCATGCTCGTGACCCTTATTTACACTTCGGATAGTGTCTTGAACGCACGAACAAAACTATTTGGATATAACAATGGATTATTTTGAACCAAACCAACATTTGTTAATGAAGTAGCAGTCCTGAACAAAACATGCATGTATTGTATAACATAATGTCCTAGGGTTGTCATCTGATGAAGATCATCAAAGTTTAGTGCTGCATTTAGCTGTGGTTTGGGTTTATGTGACATTATATGCTAGCTTGAAAAATGGGTGTCTGATTATTTCTGGCTGGGTACTCTGCTGACATAATCTAATGTTTTGCTTTCGTTGTAAAGCCTTTTTGAAATCGGACAGTGTGCTTAGATTAACGAGAGTCTTGTCTTTAAAATGGTGTAAAATAGTCATATGTTTGAAAAATGGAAGTTTTTGCATTTTTGAGGTATTTGAATAACGCGCCACGGGATTACACTGGCTGTTGAGTTGGTGGGACGCAACCGTCCCACCTAGCCCATAGAGGTTAATGAAAGAGAATTGTATTCCCTTTAAAGTTTAACCAAGTCATTGGCCCGCCCTCGTGAGCACAGACATGATCTGGTGTCAAGGAACAGCCCTTTTCTACTATTACGAATAAAAACCCCTCCTGAGGAAATCCTCTTCTGACCACACGCACCTCGATGGACACCGAGGGGGCACAGGTTGAGTTTAGACCACAAAAACCTCAGTTTAAGCTAAGGTAGCAATGGTTGTTGAATTCCTAACCATACTACGTGGAGCATTGGATACACGGCGGGAAATGGTTAAACTCTGAGACTATCGATCCTGACAGAATAAGAGCAAATCTTAGATTGCTGAATGGTACTCAGAAGTATCCATCCTAACCACAAAAGACTGATCTTCAGGGAAGCAGAGAGAGAGAGATGATGATGAACTGACTTTCCAACAGACAGACAGACGATTCCAACAGAGATCACGACGACACACTGAGCGTAAATATATATATTGATTGCAGTTATTCCCAAATGAGTGAGCGTTCATGTGCAAAGGATTAGCATTTCAATTAATATAATTATCTACTGTGTAGTGATTCCTTTTGTCTTTCCCGCTCTTCACCCACTTCCCTTTGTCCACCAAGACGTCATATGGGCTTAGCCCACTAGGGAACCTCCCCTATCATTTCCTTGTAACCATATCTACTGTTTGTTTGTTTATGCATTTCTGTGATTATTTAGTTAGTTAGTAAATAAATGATTAAGACAATTGGTGTATGGATGATTCATAGTGAAGACTGGGTTCGTGCCGATAAACAACAATTTACGACGTTTGAAATGAGACTAACGTGAGGTAAAGAATAATTCATTAATTAGAAGACTAATTGATCAGATATTAACATATCTGAAGAGTTATATTAGGAAAATTATAACTTTGTAATCTGAATATTTTCCTTGGTGCCCCGACTTCCTAGTTAATTACATTTACATGATTAGTTTAATTATGTAATAATAATTACAGAAAATTGATTTGATAAAATAACAGTCTTCACTTTAATTTAATGATGCCAAAGACACAACAAGGCCTACAGGCCATAAATAGCAAATAGAAGTTGAAAACTTGGAATGTTCACAAGAACTTAAGTTGATAAAAAAACATCTCAAACAGCATTAGGTGATAATATATGTATTATTATGGATTTATAATCAGCTATAATAGAGTGGTCATTTTGGACCGGGAACACAGAATTAGTTAACATGAAACGAACACAACAGGAGGGTTAATCCACCACCCCCTCCCAACTCCCTCTCTGTGGACAACTTTGTCATCCACTTTGAAAAGAAGGTTGATGACATCTGCTCCTCATTCAGTCAGCCTACTGAGTCCACTGGTCTCACTCACACAGAACTACGCTACATCTTGACCTCTTTCTCCATTCTCTCTCCAGATGAAATCCGGCGATAAGTGAGGTACGGCGTCCCCCGACAACATGCTCAACCCCATCTACACCTCACCTCCTTCAGAACATCTCTGGAGACCTTCTCCCGCTGCAAATTATTCAGAATTCTGCAGCCAGCCTGGTATTCAACCTTCCCAAGGTCTCCCATGTCACCCTGCTCCTCCTCACACTCCACTGGCTTCCAGTTGAAGCTCACATCCACTAAAAGACCATGGTACTTGCCTACAGAGCAGCAAGAGGAACTTCCCCTCCCTACCTCCAGGCTATTCTCAAACCCTTCATCCCAACCTAAGTACTCTGTTTTGCCTCCTCGGATCGCTTGGCCATCCCACCCCTATGGGGGGGGCAGCTCCCATCCAGTCCAAGCTCTTCTCTGTCCTGGCATCCCAATGGTGGAATCAGCTTCCCCCTAAAGCTAGGACAACAGAGTCCCTGTCCATCTTCCCCCTGAAGCTAGGACAGCAGAGTCCCTGTCCATCTTCCAAAAACATCTAAAATAATTCCAATGCAACCCCCTCACACCACCTTCTCACTTTCTCCCCCCCCCCTGACTTTGCTGATAACTCCTTTATTGAGGAAAAATGTACTTATTATGCCCTTGATATGCGGTTGTCCCACCTAAATATCGTAATAAAAATGCACCGACTGTAAGTCTGGATAAGAGCGTCTTCTAAATTACTAGAATGTAAAAAAATGAAAATACGCACACACACCTGGTCATTAGTCCTCTGAGTGGTTTTGTTCTATTAGCAGGGAGGAGGTGGAAGGTAAGCAGGACAGAGCTGGTTGGTGCTACTCTTTCTATCAGTAGGAGTCACAACAAAAGCCAACCATGCAGCCAAGCACGCACACACAGACACACACACACACACACACACACACACACACACACACACACACACACACACACACACACACACACACACACACACACACACACACACACACACACACACACACACACGCACATGCACATACACACACAACAATGACACATGTAGGCGTGCGGCTTATCCCAAGGAAGAGGGGGAGGACAGAGGACAAACACTCTCAATCTGGTTATAAGGAGATCGGTGCTTAGGCTTACCATGAATGAGTGAGAAAATAAGGGAGCAGGACAATGAAAGACAGAATAAGGGAGAAGGACATTGAAACACAGAATAAGGGAGCAGGACATTGAAAGACATAATAAGGGAGCAGGACAATGAAAGACAGAATAAAGGAACAGGACATTGAAAGACAGAATAAGGGAGCAGGACAATGAAAGACAGAATAAGGGAGCAGGACATTGAAAGACAGAATAAAGGGAGCAGGACAATGAAAGACAGAATAAGGGAGCAGGACATTGAAAGACAGAATAAGGGAGCAGGACATTGAAAGACAGAATAAGGGAGCAGGACAATGAAAGACAGAATAAGGAAGAGGACAATGAAAGACAGAATAAGGGAGAAGGACAATGAAAGACAGAATGAAGGAGCAGGACAATAAAAGAGAGAATAAAGGGAGCAGGACAATGAAAGACAGAATAAAGGAGCAGGACAATGGAAGACAGAATAAGGGAGCAGGACAACGAAAGACAGAATAAAGGAGCAGGACAATGGAAGACAGAATAAGGGAGCAGGACAATGAAAGAGAGAGTAAGGGAGTACAACAATGAAAGACAGAATAAGGGAGCAGGACAATGAAAGAGATAATAAAGGTCAGAAGGATAGAGGGAGGTTAACACCCTTATAGTGCATTTCAATAGAAATATCTAAATATAGAGAAATAAAGTGAGACGTTCCAAGAAAGAGTAAGGCGACAATAGGAATACGATAATAGGATAATAGGATACAGGATAAACAATATAGGGTCAGGATGGCAGAGAGGTTATGAAGGAGCGGAGAGAGAGAGGAATTGGGGAAGGAGTGGAGTGAGAGAGGAATTGGGGAAGGAGTGGAGTGATGTGCATCTAGAGTTGAGAGGGGAGAATAAAGAGAGAGGTAGAGATAACTCAAAGATACAGTAACTAGATCAACGTAAAAATTATTTGATGTATGTTACTGTTTTATCCTTATACGGGGCACCATTAGGAGAAGAAAACTTCGTATGGGTTTGGGACAGAAGGAGGGGATGTGGTGTGCTCTGTATGTCTACCCTGTCTTACTGGGGGATATTTTGGGGGATGTGACTTAGCATGGCGTTAAGTCACTGGAACAAATCTTCAGATGACACAAATCGACTCGCGTCACCTTGCATTCAGCACGCCACACTAGCTCCCTAAACGCAGGGAAAGCATGCGCACAAACACACACACACACACACTCACACACAACATGGAACACACTTTCGACATGTGGCGTCTCCAAAACATGCATGCTTGCATGTGTGTGTGATTCTGAGTGTGTGTGAACATGTACAGCATGTGCTTATGTCTGACCTTTATATGTCTGGAACACAGCTTTACGGGACCAATTCAGACCACAACATGGAACAATCACTCTCATTCCCATAGCTCAGTCCATGAGCAGCTTTCGATGTTTGGCAAAATGCTGACACTTCCATAACCTCATTGTCACGACTTCTGCTGAAGTCGATGCCCCTCCTTGTTCGGGTGGTGCTCGGCGATCGACGTCACCGGTCTTCTAGCCACCATTGATCAGTTTTTCATTTTCCATTGGTTTTGTCTGGTCTCCTTACACACCTGTTTCTTTTCCTAGTAATTACATGTTGTGTATTTAACCCTCTGTTTCCCCTCATATCCTTGTCGGTGATTGTTTGTTATGTACGTGTTGTTTATGTATCGGTGTGCGAAGGGTTATTGTTTACCCAGATTCTTTTTTACGTTGGTTTTGGAGTTTGTTTTTTAAAATAAATACTCCAATTTTTAACCACTTTGATTTCTCCTGCGCCTGACTTCCCTGCCACCTACATACACGGATTATGACAGAATCACCAACCCTTTTTTTTAAGTCAGCAGGAGAAGATATCCCGGACAGGGAGGTGGAGGAGCGCATCCAGGAGAATGCGGAGAGACTACTACATCTATGTGCTGCCATGGATCGCGCTGATCAGATGATGGACCGCTTGGAGAGACGGGAGATTCAGTCAGCGCCTCCACCAGCCCAACCGGGGTCGATCCAAAACGCCCCTTGTCAACCTGAACCGGGTGGTATCCGTCTAGCCATGCCTCGGGGTTACGACGGAAGTGCTGCCAACTGCTGGGGTTTCCTGCTCCAATTACAACTTTATCTGGCCACGGTCCACCCAGTTCCATCAGACCATGAGAAGATTTTCGCCCTCGTCTCGTGCCTCACCGGGAGAGCCCTGGAATGGGCCAGCGCTATGGTTGAAGGCGGAGATGCGGCGTTGGACCATTATGAGGAGTTCATCCGCCGTTTCCGGGCAGTCTTCGACCCACCCGAGGGCAGAGCGGCGGGTGAGCGCCTCTACCATCTGAGGCAGGAGACGAGGAGCGTCCAGGATTTTGCATTGGAGTTCAGGACCCTGGCAGCCGGTGCAGGATGGAATCACGGGGCCCTGATCGATCATTATCGCTGCAGTCTGTGGGAGGATGTCCGTCGGGAGCTGGCCTGTAGAGACACCACCCTCACCTTCGACCAGCTGGTGGATCTGTCCATCCGGCTGGACAACCTGCTGGCTGCTCGCGGACGTCCGCGGAGGTCTGGTGGTTCCATCCTCCCGCACCCCCTCTCCTATAACCATGAAGCCAGGAGAGAGGGTGCAAAACCTGAGAAGATTCCATGCAGGAAGTGCCATGTCTGACAATTTCTTGGCCTTCTTGATTATCTCTATCCATTACAGGGGATCTCTGCTGTTACGTGACACTTCCTACGGCTCCCATGGGCTCTCAGAAGGCGGCAAAAAGCTGAATCGTGGCTTTGCAGGCTCTGGCTGAAAAAAAGTAGCGCGTTTGGATAGTGGCTGGTCACAGTACTGTGAGACTCAGGCTCGTGCCCGAGTCGACCCCATGCTTTATTTTCTTTCGTCTTTTTACCTAAACGCAGATTCCCGGTCGGAATATTATAGCTTTTTTACGAGAGAAATGGCATAAAAATTGATTTTAAACAGCGGTTGACATGCTTCGAAGTACGGTAATGGAATATTTAGAAATCTTTTGTCACGAAATGCGCCATGCTCGTGACCCTTATTTACACTTCGGATAGTGTCTTGAACGCACGAACAAAACTATTTGGATATAACAATGGATTATTTTGAACCAAACCAACATTTGTTAATGAAGTAGCAGTCCTGGGAGTGCATTCTGACGAAGAACACCAAAGGTAATCAAACTTTTCTAATAGTAAATCGGAGTTTGGTCAGGGCTAAACTTGGTGGGTGTCTAAATAGCTAGCCGTGATGGCTGGGCTATCTACTCAGAATATTGCAAAATGTGCTTTCACCGAAAAGCTATTTTAAAATCGGACACCTCGATTGCACAAAGGAGTTCTGTATCTATAATTCTTAAAATAATTGTTATGCTTTTTTGTGAACGTTTATCGTGAGTAATTTAGTAAATTCACCGGAGGTTTGCGGGGGGTATGCTAGGTCTGAACGTCACATGCTAATGTAAAAAGCTGGTTTTTGATATAAATATGAACTTGATTGAACAAAACATGCATGTATTGTATAACATAATTTCCTAGGTGTGTCATCTGATGAAGATCATCAAAGGTTAGTGCTGCATTTAGCTGTGGTTTTGTTTTTTGTGACATTATATGCTAGCTTGAAAAATGGGTGTCTGATTATTTCTGGCTGGGTACTCTGCTGACATAATCTAATGTTTTGCTTTCGCTGTAAAGCCTTTTTGGAATCGGACAGTGTGGTTAGATTAACGAGAGTCTTGTCTTTAAATGGCTGTTTGATTTGATTTGAAGTTTGATTACCTTTTGTTGTCTTCGTCAGAATGCACACCCAGGACTGCTACTTCAATAACAAATGTTGGTTTGGTCCAAAATAATCCATCGTTATATCCGAATAGCGGCGTTTTGTTCGTGCGTTCCAGACACTATCCGAAATAGTAAAGAAGTGTCGCGCGCATGGCGCAATTCGTGACAATAAAATTCTAAATATTCCATTACCGTACTTCGAAGCATGTCAACCGCTGTTTAAAATCAATTTTTACGCCATTTTTCACGTAGAAAAGCGATAATATTCCGACAGGGAATCTCCTTTTCGGCAAACAGAGGAAAAAATCCCAAAGGCGGGGGCGGTCGGGGTCACGCGCATAAGCCCAGTGTCCCTTGATCGGCCACTTGAGAAAGGCGATAATGTGTTTCAGCCTGGGGCTGGAATGACGACATTCTGTTTTTTCCCGGGCTCTGAGCGTCTATGGACGACGTGGGAAGTGTCACGTTAGTGCAGAGATCCTTAGTAAATGATAGAGATGGAAAAGAAGTTCAAGAAATGGTCAGACAGGCCACTTCCTGTAAAGGAATCTCTCAGGTTTTGACCTGCCATTTGAGTTCTGTTATACTCACAGACACCATTCAAACAGTTTTAGAAAATTTAGGGTGTTTTCTATCCATATGTAATAAGTATATGCATATTCTAGTTACTGGGTAGGAGTGGTAACCAGATTAAATCGGGTATGTTTTTTATCCAGCCGTGTCAATACTGCCCCCTAGCCCTAACAGGTTAATCAGGATGTGGGTAGGTTTCTGAGGTCTTATTGCCAGGACCGGCCGGGGGAGTGGGCGGCGTTTGTGCCCTGGGCAGAGATGGCTCAGAACTCACTCCGCCACTCCTCCACTAACCTCACTCCATTTCTGGATTACTGCAACTCGCTGTTGGCGGGGCTCCCTGCCTGTGCCATCAAACCCCTACAACTCATCCAGAACGCCGCAGCCGTCTGGTGTTCAACCTTCCCAAGTTCTCTCACGTCACCCCGCTCTTCCGCACACTCCACTGGCTTCCAGTTGAAGCTCGCATCTGCTACAAGACCATGGTGCTTGCCTACAGAGCTGTGAGGGGAACGGCACCTCTGTACCTTCAGGCTCTGATCAGTCCCTACACCCAAAGAAGGGCACTGCTTTCATCCACCTCTGGCCTGCTCGCCTCCCTACGTCTGCGGAAGCACAGTTCCCGCTCAGCCCAGTCAAAACTGTTCGCTGCTCTGGCACCCCAATGGTGGAACAAGCTCCCTCACGATCAGTCCCTACACCCAAAGAAGGGCACTGCTTTCATCCACCTCTGGCCTGCTCGCCTCCCTACCTCTGCGGAAGCACAGTTCCCGCTCAGCCCAGTCAAAACTGTTCGCTGCTCTGGCACCCCAATGGTGGAACAAGCTCCCTCACGATGCCAGGACAGCGGAGTCAATCACCACCTTCCGGAGACACCTGAAACCCCACCTCTTTAAGGAATACCTGGGATAGGATTAAGTAATCCTTCTAACCCTCCCTCCCCCCCACCCTCCCCCCCACCCTCCCCCCCACCAAAAGATATAGATGTACTATTGTAAAGTGGTTGTTCCACTGGATATCATAAGGTGAATGCACCAATTTGTAAATCGCTCTGGATAAGAGAGTCTGCTAAATGACGTAAATGTAAAATGTAAATGTAAATTTCAGTGTGTGTTGGGATATCAGCCGGTTCTGGCCCCTTGGCATCAGAGTCAGACCGAGGCTCCTGCGGTGGACCACTGGTTCCGGCACGTGGAGGAGACCTGGGACGCAGCTCACGTCCACCTTCAGCGTGCCGAATGATGTCAAAAAACTGGTGCAGACCGTCACCGCATTGAGGCCCCGGTGTTCGCACCGGGGGACAGGGTCTGGCTCTCGACCCAAAACCTGCCCCTCCGCCTGCCCTGCCGGAAGCTGAGTCCGCGGTTTGTGGGGCCGTTTAAAGTCCTGAGGAGGTTGAACGAGGTATGTTATAGGTAAAAGCTTCCCCCAATTACCGCATTAACCCCTTGTTCCATGTGTCTCTCCTCAGGCCGGTGGTGGCTGGCCCGCTCCAGGAGGCCGAGGTACGGGAGGTTCCTCCGCCCCCTCTGGACATTGAGGTGGCCCTGGCGTGCTGCGTTCGATCCATCCTGGATTTGAGACGTCGGGCGAGGGGTCTTCAGTACCTCGTGGACTGGGAGGGGTACAGTCCGGAGGAGAGATGCTGGGTTCCGGTGGAGGACGTGTTAGATCCTTCCATGCTGAGCGAGTTCCATCGTCTCCATCCGGATCGCCCTGTGCCTCGTCCTCCGGGTGCCGGTGTCGATGCACTGCTGGAGCCGCGCATCGGGGGGGGGGGGGGGGGGGGGGTACTGTCACGACTTCTGCCGAAGTCGATGCCCCTCCTTGTTTGGGTGGTGCTCGGCGATCGATATATAGTGTATTTAAAGGTAATGGGCTATGAAGGGGATAGGAAACCTAGAGTGTTTATTAAGGTTTTCCTCATTCATTCTCTATCAGAGAATATCCCTCTATATCCATTTGTAGGAGTGTATCAACACAGGTGGAGAGAGAGAAGTTAAGAGTGGGGTTGGCTTGACAACGACCCCCTTTTCTGACATTGAGATCTGATTCATGGTGCTCCAGTTTGAGATGGAGTATTAGAACCAGATTAGGTAATCAAAAGCTTTGTTCACACTGCAGGCCTTAATGCTCAAATCAGTTTTGAAATACTGACTGTCCAAACGACAAGTTACAAGTGACCAAATCAGATTTGTGTGTGTTCAGACAGCAATCATTTGCTGACATGGCTACGCAAGTTGTTATAGTAACGGTAGGTGGTACTCGTGCTTCGTCTCACTCAGAAGTTGTGTAGCAAGTTTGGGTGACAACAATGCCTGCCATGGACATTTCCAAGTTGCTTTGAATGTTCTAAATCATAGTGTAAGTACACATTTAAAGCCTCAAAGGAAAAGATGATCCAATTTTTGGCAAGCAACAACAGTCAGCACGCTAGCTAGCTAATTAGCTTGCAAGGACACTCACTAATTCGTTTTGTAAACAATTAAGAAGCTAGTTAGCTTCCAAATGTTCTTGTCAAACTGTCAAAAGAGAAGCTAGCAAGTGACAATATGTGCCAAAAAACTGTCTAAAATACACTTCAGGGCAAATAAATCTGATTTGACCATTCAGATACAAGTCCAGGAATCATATTTGTACCTGATTTCAAACCACCTATGGATGTGGTTTGAATATGACTCCAAAATATCAGATTCCATTTGCTTTTTGGCTGTTCAGACTGCAGGAAAAGTTCAGACCGAAATTGGATATGCGAAAAACTGCCTATGTGAACAAGGCTAAAGAGACCAGGAAGTAACACGTGATATCAATGTTACAATTGGTCCATTAACTTCCTTTGAGGAGCCCCATGGGCTCCCAGTGACAATACACTTCCTCAATAATTTTGAGATTCATAACATTAATGTCTAATCGTCAACTTTTTCTTGATGGTGGTGTCGTTATGATGTTGGTGTCGTTACTGTATACTCTCTCTCTAACATCTTGTGCAGGAGTGCTTCAGTGCAACCTCCTGCTCCTGGCCCTTGGTCCCTGGCCAGTCTAGGCTAATTGCTAACTCCTAAGCCTCTTTAGAGGGATTAGCCATCTTCCTGGTGTGCTAGCTAGCCCAGAGCAAATGAACACTGGTTGCCGTGAGATCCTGAGATAGCCTATGCAGACTTTGGAAACCTATTCTTCATTCTGGCACCAAATGATCTGTGACAATAACTAATTTGGATTCTAACTATACTGAACAAAAATATAAACACAACATGTCAAGTGTTGGTCCCATGTTTCATGAGCTGAAATAAAATATCCCAGACTTGTTTCATAAGCACAAAAAGCGTATTTCTCTCAAATTGTGTGAACAAATTTGTTTACATCCCTGCTAGTGAGCATTTCTCCTTTGCCAAGATAATCCATCCACCTGACAGGTGTGGCATATCAAGAAGCTGATTAAACAGCATGATCAGGTGCACCTTATGCTAGGGACAACAAAAGGCCACTAAAATGTGAAGTTTTGTCACACAACACAATGCCACAGATGTGTTTGAGGGAGCGTGTAATTGGCATGCTGACTGCAGGAATGTACACCAGAGCTGTTGCCAGAGAATTAAATGTTCCGTTCTCTACCATAAGCCGCCTCCAACGTCGTTTTAGAGAATTTGGCAGTACATCCAACTGGCCTCACAACTGCAGACCACGTGTAACCACGTCATCATAGGACCTGAGACCAGCCACCCAGACAGCTGATGAAACTGTGGGTTTTCACAACCGAATAATTATTTGACAAACTGTCAGAAACCGTCTCAGGGAAGCTCCTGTGCATGCTTGTCGTCCACACCACGGTCTTGACCTGACTGCAGTTTGACGTCGTAACCGACTCCGGTGGACAAATGCAAACCTTTGATGGCCAAATGCACGCTGGAAAAGTATGCTCTTCACGGATGAATCCCGGTTTCAACAGTACCGGGCAGATGGCAGACAGCATGGTGTCATGTGGGAGAGTGGTTTGCTGATGTCAACGTTGTGAACAGAGTGCCCTATGGTGGTGGTGGGGTTATGGTACAATCATGGCCCCATTCTCATCGACGGGGCTGTAGTGGAGCAGGTCGAGAGCATCAAGTTCCTTGGCGTCCACATCACCAACAAACCAACATGGTCCAAGCACACCAAGAAGACAGTCGTAAAGACGGCACGACAAAACCTATTCCCCCTCAGGAGACTGAAAAGATTTGGCATGCGTCCTCAGATCCTCAAAAGGTTTTACAGCTGCACCATCGAGAGCATCCTGACGGGTTGCATCACTGCCTGGTATAGCAACTGCTCGGCCTCCGACCGCACGGCACTACAGTAGGGTAGTGTGAACGGCCCAGTACATCACTAGGGCCAAGCTTCCTGCCATTCAGGAACTTTATACCAGGCGGTGTCAGAGGAAGGCCCTAAAAATTGTCAAAGACTCCAGCCATCCCAGTCATAGACTGTTCTCTCTGCTACCATATGGCAAGCGGTACCGGAGCGCCAAATCTAGGACCAAGAGGCTCCTAAATAACTTCTACCCCCAAGCCATAAGACACCTGAAAAGCTCATTTGAATTGTCCCCCCCCCCCCAGAACACAGCTGCTGCACTCTGTTATTATCACTTTAATAACTCTACCTACATGTACATATTACCTCAATTAAACTGCGTCCTCAGCCAAAACAGTCAACTTTTGCTCTGTCTCCTTGTCAAAAAAACATATACCCTCACAACAGACAACTACTGTACATGTACACTAGTGCAAGATAATAGATCTAATAGATTAGACTCACCCCTTTAGCGCCCAAACTATGGGTCCAGCAATGGAAGTATGTCCCAAACTATGGTTCCAGCGATGGAAGTATATCCCAAACTATGGGTCCAGCGATGGAAGTATATCCCAAACTATGGGTCCAGCGATGGAAGTATATCCCAAACTATGGTTCCAGCGATGGAAGTATATCCCAAACTATGGGTCCAGCGAGGGAAGTATATCCCACACTATGGGTCCAGTGATGGAAGTATATCCCAAACTATGGGTCCAGTGATGGAAGTATGTCCCAAACTATGGGTCCAGCGATGACTGTAGCACGTCTCTAAAGTTCTGTATAACTAACCTACACCCTAGTTGCCAATACTGTTGCCCATACCCTGACATAGTGTGGCTATAATCTATACCTACACCATACATCCAAGCTGTTGCATGGAACAGCAGTGTCCAGCAGCCCTAATTTAAACTGAACAGGTGAATTCATTCTGACTCTAGCCTAAACTCTAGCTGTCCATAGACACAGCATAAAGCAAACTAAAGTCTACGTACTTGGAGTGTGTGTGTGAGTAGTGTTTAAAGCGGAGTGTGTGTGTGAGGAGTGTTTAAAGCGGAGTGTGTGTGTGTAATGTTTCAAGCAGTGTGTTTGTGAGCGTCTGCAGGCTAAAGTCAGTCATGCTGTGGAGAGCTGTTGGACAGAGTGGCAGCTTCCCTTCTGCTCTGTCAGACGGAAAAGTGGAGCAGCCGTCACCCATCCCCCCCTCCCTCTCCCCCTCTCTCATCCCTCGCTCTGATACCCCCACCCTCTGAATAGCACATCCGCTGAGCGCCTGCCAGAGGGAGGAAGAGGAGGAGGAAGAACGGGAGGAGAAAATGGAGATCTATTTCCACTTCAGGTAGATATTGCCAATAGGGGGCTTAATGAAGGGGGGTGGGGTGTGTGTGTGGCTTATTCGCGCGCGCAGACAGCAGACAGACAGACAGACAGACAGACAGACAGACAGACAGACAGACAGACAGACAGACAGACAGACAGACAGACAGACAGACAGACAGACAGACAGACAGACAGACAGACAATCTCTTGAATTTGCCTTTGGAACTCACCACAATAATTGCTAAAACTCCAAAACAAGTTTCAGACTGTGGTCTTGGTTTGTTTCTGGCACATATTTCCATCAAAACACCCTCCACTGGACTAGATTGACTAGGGTTAGGGAACAAGAGCAATGCTTGGTCTATAATTGTCACGCCCTGACCCTAGAGAGCCATTTTATTTCTCTATTTGGTTAGGTCAGGGTGTGATGTGTGGTGGGCATTCTATGTTGTTTATTTCTTTGTTTTTGGCTGAGTATGGTTCCTAATCAGAGGCAGCTGTCTATCGTTGTCTCTGATTGGGAATCATACTTAGGCAGACCTTTTTCCACCTGTCATTGTAGGATCTTGTTTTTGTGTAGCTGCCTGTGAGCAGCCCCAGAACGACACGTTTAATTTTTCTCATGTTTTGTTGTTTTGGTGAGTTTAATTTTCAGGGCTAGGGGGCAGTATTGACACGGCTGGATAAAAAACATACCCGATTTAATCTGGTTACCACTCCTACCCAGTAACTAGAATATGCATATACTTATTACATATGGATAGAAAACACCCTACATTTTCTAAAACTGTTTGAATGGTGTCTGTGAGTATAACAGAACTCAAATGGCAGGTCAAAACCTGAGAGATTCCTTTACAGGAAGTGGCCTGTCTGACCATTTCTTGAACTTGTTTTCCATCTCTATCATTTACTAAGGATCTCTGCTCTAACGTGACACTTCCCACGTCGTCCATAGGCGCTCAGAGCCCGGGAAAAAACAGAATGTCGTCATTCCAGCCCCAGGCTGAAACACATTATCGCCTTTCTCAAGTGGCCGATCAAGGGACACTGGGCTTATGCGCGTGACCCGACCGCCCCCGCCTTTGGGATTTTTTCCTCTGTTTGCCGAAAAGGAGATTCCCTGTCGGAATATTATCGCTTTTCTACGAGAAAAATGGCGTAAAAATTGATTTTAAACAGCGGTTGACATGCTTCGAAGTACGGTAATGGAATATGTAGAATTTTATTGTCACGAATTGCGCCATGCGTGCGACACTTCTTTACTATTTCGGATAGTGTCTGGAACGCACGAACAAAACGCCGCTATTCGGATATAACGATGGATTATTTTGGACCAAACCAACATTTGTTATTGAAGTAGCAGTCCTGGGTGTGTATTCTGACGAAGACAACAAAAGGTAATCAAACTTTTATAATAGTAAATATGATTATGGTGAGTGCTAAACTTGCCGGGTGTCTAAATAGCGAGCCCGTGATGCCTGGGCTATGTACTTAGAATATTGCAAAATGTGCTTTCACCAAAAACCTATTTTAAAATCGGACATATCGAGTGCATAGAGGAGGTCTGTATCTATAATTCTTAAAATAATTGTTATGCTTTTTGTGAACGTTTATCGTGAGTAATTTATTAAAATGTTAGCGAATTCCCCGGAAGTTTGCGGGGGGTATGCTAGTTCTGAACGTCACATGCTAATGTAAAAAGCTGGTTTTTGATATAAATATGAACTTGATTGAACAAAACATGCATGTATTGTATAACATAATGTCCTAGGGTTGTCATCTGATGAAGATCATCAAAGGTGAGTGCTGCATTTAGCTGTCTTCTGGGTTTTGGTGACATTATATGCTGGCTTGAAAAATGGGTGTCTGATTATTTCTGGCTTGGTACTCTGCTGACATAATCTAATGTTTTGCTTTCGTTGTAAAGCCTTTTTGAAATCGGACAGTGTGGTTAGATTAACGAGAGTCTTGTCTTTAAATGGCTGTAAAATAGTCATATGTTTGAGAAATTGAAGTACAGGATAGCAGTGGCTGTTACGTAGGTGGGACGAATTCGTCCCGCCTAGCCTAGAGAGGTTAAAAGATGTGGAATTCCATGCACGCTCCGCCTTGGTTTATTTATGATCGGGAGTTTGAAGATAGCGAACGTGACAGAAGATCCCACCACAAAAAGACCAAGCAGCGTGCGCCTACGGGGAAGACAAGTTGGACATTGGAGGACATCCTGGACTGCAAAGGATCCTGGATGTGGGAGGAGATCCAGGCCGGAAGGGATCGCCTCCCATGGGAACAAGTGGAAGCAGCGAAGGAGGAACAGCGACGAGATCGGGAGTCACGGCAACGACGGAAGCCCGAGAGGCAGCTCCAAAAAAGTTTTTGGGGGGGCACACGGGGAGATTGGCGGAGTCAGGGTTGAGACCTGAGCCAACTCCCCATGCTTACCGTGGGGAGCGTGTGACCAGTCAGGCACCATGTTTTGCGGTGATGCACACCGTATCTCCGGTGCGCATTCACAGCCCGGTGCGCTCGTTGCCTGCGCCCCGCATTTGCCGGGCTAAAGTGAGCATTAGGCCAGGACGGGTTGTGCCGGCTCAGCGCTCCTGGTCTCCAGTACACCTCCTCGGTTCAGGATATCCTGCGCCAGCTCTACGCACTGTGTCACCAGTGCGCCTGCACAGCCCAGTTCGTCCTGTGCCAGCGCCCCGCACTTGTCGGGCTAAAGTGAGCATCCAGCCAGGACGGGTTGTGCCAGCCCTACGCTCCAGACCTCCAGTGCGCCTCCACGGCCCAGTATATCCTGTGCCAGCCCCACGCACCCGGTCTCCAGTGCGTCTACCCAGTCCAGTGAGACCTGTTCCGTCTCCACGTACGAAGCCTCCAGTGATGATCCATGGTCCGAAGCCTCCAGTGATGATCCATGTCACGAAGCCTCCAGTGATGATCCATGTCCCGGAGCCTGTAGTGATGATCCATGGCACGAAGCCTCCAGTGATGATCCATGGCCCGGAGCCTCCAGTGATAATCCATGGCATGAAGCCTCCAGTGATGATCCATGGCCCAGAGCCTGTAGTGATGATCCATGTCACAGAGCCTCCAGTGATAATCCATGGCCCGGAGCCTCCAGTGATGATCCATGGCCCAGAGCCTCCAGTGATGATCCATGGCACGGACCCTGCGACGGTCCGCAGTCCAGAGTCTCCAGCGACGGCCGGCAGTCCAGAGCCTCCAGCGACGGCCGGCAGTCCAGAGCCTCCAGCGACGGACAGCAGTTTAGAGCCTCCAGCGGGGGTTCCCAGTTCGGAGCTTCTGGCGATGATCCACGGTCCGGTTCCTCCGGCGACGATCCAATGTCCGGTTACACAAAAGTGGAGGGATCAACGGGCGGAGCGGGGGCTACGCCCTGAACCGGAGCCGCCGCCAAGGGTAGATGCCCACCCGGACCCTCCCCTATAGGTTCAGGTTTGCGGCCGGGAGTCCGCACCTTTGGGGGGGGGGGGGGGATACTGTCACGCCCTGACCCTAGAGAGCTGTTTTATTTCTCTATTTGGTTAGGTCAGGGTGTGATGTGGGGTGGGCATTCTATGTTGTTTATATCTTTGTTTTTGGCGGAGAATTGTTCCTAATCAGAGGCAGTTGTCTATCGTTGTCTCTGATTGGGAATCATACTTAGGCCGCCTTTTTCCACCTGTGATTGTAGGATCTTGTTTTTGTGTAGATGCCTGTGAGCAACCCCAGAACGTCACGTTTCGTTTATATCCTGTTTTGTTGTTTTGGTGAGTTTCATTTTCATTAAAAGATGTGGAATTCCATGCACGCTGCGTCTTGGTTTATTTATGATCGGGAGTTTGAAGATAGCGAACGTGACGATAATGATGTTATTTACTCATCAACAACCTTCTCTATACAGGGGAAATAAAATGACTAATAATAACATTATAGTGATTACTCTGATCATTGTCGATGGTTCATTTGTACACCGTGTCTAATGCTATGGCTGTGTTTGGGTCAATGAGCAACATGACAACATTCTTAATCTCCCCTGTGTTAAACATCCTCCTTACCCTGTCTGACATTTAAGATTTCTACGAGAACCAAAGTAAAACAAAAAATATATATTTTCAGAACGGCTTAGTTCTGAGCCTTTACAGTTGCTTAAGTTATATGTTGATCATTTGATATGTTAACCCTTTATGTGGGCACAGAGAGGTTGCCTGAGCTAGGTTCATTTGAGGAAGTGAAACATGACTGACTGAGCAATGGTGCACCATGGTTGGTCAGTTCAGGTCAAGTTGGTCCAGGATTGGCCAGATTTCAACCTGGTTTACAGAATGATGCAGCTACCTACTGTTATCCAGCTACTCCATGTTTTTGGCAGGAAGCATAACCTACAGTACACTGTGATATAACATCTACATACCATAAGAACATTAAAGGTGTTACACTCATTTCATATAGCTCTACATGGCTTTGATGTTCTGATGTGTTCTTGTTCTTGATGTGTTTGTGTGTGTACATCTGTCGTGTGTATGTTTTGTTTTATGTTTGTGTGTGAGCATGTGTATGTGTGTGTATGTGCATATGTGTGTATGTTCGCGTGTGTGGGCGTGTGCATAAGTGTGTGTATGTGTATGTGTGTCCCAGCCAAGTAACCTGTGATACAAGTCAGTGTTCGACGTCCATCTACATCTGAGGATGTTAGGAGATGATGTGGAAACTGGTCACTAGGGGCGACAGTGAGCACTGTTATCTTCAGGTAGGTTTTGGTTTTGCTAGCGTGTTATGGATGGGGATGGTGGGTGGGAACAATGCAGGAGTGGCTTCGGGACAAGTCTCCGAATTTCCTTGAGTGGCTCAGCCAGAGCCCGGACTTGAACCCAATCGAACATCTCTGGAGAGAACTGGAAATAGCTGTGCAGCAACGCTCCTCATCCAACCTGACAGACCTTGAGAGAATGGGAAACTCCCCAAATACAGGTATGCCAAGCTTGTAGTGTCATACCGAAGAAGACCCGAGGCTGTAACCACTGCCAATGGTGCTTCAACAAAGTACTGAGTAAAGGGTCTGAATACTTACATAAATGTGAAATTTCCGTTTTTTATTTGTTATAAATTTGCAAACATTTCTAAAAAACCTGTTTTTGCTTAGTCAATATGGGGTAATGTGTGTAGATTGATGAGGGGAAAAAACAATTTAATCAATTTTATAATAAGGCTGTAACATGACAAAATGTGGAATATTCAAGGAGTCTGAATACTTTCCAAATGCACTGTATTTAAGTATTCGGGGGGGGGGGGTGTGTGTGTGTGGTGTGTGTGTGTGTGTGTGTGTGTGTGTGTGTGTGTGTGTGTGTGTGTGTGTGTGTGTGTGTGTGTGTGTGTGTGTGTGTGTGTGTGTGTGTGACAACAGGGGGTCAGGCCTCCAGATCAGGCCAGTGTTCTGGGTCAGGGGCGAGAGAGATGCTCGAGGCAAGGTCAGGGACCAATGTGAGAGAGAAGCAGAAAATACATCATCCCTAAGCAGAGAGATGATTCAGAGACATGACCCAACCAGAGAGAGAGAGAGATATGACCCAACCAGAGAGAGAGAGAGAGAGACATGACCCAGCGAGAGAGAGATACATGACCCAGCCAGAGAGAGAGAGAGAGAGAGGGAGAGAGAGACATGACCAAGCCAGAGAGAGAGAGAGAGACATGACCCAGCGAGAGAGAGAGAGAGAGGCATGACCCAACCAGAGAGAGAGAGATAAAGAGACATAACCCAGCCAGAGAGAGAGAGATAAAGAGACATAACCCAGCCAGAGAGAGAGAGATAAAGAGACATAACCCAGCCAGAGAGAGAGAGATAAAGAGACATAACCCAGCCAGAGAGAGAGAGAGAGAGAGAGAGAGAGAGAGAGAGGGAGAGAGAGACATGACCCAGCCAGAGAGAGAGAGATAAAGAGACATAACCTAGCCAGAGAGAGAGAGAGAGAGAGAGGGAGAGAGAGAGAGACATGACCCAGCCAGAGAGAGAGAGATAAAGAGACATAACCCAGCCAGAGAGAGAGAGAGGGAGAGAGAGACATGACTCAGCAAGAGAGAGAGAGAGAGAGAGGCATGACCCAACCAGAGAGAGAGAGATAAAGAGACATAACCCAGCCAGAGAGAGAGAGAGAGAGAGGGAGAGAGAGAGAGACATGACCAAGCCAGAGAGAGAGAGACGAGAGAGAGAGAGAGAGAGAGAGAGAGAGAGTGAGAGAAGGAGAGAGAGACATGATCCAGCAAGAGAGAGAGAGAGAGAGAGAGAGGCATGACCCAGCCAGAGAGAGAGAGAGAGAGAGAGAGGGAGAGAGAGAGAGACATGACCAAGCCAGAGAGAGAGAGACATGAGAGAGAGAGAGAGAGAGAGAGAGAGAGACACAGACACAGACATGACCCAGCTAGAGAGAGAGAGTTCTGTAAGACTCTCCTACATGTCCAGAGGAAAACTACCAACAATGCATGCAGGGCAGAATTAGACCAATATCCACTAATAATAAAAACTCAAAAAAGAGCAATTAAGTTTTGGAAACATCTAAAATACAGTGACCCCCTCTCATATCATTACCAAACCCTGCAATGCCAAGAGCTGAGCAAAGAAAAGAGTCCCCTCATCCAGCTGGTCCTGGGGCTGAGTTCACAAACCTGTTCTACTAACACACTGAAGCATCAGGACCAGAACATCCAATCAATCAGAATAAACCAAATTACAACACAGTCAAAACAAAACTACATTGTTTATTGAGAAACACAAGCACAAGCACAAAGCAAAATGCAGTGCTATCTGGCCCTAAATTGACAGTACACCGTGGCAAACTATTTGACCATGGTTACTGATCAAAACCTTAGAAAAACCTTGACAAAGTACAGGCTCAGTGAGCACAGCCTTAACATTGAGAAGGGTAGACACAGGAAAACCTGGCTCCCTGTAGAGGAAAGGCTGTGCAACCACTGCACAACAGCAGAACCTGAGACAGAGCTGCATTTCCTGACAAAATGTCAAATATATAAAACAATTAGAGAATGTCATTTCCCCAAATTTGAAACCCTTATTCAAGGTTTCAAAGACCTCTCTGATGAGAGTAGGCTACCTGTCCTGTTGGGGGAGGATGCAGCGAGTTGTGGGTTGGCAGCGCACTACATTGCTGCCTGCCATTAGTTGAGGGACAGTGTCTGACAGACCAATCAATCTGCACATGTCCTCTACTGTATGCTTATTGTTATTGTTCAATGTATGGCTATTTTGACCCTTGGTTATTGTTGTTACTGTTGTCCCGTTGACAATTTTGATTCTTATTATTTTCATATTGTAAATATCCAAAGTAAGCTTTGGCAATATTTGGCATTACCCAGCCAGAGAGAGAGAGAGAGAGAGAGAGAGACATGACCCAGCCAGAGAAAGGGAGAGAAATGATCCAGCCAGAGAGAGAGAGAGAGAGAGAGAGAGAGAGAGATGACCGAGCCAGAGAGAGAGAGGGAGACAGAGAGACATGACCCAGCCAGAGAGAGAGAGATGACCGAGCCAGAGAGAGAGAGGGAGACAGAGAGACATGACCCAGCCAGAGAGAGAGAGATGACCGAGCCAGAGAGAGAGAGGGAGACAGAGAGAGAGAGAGAGAGAGAGAGAGAGAGAGAGAGACATGACCCAACCAGAGAGAGAGAGAGAGAGAGAGACATGACCCAGCCAGAGAGAGAGAGAGCGAGAGAGAGACATGACCCAGCCAGAGAGAGAGAGAGCGAGAGAGAGACATGACCCAGCCAGAGAGAGAGAGAGACATGACCCAGCCAGAGAGAGAGAGAGAGAGACATGACCCAGCCAGAGAGAGAGAAAGAGAGGGGCATGACCCAGCCAGTGAGAGAAAGAGAGAGATGACCCAGCCAGAGAGAAAGAGAACGAGAGAGGAGGGACATGACCCAACCATGACCCAACCAGAGAGAGAGAGAGACGACCCAGCGATTACAAATGGGACAAACATCCAATCGAAATACTGCATGCAGAGTTTTGCAAGACTGTATTGCAAGTGCAAAGAAAAACTCAAAATAACGCATGTAGAGCAGAATTGGGCCAATACCCCCTCCTCATTCGAATAGAAAAAAGAGCCACCACATTTTACAACCATCTAAAAACAAGTGACCCCAAAACTTTCCATTACACTGCTCTACAATGTCAAAAGATGAAACAAGAGAAGAGTCCCCTCAGCCAGCTGGTTCTGAGGATCAGTTCACCAACTCAAACCAACCCCATAGAGCCTTAAGACATCAATCAGAAAATCTGTCCCAACCAAATCATCACAAAAAAAAAAAATATATATATATATCACCTTTTAGAAAGACACCACAAAAACTCAAAGAAAACTTCAATGCTATTTGGCTCTAAACAGACAGTCCATGGTGGCAGACTATCTGACCACTGTGACTGATGGAAAACTGAGGAAAACACTGACTAGGTACAGACTCAGAGAGCACAGTCTGGCTATAGAGACCGGTCGTCACAGACAAACCTGGCTGCCCAGAGAGGACAGGCTGTGCTCACTCTGCTCCAGGGGAGAGTTAGAGACAGAGCTGCATTTCCTATTACACTGTGACAAATACTCAGACCTAAGAGAATATTTCTTTCCCAAAATTATAATTCAATACAAAGAATTTGAAACTATAAAAGATGAAGAAAAAATCTAATATTTATTGGGTGAAAGGCCAAAATGTGCAGTTTTGGCAGCAAAATATGTGTCCTCCTGCCACAACCTGAGGGACAGCCAGTGAAAAGTGCAAAGTAATGTCGATAGTATTTCCCATCTTGTTTTGTTTTGTCTTTCATACCATGTCATGTGTCTTCTCAGTCATGTTGACACTGGTCTAGTACCATTGCTTTAATGTATTGTTGTTCTGATTAATATTGTTGTTGTAGTTGTTGTTAATGGTAATCCCATGTCCACTACTACTGTTATTATTGCTGTTGGTCCCACCATTTATTTATATATAAATATATATATTTTATATATATACATATAAATATTTGTATTTCATTTTATTTTTCGATATGTATACTTTGACAATGTAAGTAATAATGAACTTGCCATGTCAATAAAGTAAATTGAATTGAATTGAATTGAGAGACATGACCCAGTCAGCCAGAGAGAGAGAGAAAGAGAGAGACATGACCCAGCCAGAGAGAGAGAGAGAGAGAGATGAACCAGCCAGAGAGAGAGAGAGAGTGAGAGAGACATGACCCAGCCAGAGAGAGAGAGAGAGAGAGAGACATGATCCAGCCAGAGAGAGAGAGAGAAAGAGAGAGACATGACCCAGCCAGAGAGAGAGAGAGAGAGAGAGACATGAACCAGCCAGAGAGAGAGAGTGAGAGAGAGACATGAACCAGCCAGACAGAGAGAGAGAGAGAGAGAGAGAGAGAGAGAGAGAGAGAAATGACCCAGCCAGAGAGAGAGAGAGAGAGAGAGAGAGACATGAACCAGCCAGAGAGAGAGAGAGACATGAACCAGCCAGAGAGAAAGAGAGAGGGAGAGAGAGAGAAATTACCCAGCCAGAGAGAGAGAGAGAGACATGACCCAGCCAAACAGAGAGAGAGCGACATGACCAAGCCAGAGAGAGAGAGATGACCCAGCCAGAGAGAGAGAGAGAGGGAGAGAGAGAAATGACCCAGCCAGAGAGGGAGAGTGAAATGACCCAGCCAGACAGAGAGAGAGAGAGGTGACCCAGCCAGAGAGAGAGAGAGAGCGAGAGAGAGGTGACCCAGCCAGACAGAGAGAGAGAGAGATGACTCAGCTAGAGAGAGAGAGAGAGATAGAGAGAGAGAGGAGGGACATGACCCAACCAGAGAGATAGAGAAAGAGCAAAATAGAATGCTATTTGGCCCTAAACAGTGAGTACACAGTGTCAGAATACCTGACCACTGTGACTGACCCAAACTTAAGGAAAGCTTTGACTATGTACAGACTCAGTGAGCATAGCCTTGCTATTGAGAAAGGCCTCCGTAGGCAGACATGGCTCTCTAGAGAAGACAGTGTGCACACTGCCCACAAAATGAGGTGGAAATTGAGCTGCACTTCCTGACAAATGTATGACCATATTAGAGACACACATTTCCCTTGGATTACACAGACCCACAAATAATTTGAAAACAAACCCAATTTTGATAAACTGTCATATCTACTGGGTGAAATAGCATGATGCTCCGTCACAGCAACAAGACTTGTGACCTGTTGCCACAAGAAAAGTGCAACCTGTGAAGAACAAACAACATTGTAAATAAAACCCATATTTATTTATTTTCTTACTTTGTACTTTAACTATTTGCACATCGTTACAACACTATATAGACATAATATGACATTTGAAATGTCTCTATTCCTTTGGAACTTTGTCATGTTTAGGGTAGGGTAGGGTAGGGGTAGGGGTAGGGGTAGGGGTAGGGTAGGGCAGGGGTAGGGTAGGGTATGGGGTAGGGTTGGGGTAGGGAAGGGTAGGGGTAGGGGTAGGGTAGGGTAGGGTTAGGGTAGGGTAGGGATAGGGTAGGGGTGGGGTAGGGCAGGGTATGGGGTAGGAGTGGGTAGGGTAGGGTAGGAGTAGGGTGGGGTAGGGAAGGAGTAGGGGTAGGGTAGGGTAGGGGGAGGATAGGTTAGGGTAGGGTAGGGGGAGGGTAGGGTAAAGGCTGGGGTAGGGTAGGGTAGGGGGTAGGGATGGGTAGGGTAGGGTAGGGTGGGGTAGGGAAGGGAAGGGTAGGGTAAGGTAAAGTAGGGTAGGGGTAGGGTAGGGTAGGGGGGTAGGGTAGGGTAGGGTAGGGTAGAGAGAGAGAGACAGAGACAGCGGAGAGAGACAGACGGAGAGAGAGAGAGAGAAAGAGAGACAGAGACAGAGACAGAGACAGAGAGAGAGAGAGAGAGGCAGAGAGAGACAGAGAGAGCGGAGAGAGAGAGAGAGAGAGAGAGAGAGAGGAGTGTGGGGTAGGGTAGGGGGAGGGGTAGGGTAGGGTAGGAGTAGGGTAGGGTGGTAGAAGGGTAGGAGTAGGGTAGTGGTAGGGTGGGGGTAGGGGTAGGGTAGGGCCTGAACTTCGTGGGCATGGGTAGGGCTCAGGCTTAAAATTCATGCCCGTGCATGGCTCTAATCTGTATAGTTTCTCTACCTGATCCCAGTTAGAGGCCTCACCACACCTGATCCCAGTTAGAGACTTACCACACCTTATCCCAGTTAGAGACCTCACCACACCTGATCCCAGTTAGAGACCTCACCCCACCTGAACCCAGTTAGAGACCTCACCACACCTGATCCCAGTTAAAGACCTCACCCCACCTGAACCCAGTTAGAGACCTCACCCCACCTGAACCCAGTTAGAGGCCTCACCCCACCTGAACCCAGGTAGAGACCTCACCACACCTGATCCCAGTTAGAGAACTCACCACACCTTATCCCAGTTAAAGACCTCACCCCACCTGATCCCAGTTAGAGGCCTCACCACACCTGATCCCAGTTAGAGACCTCACCCCACCTGATCCCAGTTAGAGACCTCACCACACCTGATCCCAGTTAGAGACCTCACCACACCTTATCCCAGTTAGAGACCTCACCACACCTGATCCCAGTTAGAGACCTCACCCCACCTGAACCCAGTTAGAGACCTCACCACACCTGATCCCAGTTAGAGACCTCACCCCACCTGATCCCAGTTAGAGACCTCACCACACCTGATCCCAGTTAAAGACCTCACCCCACCTGATCCCAGTTAGAGACCTCACCCCACCTGATCCCAGTTAGAGGCCTCACCCCACCTGAACCCAGGTAGAGACCTCACCACACCTGATCCCAGTTAGAGACCTCACCACACCTGATCCCAGTTAGAGACCTCACCCCACCTGATCCTAGTTAGAGACCTCACCCCACCTGATCCCAGTTAGAGACCTCACCCCACCTGATCCTAGTTAGAGACCTCACCCCACCTGAAACCAGGTAGAGACCTCACCCCACCTGAACCCAGGTAGAGACCTCACCCCACCTGATCCCAGTTAGAGACCTCACCCCACCTGATCC
The DNA here is from genome assembly GCF_965601325.2 of Salmo salar. NCBI lineage: Eukaryota > Metazoa > Chordata > Actinopteri > Salmoniformes > Salmonidae > Salmo > Salmo salar. Next base: position 95,481,428 of record NC_138304.1, read on the forward strand.
CAGTTAGAGACCTCACCCCACCTGATCCCAGTTAGAGACCTCACCCCACCTGATCCCAGTTAGAGACCTCACCCCACCTGATCCCAGTTAGAGACCTCACCCCACCTGATCCCAGTTAGAGACCTCACCCCACCTGATCCTAGTTAGAGACCTCACCCCACCTGAACCAAGTTACATACAATTTGACACAGATCCATTAATATGACAGACAGAGAGAGAGAAATAAAGACTTACTGTATATAGAGAGTGTGAGAGAGAGTGTGAGAGAGTGTGAGAGAGAGAAAGAGCGATAGAAAGGGAGAGAGCGAGAGAGACAGAGACAGAGAGAGAGAGAGAGAGAGAGAGAGAGAGAGAGAGAGAGAGAGACAGAGACAGAGACAGAGACAGAGAGAGATAGATAGATAGATGGAGAGATAGAGAGAGAGAGAGACAGAGAGAGAGAGAGAGAGAGAGAGAGAGAGAGAGGAGTGTGGAAGTGGGGACACCAGATGGTGAGGACATATGGGCCTTTTAAAAAAACAAAACACAACAAAACTGAACTGTGAACACAAACTGCTGGCCAATTTAGCCTTTTACTCTCCCACACACACACACACACACACACACACACACACACACACACACACACACACACACACACACACACACACACACACACACACACACACACACACACACACACACACACACACACACACACTTGGATATAGCATGGATACACACAAACTCACACACTCACACACACCTTCAGACTTACAAACACTCAAGGGGAGGGGGTGAGATTTGCTCAAGAAATGTGTGTCCCGATGCAGTCTTAAATCCCCAACTGCGTGTATGTTTCAGGGATTGACAGGATCCACACACACTATTAATCTCTACAGGAAGTCAGTATCAATTAATACAAGTCATGTATATGGGGCGGCAGGAAGCCTAGTGGTTAGAGCGTTTGCCCAGTAACCGAAAGGTTGCAAGACCGAATCCCCGAGCTGACAAGGTACAAATCTGTCGTTCTGCCCCTGAACAAGGCAGTTAACCCACTGTTCCTAGGCCGTCATTGTAAATAAGAATTTGTTCTTAACTGACTTGCCTAGTTAAACAAAGGTAAAAAAATACAAAATATATTTGAAAGTTGAAGCAAAATCATTTCTGACTTTCTTTTCTCTGTCTCCATCTTTTTTCGTTTAGTATTCTCATATCCTCTCTGATGCTCCTCCACTACTGTCCTCTCTGATGTTCTGTTTCTCCTCCACTACTGTCGAGAGGACACTACTGTCGAGAAACACAGAGCATCAGAGAGGACAGTAGTGGAGAAGAAACAGAACATCAGAGAGGACAGAGAGAGATGTTCTGTGTTTCTCCTCCACTACTGTCCTCTCTGATGCTCTGTGTTTCTACTCCACTACTGTCCTCTCTGATGCTCTGTGTTTCTCCTCACCTACTGTCCTTTCTGATCCTCTGTGTTTCTCCTCCACTACTGTCCTCTCTGATGTTCTGTTTCTCTGATGCTCTGTGTTTCTCCTCCACTACTGTCCTCTCTGATGCTCTGTGTTTCTCCTCCACTACTGTCCTCTCTGATGTTCTGTTTCTCCTCCACTACTGTCCTCTCTGATGCTCTGTGTTTCTCATCCACTACTGTCCTCTCTGATGCTCTGTGTTTCTCCTCCACTACTGTCCTCTCTGATGCTCTGTGTTTCTCATCCACTACTGTCCTCTCTGATGCTCTGTGTTTCTCCTCCACTACTGTCCTCTCTGATGCTCTGTGTTTCTCCTCCACTACTGTCCTCTCTGATGCTCTGTGTTTCTCCTCCACTACTGTCCTCTCTGATGCTCTGTGTTTCTCCTCCACTACTGTCCTCTCTGATGCTCTGTGTTTCTCCTCCACTACTGTCCTCTCTGATGCTCTGTGTTTCTCCTCCACTACTGTCCTCTCTGATGTTCTGTGTTTCTCCTCCACCTACTGTCCTCTCTGATCCTCTGTGTTTCTCCTCCACTACTGTCCTCTCTGATGCTCTGTGTTTCTCCTCCACTACTGTCCTCTCTGATGCTCTGTGTTTCTCCTCCACTACTGTCCTCTCTGATGCTCTGTGTTTCTCCTCCACTACTGTCCTCTCTGATGCTCTGTGTTTCTCCTCCACTACTGTCCTCTCTGATGCTCTGTGTTTCTCCTCCACTACTGTCCTCTCTGATGCTCTGTGTTTCTCCTCCACTACTGTCCTCTCTGATGCTCTGTGTTTCTCCTCCACTACTGTCCTCTCTGATGCTCTGTGTTTCTCCTCCACTACTGTCCTCTCTGATGCTCTGTGTTTCTCCTCCACTACTGTCCTCTCTGATGCTCTGTGTTTCTCCTCCACTACTGTCCTCTCTGATGCTCTGTGTTTCTCCTCCACTACTGTCCTCTCTGATGCTCTGTGTTTCTCCTCCACTACTGTCCTCTCTGATGCTCTGTGTTTCTACTCCACTACTGTCCTCTCTGATGCTCTGTGTTTCTCTCCCCGTCACCTGAGCCGTGCCCTCCCCGTCCTCTCTGATCCTCTGTGTTTCTCCTCCACTACTGTCCTCTCTGAGCCGTGTCTCCTCCCGCTGTCCTCTCTGATGCTCTGTGTTTCTCCTCCACTACTGTCCTCTCTGATGCTCTGTGTTTCTCCTCCACTACTGTCCTCTCTGATGTTCTGTTTCTCCTCCACTACTGTCCTCTCTGATGCTCTGTGTTTCTCATCCACTACTGTCCTCTCTGATGCTCTGTGTTTCTCCTCCACTACTGTCCTCTCTGATGCTCTGTGTTTCTCATCCACTACTGTCCTCTCTGATGCTCTGTGTTTCTCCTCCACTACTGTCCTCTCTGATGCTCTGTGTTTCTCCTCCACTACTGTCCTCTCTGATGCTCTGTGTTTCTCCTCCACTACTGTCCTCTCTGATGCTCTGTGTTTCTCCTCCACTACTGTCCTCTCTGATGCTCTGTGTTTCTCCTCCACTACTGTCCTCTCTGATGCTCTGTGTTTCTCCTCCACTACTGTCCTCTCTGATGCTCTGTGTTTCTCCTCCACCTACTGTCCTCTCTGATGCTCTGTGTTTCTCCTCCACTACTGTCCTCTCTGATGTTCTGTGTTTCTCCTCCACTACTGTCCTCTCTGATGCTCTGTGTTTCTCCTCCACTACTGTCCTCTCTGATGCTCTGTGTTTCTCCTCCACTACTGTCCTCTCTGATGCTCTGTGTTTCTCCTCCACTACTGTCCTCTCTGATGCTCTGTGTTTCTCCTCCACTACTGTCCTCTCTGATGCTCTGTGTTTCTCCTCCACTACTGTCCTCTCTGATGCTCTGTGTTTCTCCTCCACTACTGTCCTCTCTGATGCTCTGTGTTTCTCCTCCACTACTGTCCTCTCTGATGCTCTGTGTTTCTCCTCCACTACTGTCCTCTCTGATGCTCTGTGTTTCTCCTCCACTACTGTCCTCTCTGATGCTCTGTGTTTCTCCTCCACTACTGCCCTCGGCGTCTCTGATGCTCTGTGTTTCTCCTCCACTACTGTCCTCTCTGATGCTCTGTGTTTCTCCTCCACTACTGTCCTCTCTGATGCTCTGTGTTTCTCCTCCACTACTGTCCTCTCTGATGCTCTGTGTTTCTCCTCCACTACTGTCCTCTCTGATGCTCTGTGTTTCTCCTCCACTACTGTCCTCTCTGATGCTCTGTGTTTCTCCTCCACTACTGTCCTCTCTGATGCTCTGTGTTTCTCCTCCACTACTGTCCTCTCTGATGCTCTGTGTTTCTCCTCCACTACTGTCCTCTCTGATGCTCTGTGTTTCTCCTCCACTACTGTCCTCTCTGATGCTCTGTGTTTCTCCTCCACTACTGTCCTCTCTGATGCTCTGTGTTTCTCCTCCACTACTGTCCTCTCTGATGCTCTGTGTTTCTCCTCCACTACTGTCCTCTCTGATGCTCTGTGTTTCTCCTCCACTACTGTCCTCTCTGATGCTCTGTGTTTCTCCTCCACTACTGTCCTCTCTGATGCTCTGTGTTTCTCCTCCACTACTGTCCTCTCTGATGCTCTGTGTTTCTCCTCCACTACTGTCCTCTCTGATGCTCTGTGTTTCTCCTCCACTACTGTCCTCTCTGATGCTCTGTGTTTCTCCTCCACTACTGTCCTCTCTGATGCTCTGTGTTTCTCCTCCACTACTGTCCTCTCTGATGCTCTGTGTTTCTCCTCCACTACTGTCCTCTCTGATGCTCTGTGTTTCTCCTCCACTACTGTCCTCTCTGATGCTCTGTGTTTCTCCTCCACTACTGTCCTCTCTGATGCTCTGTGTTTCTCCTCCACTACTGTCCTCTCTGATGCTCTGTGTTTCTCCTCCACTACTGTCCTCTCTGATGCTCTGTGTTTCTCCTCCACTACTGTCCTCTCTGATGCTCTGTGTTTCTCCTCCACTACTGTCCTCTCTGATGCTCTGTGTTTCTCCTCCACTACTGTCCTCTCTGATGCTCTGTGTTTCTCCTCCACTACTGTCCTCTCTGATGCTCTGTGTTTCTCCTCCACTACTGTCCTCTCTGATGCTCTGTGTTTCTCCTCCACTACTGTCCTCTCTGATGCTCTGTGTTTCTCCTCCACTACTGTCCTCTCTGATGCTCTGTGTTTCTCCTCCACTACTGTCCTCTCTGATGCTCTGTGTTTCTCCTCCACTACTGTCCTCTCTGATGCTCTGTGTTTCTCCTCCACTACTGTCCTCTCTGATGCTCTGTGTTTCTCCTCCACTACTGTCCTGCTCTGATGCTCTGTGTTTCTCCTCCACTACTGTCCTCTCTGATGTTCTGTTTCTCTGATGCTCTGTGTTTCTCCTCCACTACTGTCCTCTCTGATGCTCTGTGTTTCTCCTCCACTACTGTCCTCTCTGATGCTCTGTGTTTCTCCTCCACTACTGTCCTCTCTGATGCTCTGTGTTTCTCCTCCACTACTGTCCTGTCTATCTGTCTGTTCTGTCTGTTTCTCTCCTCCTGAAGGCCTGGAGGTTTGTCTTGTTCTAGTGACAAGGGGGTTGGGAAAGGTGAAATACTTCTGTAAACAAACTTTTTGTACTGCAGTATGTTGTTATATCTCTGTAGGATCCTTTCTCAGGTACCCATCAGTCTCCCTGTCTCCCTGGGTTATACACACACACTGGGACATGTACACACACACACAATTCTCCCTGGGTTAGAGATAAAAGCCTTACTGTGCTCATCTTCCCTGAGTCCCTACCAGAGGAGCATGCACGTACACACACACACACACACACACACACACACACACACACACACACACACACACACACACACACACACACACACACACACACACACACACACACACACACACACACACACACACACACACACACACAAGAATACTTAAATACAGTGCATTTGGAAAGTATTCAGACTCCTTGAATATTCCACATTTTGTCATGTTACAGCCTTATTATAAAATTGATTAAATTGTTTTTTCCCCTCATCAATCTACACACATTACCCCATATTGACTAAGCAAAAACAGGTTTTTTAGAAATGTTTGCAAATTTATAACAAATAAAAAACAGAAATATCACATTTATGTAAGTATTCAGACCCTTTACTCAGTACTTTGTTGAAGCACCATTGGCAGTGGTTACAGCCTCGGGTCTTCTTCGGTATGACACTACAAGCTTGGCACACCTGTGTTAACGATGGGGAAGTTAATGTGACTGTTTGGATCCTATGTTAACGATGGGGAAGTTAATGTGACTGTTTGGATCCTATGTTAACGATGGGGAAGTTAATGTGACTGTTTGGCTCTTATGTTAACGATGGGGAAGTTAATGTGACTGTTTGGCTCTTATGTTAACGATGGGGAAGTTAATGTGACTGTTTGGCTCTTATGTTAACGATGGGGAAGTTAATGTGACTGTTTGGCTCTTATGTTAACGATGGGGAAGTTAATGTGACTGTTTGGCTCTGATGTTAACGATGGGGAAGTTAATGTGACTGTTTGGCTCTTATGTTAACGATGGGGAAGTTAATGTGACTGTTTGGCTCTTATGTTAACGATGGGGAAGTTAATGTGACTGTTTGGCTCTTATGTTAACGATGGGGAAGTTAATGTGACTGTTTGGATCCTATGTTAACGATGGGGAAGTTAATGTGACTGTTTGGATCCTATGTTAACGATGGGGAAGTTAATGTGACTGTTTGGCTCTTATGTTAACGATGGGGAAGTTAATGTGACTGTTTGGATCCTATGTTAACGATGGGGAAGTTAATGTGACTGTTTGGCTCTTATGTTAACGATGGGGAAGTTAATGTGACTGTTTGGATCCTATGTTAATGATGGGGAAGTTAATGTGATTGGCTGGCTCCTATGTTAATGATGGGGAAATTAATGTGATTGGCTGGCTCCTATGTTAATGATGGGGAAATTAATGTGATTGGCTGGCTCCTAACTGTCCTATGTTAATGATGGGGAAGTTAATGTGATTGGCTGGCTCCTATGTTAATGATGGGGAAATTAATGTGATTGGCTGGCTCCTATGCTAATGATGGGGAAGTTAATGTGACTGGCTGGCTCCTATGTTAACGATGGGGAAGTTAATGTGACTGGTTGGCTCCTATGTTAACCTTTTGGGGTATAGGGGGCAGTATTTTCATTTTCGTATGAAAAGGGTGCCCAGAGTAAACTGCCTAATACTTGGGCCCAGAGTCAAATATTTGCATATTATTAGTAGATTTGGATAGAAAACACACTGTAGTTTCTAAAACTGCTTGAATGATGTCTGTGAGTATAACAGAACTCATATGGCAGGCAAAAACCTGAGAAATATCCAACCAGGAAGTGTGGAAATCTGAGAATTGTAGTTCTTCTTTTGAATCCCTATTGAAACTACAGTGTCTGTGGGGTCACGTTGCACTTCCTAAGGCTTCCATTGCCTTCCATTGCCCATCATTCTCCTGTTACTGGGCAGAGAATAGTAGCTCAGTCAATGAGTGGACTGCCTGAGGACAAAGGACTTGGTGATGCGCGAGCCCGACAGCGCGCCCCTCCTTCTTTTTCTTCTTGAATGAATACGCTATTGTCCGGTTGGAATATTATCGACATTTTATGTTAAAAATACCATAACGATTGATTGTAAACAACCTTTGACATGTTTCTATGAACGGTAATGGAACTACTTGACTTTTCGTCTCTGGTACTGCGCTCGCGCGTTATGCCTTTGGATAGTGATCTGAACGCACAAACAAAACTGAGGTATTTGGACATAAATATGGAGTATTTTGAACAAAACTAACATTTCTTGTGGAAGTAGGAGTCCTCGGAGTGCATTCTGACGAAGATCAGAAAAGGTAAGAGAATATTTATAATACTAATTCAGAGTTTTGTTGATGCCAGAACGTGGCGGGTAGCTGTATAGCTTGCTTCGATGGCTGAGCTATGTACTCAGAATATTGAACAATGTGCTTTCTCCATAAAGTTATTTTGAAATCTGACAAAGCGGTTGCGTCAAGGAGTAGTGTATCTATAATTCTTTCAATAACTGTTGTAAATTTTATCAACGTTTATGATGAGTATTTTTGTAAATTGATGTGCATATTCACAGGAAGTTTTGGTTGGAATACATTTTCTGAACATCACGCGCCAATGTAAAATGCTGTTTTTGGATATAAATATGAACTTTATTGAGCAAAACATACATGTATTGTATAACATGAAGTCCTATGAGTGCCATCTGATGAAGATCATAAAAGGTTAGTGAATATTTTAGCTGTACTTTTGGTTTTTGTGATGCATGTCCATGCTTGGAATCACACAGCCATTTTCAAAGCAAGCATATATGTCACAAAAACCAAAACCACAGCTAAATGCAGCACTAACCCTTGATGATCTTCATCAGATGACAACCCTAGGACATTATGTTATACAATACATGCATGTTTTGTTCAATCAAGTTCATATTTATATCAAAAACCAGCTTTTTACATTAGCATGTGACTAGCATTCCCACCGAACACTGCCGGTGAATTTACTAAATTACTCACGATAAACGTTCACAAAAAGCATAACAATTATTTTAAGAATTATAGATACAGAACTCCTCTATGCACTCGATATGTCCGATTTTAAAATAGCTTTTCGGTGAAAGCACATTTTGCAATATTCTCAGTAGATAGCCCGGCATCACAGGGCTAGCTATTTAGATACCCAGCAAGTTTAGCACTCATCAAAGTCAGATTTACTATAAGAAAAATGTTATTACCTTTGCTGTCTTCGTCAGAATGCACTCCCAGGACTTCTACTTCAATAAAAAATGTTGGTTTGGTCCAAAATAATCCATCGTTATATCCAAACAGCGGCGTTTTGTTCGTGCGTTCAAGACACTATCCGAAAGGGTAAATAATGGTGGCAAGCATGGCGCAATTCGTGACAAAAAAAATCGAAATATTCCATTACCGTACTTCGAAGCATGTCAACCGCTGTTTAAAATCAATTTTTATGCCATTTTTCTCATAAAAAAGCGATAATATTCCGACCGGGAATCTGCGTTTAGGTAAACAGACAAAAGAAAAGAAAGCATTCGGTCGACTCGGGCACGCGCCTAAGCCCATAGTACTCTGAGCGGCCACTTGCCAAAAGCGATAAAGTGTTTCAGCCAGAGCCTGCCTCGATATCGTTCAGCTTTTTCCCGGGCTCTGAGAGCCTATGGGAGCCGTAGGAAGTGTCACGTTATTGCAAAGATCCTAAGTCTTCAATAAAAAGAGCCAAGATGAAACACTACTTCTCAGACAGGCCACTTCCTGCATGGAATCTTCTCAGGTTTTGGCCTGCCATATGAGTTCTGTTATACTCACAGACACCATTCAAACAGTTTTAGAAACTTTAGGGTGTTTTCTATCCAAAGCCAATAATTATATGCATATTCTAGTTACTAGGCAGGAGTAGTAACCAGATTAAATCGGGTACGTTTTTTATCCGGCTGTGTCAATACTGCCCCCTAGCCCTAACAGGTTAAGTATGCGCTCTCTAACTCTCTCTCTCTCTCTTTCTTTTTTCTTTCTTTCTTTCTTTCTTTCTTTCTTTCTTTCTTTCTTTCTTTCTTTCTTTCTTTCTTTCTTTCTTTCTTTCTCTCTCTCGGAGGACCTGAGCCCTAGGACCATGCCTCAGGACAACCTGGCCTGATGACTCCCTGCTGTCCCCAGTCCACCTGGCCGTGCTGCTGCTCCAGTTTCAACTGTTCTGCCTATGTAATCCTGACCTGTTCACCGGACGTGCTACCTGTCCCAGACCCGCTGTTTTCAACTCTCTAGATACAGCAGGAGCATTACAGATACTCTGAATGATCGGCTATGAAAAGCCAACTGACATATACTCCTGAGGTACTGACCTGTTGCACCCTCGACATCCACTGTGATTATTATTATTTGACCCTGCTGGTCACCTATGAACATTTAAACATCTTGGCCATGTACTGTTATAATCTCCACCCGGCACAGCCAGAAGAGGACTGGCCACCTCTCATAGCCTGGTTCCTCTCTAGGTTTCTTCCTAGGTTCTGGCCTTTCTAGGGAGTTTTTCCTAGCCACCGTGCTTCTACACCTGCATGGCTTGCTGTTTGGGGTTTTAGGCTGGGTTTCTGTACAGCACTTTGATATATCAGTTGATGTAAGAAGGGCTTTATAAATACATTTGACTTGATTTGATGACCAATCGATAAGTAATATGTAGGGTATGTGTGACTACAGATTCCGCCTGTTAGGTCAGCTGTTGATTAATTGATTGTGTACATTATTCTTCAAAAGGAAATTATTTCCACTGCTCACCAAAGGCTTTGTAGTTTTAATTTAACTTTATATATTACACATCCAACATTTTCTATTTTATATCATCAAAATATTCAATTCAAATTCTCCCAAGAGTGGCATCACAGCACAATTTAAGACCAATTTAAATAAAAAAGAAACCAAATAAAAAATGTGATGAAAGTTGCCTTTGAGCAGTTGAGCATAGAGACAATCCTGTGTTTATTCTCATTGACTCATTTAATTATGCAATTAAAACTGCGGCTGGAAACTGTTTTCACTGTATTAATGAATGGAAGAAAACAGAGCTATTAGATTAACCCCCCCCCCCCCCCCACACACACACACACACACACACACACACACACACACACACACACACACACACACACACACACACACACACACACACACACACACACACACACACACACACACACGCACACACACACACACACAATCATCCAACAGTGCGGCTACCCAAAAGCAATGAGCAGGCAGATTGAATATGTATTTGAGAGTTTGCGTGTATGTGTGCGCGTGCGTAAGTGTGTGTGAGTGCATCCGTGCACGCAGGCGTGTGTGTCTGTGTGTAGATAATAAAAGTGACTTACAGGTTCCCATAGTCCCAGACAACACACTGAGGATCTGATGTGCCCTGAAAGAGACAAAAGACGACAAGAAAATATGAACTGTTACTACCAGAGGAGAGGGGGAGCTGGAAAACGGAAGTGAGAAACTGTTCACTGCCTGAGGAAAACAAGTGAAGGTGTGTGGAGGATGGAAGAAGAGGTAAACAGACAGACAAAGGAAGAGAAAGTACAAGACAAAGGGAGGGAGAACATGTATTTGCCGGAGGACAGACAGTGAAACAGCTACTGCTGGAGGGGACAGAGATTGTGTGTCAACGAGGAGATATAAAGAGAGAAAGAGAGAGGGGGGAGAGAGAGATATAGAGAGAGAGAGGGTGGAGAGAGAGAGAGAGAGAGAGAGGGGGGAGAGAGAGAGATAGAGAGAGAGAGAGGGGGGGGGAGAGAGGGGAGAGAGAGAGAGGAGAGAGAGGCGGACAGAGAGATCGAGAGAGAGGAGAGAGGGGGACAGAGAGATCGGAGAGAGAGAGAGGGGCGAGATAGAGAGAGAGAGAGAGAGAGAGAGAGAGAGAGAGGGGGGGGGGAGGGGGGAGAGAGAGATATATGAAAAGCAAACTGACATTTACTCCTGAGGTGCTGACCTGTTGCACCCTCTACAACCACTGTGATTATTATTATTTGATCCTGCTGGTCATCTATGAACGTTTGAACATCTTGGCCATGTTCTGTTATAATCTCCACCCGGCACAGCAAGAAGAGGACTGGCCACCTCTCAGCCTGTTCTCTCTCTAGGTTTCTTCCTAGGTTCTGGCCTTTCTAGGGAGTTTTTCCTAGCCACAGTGCTTCTACATCTGCATTGCTTGCTGTTTGGGGTTTTAGGCTGGGCTTCTGTACAGCACTTTGTGACATCGGCTGATGTAAAAATAGCTAATAAATGCATTTGATTGATTGATTGAGATGGAGAGAGCGAGAGAGAGAGAGAGAGAGAGAGAGAGAGAGAGAGAGAGAGAGAGAGAGAGAGAGAGAGAGAGAGAGAGAGACCAGGACAGTCTCTAAATCTAAACACAAACAGCTCTACTCAAAGTCTAGACAAGCAGCCCATTCTGCAGACTCATTCCTAATCCATCGATTCACTTGAGACAAAGCCAATTCCACGGAGTAAAACGGCCTTTGATTGGCTAATCAAAGCTTAGTGGTTCATATAGCATTACTGAGGATGATTCTCCACGACTCAATCAGGGAATCGATCAGTGAATCGATTCACTCCAATTGACTCATCCACGCTCACCCCACCAGTGATCGGCGTGATAAGTGAATAGATTGCTCTGGTCTAATTGAATCATCTGGACTTGTTCCATTCACTCTATAGGTCTCAATGTGTTTAATTCTACTGAGGACGAATCAACCAACAGTTATTTGGATTTTAGGAGTGTCCAGTCTAGTCCAGTCTATGACCTGATGAAGTAGCTCTCTATTCCAGCCAAGCATTACCACGACCATTAAACTAATCATTGACTTAATTCAGACAATCAGGAGAGCCAATCCTATCAGAGAAAAGATGGTTGGTTGCAGTGTACGAATAAACCTATTCACTTTAGTGCACTCAGATACAGAGAAGACCACACTTTTAGCATCTAAATACATAATTTCCTTGTCCTCCAGCGAAGAAAAGGAAATCATAGCCATTTCCGTTTCAGCTACCCATAGATAGAAGCCATCTCTGGGGAGGTAGTGGAGGAAGGGTGCCTCTCTACATCTATCAGTCCTTATATTGTGACCATGCATAATTCAAGCTTCCCTTTGAGGCCCATCTGTTAATGAAGGGGAGTCTCCCTCTGGTGGTGGAGGACATTATTACACTGGTCCCCTGCACACTACTTACTCTTCCCTTGTTTAAAGAAAATACTTCTACAGGAGATAGAGTTTCTTTGGCTTGTAACCATTAAAAAGGTTATATATGGCACTACAATAGGATTCCACTGTGGTAAAAAAAACTAACATTTTTGGGGCTATATAGCACCCTTTTTGTGGTTCTTTATAGAACCTTTATGGAGAACGGTTCTATAAAGAACCTGTCTCAATCTTAAAGGTTCTTTGTTGATCCTTTTAAAGAACCATACAGGGTTTTATATTCTATTTATTCTGGTCAGCCATATTATACTGTTAAAATTCCATAGGTGTTATTATTGTGTTAATTGACAAGTTGAATCAAATGAGCTACAACTGGGGATCCCTGAGGAGAGAAGTGAGAACCACTGACTGATTCAGTCAACCGTTCTCCATTTACACAAGGCCATACATTGGCATTTCACAACACACCATCGCATGTCATAGTCAAATACTGTAGAATATGGAATTGCATAACACAACACATTAGATAAACTGCAATGACCTTTCATTTTTTTATATATTCTTTGGTCATTTAGCAGACGTTCTTATCCAGAGCGACTTGTACCTTTTCGTACAGGTCCCACATGGGAATCAAACGTGGGACACAAACCCACAATCCTGGCATGCTCTACCAACTGAGCCACACAGGACTCCCACTCACAGTTGCACAAAAAGAGCTGTTAGCAAACCACGCCCCAAAATGCTCCAATGAGCCGCCTCCTCTACATTTTAATTATCACTAAAAGAGCAAAGAACCCTTGAAGAGATCAAAGGTTAAACTGAGTCATTATGGTTCCTCCCTTCTCAAAGAACCCTCATTTTGTTGTGTATGGGGACTGAGGATGTTGCCTAGGCATATGTCCCAAGTGACACCCTATATAGTGTACTAAACAGAGAGCCATTTAGTCCATTCCTTTTGACCAGAGCCGTATGGGCCCCAGAATGTTGCCCTGCTGTTTATAATGGATGTGCAGGACTCTAACCAAACTGTAGAGCTGTTACGCCTCTTGGTCATTCAAATCTCCTCCTTTTATTGGAACGGAAAGAAGAGTTGAGGCTACTTTTATTATGATTATTATTATTTTAAACCTTTATATAACTAGGCAAGTCAGTTAAGAATAAATTCGTATTTACAATGATGGCCTACACCGGCCAAACCCTCCCCTAACCCGGACGACGCTGGGCCAATTGTGTGCCGCCCTATGGGACTCCCAATCACGGCCGGATGTGATGCAGCCTGGATTGAGATGCCCCCTAAGTTTCTACCTTCCTTCCTTCCTCCCTCATTCCCTCACTCACTCCCTCTCTATCGCTCCCTCCCTGGTCAAGGTCATAGTATAGTCCATCTGTCCTGACTGTATAGTGCACATTGCGGTGAGACCCTCACTTCCACCTGTCCCCTTCTTGTCAGAAAGGTGATTTCCACAACGACAGAAGAAGGAGTGATGCATCATCACGCTGTGAACCAGAGTTTGCATGGGATGACAGCTCTACGTTTCAGCTCACTCACACAACGGTGTCATCTACATCACAAGTCCCTCAGAGCGCATTAGCCGCCGATGCTACGTGGCGTAGCGGCGTCTGCTAGCATTCAGCCATCAATCACCAGTCAGACGGGCTAGCCGCATGCTAACGCTAGTTCCATTGTGACTGACAAAAGGGTACTCCCACGCTGTCTGCCTCTGTCTTTAGCACAGACATCATATAATGATGCTTTCTGCTCCATCAATAGGCTACCTTCCAGAAGACTAAATACTAACATCTGTGGATATATATATAAAAAAATATAAAAAAATTAAAGAATAAAAAATAAAGATATAGATGTACTATTGTAAAGTGGTTGTTCCACTGGATATCATAAGGTGAATGCACCAATTTGTAAGTCGCTCTGGATAAGAGCGTCTGCTAAATGACGTAAATGTAAATGTAAATGATATAGTCTTTATATGTTGTATTCATAAACCTACATCTTTATATTCACACACACACACACACACACACACACACACACACACACACACACACACACACACACACACACACACACACATACACACACACACACACACACACACACACACACACACACACACACACACACATACACACACACACACACACACACACACACACACACACACACACACACACACACACACACACACTGGCCGTCATTGGGAAGGTGTATTGACAGTTGGGAAAAGATGTCTTCACGGTAAGAACAATGTTCAGTACAGGAACCCCAACATACCCCTCCTCCCCTCCCCTCTGCCTCCCCCCTCCGCCAACATCTGTCGCCATGGCGCTACTTCAGCATCTTGGCGTTGGCTTCCGGCCAAGGTCACTACCCACCAACAGCTGCAGGGCATGACTCACATATGCACACACACACACACACACACACACACACACACACACACACACACACACACACACACACACACACACACACACACACACACACACACACACACAAGCAAGAACACACACATACCTTAAAAAAGTTATTTTATTTTATTTAACTAGGCAAGTCAGTTAAGAACAAATTCTCATTAACAATGACAGCCTACCGGGGAGCAGTGGGTTAACTGCCTTGTTCATGGGCAGAACGACAGATTTCTACCTTGTCAGCTCGGGGATTCGGTCTTGCAACCTTTCGGTTACTAGTCCAATGCTCTAACCACTAGGCTACCTGCTGCCCCTTGGCCAAGGTCATCCCCCCCAACAGCTGCAGACCACCAGATTACCAAGCAGTCTACAGTGGTGTACTGAGTTGTAAGGTCAACAGTCTATGGTGGTTCAATGTGCTGTAATGGAAACAGTCTACAGTGGTCCACTGAGCTGTAAGGTCAACCAACAGTCTACAGTGGTCCACTGAGCTGTAAGGTCAACCAACAGTCTACAGTGGTCCACTGAGCTGTAAGGTCAACCAACAGTCTACAGTGGTCCACTGAGCTGTAAGGTCAACCAACAGTCTACAGTGGTCCACTGAGCTGTAAGGTCAACCAACAGTCTACAGTGGTCCACTGAGTTGTAAGGTCAACCAACAGTCTACAGTGGTCCACTGAGCTGTAAGGTCAACCATCTACAGTGGCTCATTGTTGCAGGACAGAGTCTCTCATTAAACTCTCCAGTTCTGTTCTCATTGAAAAGCCACAGACAAGGATGTGAAGGAGTACTGTAACACTCAGGCTATGCCACATCATTATCAGGCTATGCCACATCATTATCAGGCTATGCCACATCATTATCAGGCTATGACACATCATTATCAGGCTATGCCACATCATTATCAGGCTATGCCACATCATAATCAGGCTATGCCACATCATTATTAGGCTATGACACATCATTATCAGGCTATGACACATCATTATCAGGCTATTCCATGTTATACTCACATTGAGCAGTGGGGACAGCTCCACCACCACCATGGGTTCACTGGGTTTGGGTTCTGGTCGGACTGTCACCGTCAGAATCTTAGAGTTGATCACAGCAGGGGCTCTAAAGAGAGAGATAGAGAGAGAGAGAAGACATAGAGTGAGAGAGATAGAGTGAGAGAGAGAGAGCGAGAGAGAGAGAGACGAGATTGAGTGAGAGAGAGAGAGAGAAGACATAGAGTGAGAGAGAGAGAGAGAGAGAGAGAGAGAGAGAGAGAGAGAGAGAGAGAGAGAGAGAGAGAGAGAGAGAGAAGAGATTGAGTGAGAGAGAGAGAGAGAGAGAGAGAGAGAATAAGAGAGAGAGAGAGAGGGAAGAGATAGAGAGAGAGAGAGAGAGAGAGAGAGAGTAACAGAAAGAGCACATCGTTACAACATTGTAAATAGACATAATATGACATTTGAAATGTTTTTATTCTTTTGGAAGTTATTTTCAAATTTATTTAAATTTTGTTTATTATCTATTTCACTTGCTTTGGCAATGAAAACATATGTTTTCCATGCCAAAAAAGCCCTTAAAATGAAATTGAGAGAGAGGAGAGAGAGAAAAGACAGAGAGAGAAGAAAAAAGAGAGAGAGAAGAGAATGAAGAGAGGAGAGACAGAGAGAGAGTTAAAGAAAGAGAGAGCGAGAGAGAGAGAGAGTGAGAGGACATGAGAGAAAGACAGCGAGAGAGAGAGGGAAGAGAGAGAGCGAGAGAGAGAGAGAGATAGATGAGAGAGCGAGAGGGAAGAGAGAGAAAGGCGAGAAAGAGAGAGAGATAGATGAGAGAGCGAGAGGGAAGAGAGAGAAAGGCGAGAAAGAGAGAGAGAGAAATACAGAGAGAGAGAGAGAGAGGGAAGAGAGAGAGAGAAGAGATAGAAAGACAGAGAGAGATAGAGAAAGACAGAAAGAGAGCGAGACAGAGAGGGGGGAAGAAAGAGAAAGAAAAAGTGAGAGAAAGAAAAAGGAAGAATAAAGGAGCGAAAATGGAGAGAGAATTAATCTGGTTAAAAATCCCCAAAATACAAGACCATCTTGATGAGACACAGAAACCCAATGCAACCAAGAGTCAAGACCCTAAACAAATAAACAGTCCTCAACATATTAGCATTCAACAGACACCAGACAAGAGGAGCACTTCACTACCATGGGTATCCATCCCAAATGGCACAATATTGGGCCCTGGTTAAAAGTAGTTCACTATACAGGGAATAACTCTGGGCCCTGGTCAAAAGTAGTTCACTATATAGGGAATAACTCTGGGCCCTGGTCAAAAGTAGTTCACTATATAGGGAATAACTCTGGGCCCTGGTCAAAGGTAGTATAGGGAATAACTATGGGCCCTGGTCGAAAGTAGTTCACTATATAGGGAATAACTAGTACCAGCCCTGAGTAATATCACCAGCCCTGAGTAATATCACCAGCCCTGAGTAATATCACCAGCCCTGAGTAATATCACCAGCCCTGAGTAATATCACCAGACCTGAGTAATATCACCAGCCCTGAGTAATATCACCAGCCCTGAGTAATATCACCAGCCCTGAGTAATATCACCAGCCCTGAGTAATATCACCAGCCCTGAGTAATATCACCAGCCCTGAGTAATATCACCTGACCTGAGTAATATCACCTGACCTGAGTAATATCACCAGCCCTGAGTAATATCACCAGACCTGAGTAATATCACCAGCCCTGAGTAATATCACCAGCCCTGAGTAATATCACCTGACCTGAGTAATATCACCAGCCCTGAGTAATATCACCAGCCCTGAGTAATATCACCAGCCCTGAGTAATATCACCAGCCCTGAGTAATATCACCAGACCTGAGTAATATCACCAGCCCTGAGTAATATCACCTGACCTGAATAATATCACCTGACCTGAGTAATATCACCTGACCTGAGTAATATCACCTGACCTGAGTAATGTAACCTGACCTGAATAATATCACCTGACCTGAATAATAGGGACAGGACCATTAAGAAATAAACATATGGGGAAAGAGAGGGGAGGGAGTTAGAGGAAGGAGACAGTGTAACGTTTACACTCCTGTATCACAACTGGGAGTCCCGTAGGGCGGTGCCAAACTGGCCCAGCATCGTCCGGGTTTGGCCGGTGTTGGCCGTCATTGTACATAAGAATTTATTCTTAACTGACTTGCCTAGTTTACTGAAGGTTAAATAAAAAATAAAAAAATGTAATAAAAAAATGGAGAAAGGGAGCAAGGAATGAAGAAAGGAATATCTGAGCAGAATAACATCACATCTAGGGAGAAGATTACCAATAGAGAAGGAAGGTAGAAATAAAAAGGCAATGGATCTCCGGTCATTTCTCAGGATTGATTTCTGTCACACATCTTTAGTGATTAAAGTGTATAATTCCATATCTAATCCTAATAACCATGACATGGAAGACCTGACACCAAAGCACTGCCATCTGTTTGTCACCATAGCGTTAGGAAGGATCAGTCTGACCGGGACAGTTAAGCCCTCCTGAATGATAAACTCTTCCCACTTCTCCGGTAGTTCCCATATAATGGGATTAGCAGGAGTGGGGAATTCCAGGAAGTGCTAGCGGTAGTGGGATAATCTGCGATGGCAAGGTTTAAGGCTTTGGAGATGAAGAATGATGGATGAGAGAGAGATAAGCTAAATTAATTGCAAACACTTTTTAATGGAATAGGAAACATACTTACTTGGGGGCAGGAAGGATGACTCCTAAGGTTCGATAAAGGATGGCTCCGATGACAAAATACGAGGTCTCCGTTTCTGTTTCTGAAAGACACAAACATAACAGTTATCAATATAAATTGATTTGAGGAAATACATGACTGGTACTTATCCCATGGAGGCCCAAAGGCTACAGTCCAAACAGCAGATCACCTGTCCAGGAAGAAGGTTAAAGGTTCATATGTATATTTACATTTAACATTTAAGTCATTTAGCAGACGCTCTTATCCAGAGCGACTTACAAATTGGTGCATTCACCTTATAATATCCAGTGGAACAACCACTTTACAATAGTGTATCTAAATCTTTTAGGGGGGGGGGGGGTTAGAAGGATTACTTTATCCTATCCTAGGTATTCCTTAAAGAGGTGGGGTTTCAGGTGTCTCCGGAAGGTGGTGATTGACTCCGCTGTCCTGGCGTCGTGAGGGAGCTTGTTCCACCATTGGGGTGCCAGAGCAGCGAACAGTTTTGACTGGGCTGAGCGGGAACTGTGCTTCCTCAGAGGTAGGGAGGCGAGCAGGCCAGAGGTGGATGAACGCAGTGCCCTTGTTTGGGTGTAGGGCCTGATCAGAGCCTGAAGGTACGGAGGTGCCGTTCCCCTCACAGCTCCGTACTTTACTGTATTCTAGTCGAGGTCTACTGCTCTATTCATATACTGTCCATAATGTGCTTAGGTAAAACTACCTGAAAGTACTACTTATTAAGTCGGTTTTTTTCGTATCTGCACTTTACTTTACAATGTATATATTTGACAACTTTTACTTTTACTTCACTACATTCCTGAAGAAAATAATGTACTTTTCACTCCATACATTTATCCTGACACCCAAAAATATTCATTACATTTTGAATGCTTAGGAGAACAGGAATATGGTCTAACTCACACACTTATCAAGAGAACATCCCTGGTCATCCCTACTGCCTCTGATCTGGCGGACTCACTAAACACACATGCTTATTTTGTACATGATGTGTGAGTGTTGGAGTGTGCCCCTGGCTATCTGTAAATGATGTGTGAGTGTTGGAGTGTGCCCCTGACTATCAGTAGAAATTAAATAATTGTGCCGTCTGGTTTGATTCATATAAAGAATTTGAAATGGTTTATACTTTTACTTTTGATACTTAAGTATATTTAAAACCAAATACATTTAATGAAGTATTATTTTACTGGGTGACTTTCACTTTTACTTGAGTCATTTTCTATTAAAGTATCTTTACTTTTACTCAAGTATGACAATTGGGTACTTTTTCCACCACTGTCTATACACACCATCATATATAACTACTGCTGTACACAACTTTTCTATTCATATACAGTCCATAATGTCTATACACACCATCCTATTTAACTACTGTCTATACACACCATCCTATATAACTACTGTCTATACACACCATCCTATATAACTACTGCTGTACACACATTTTCAATGCATATACAGTCCATAATGTCTATACACACCATCCTATTTAACTACTGTCTATACACACCATCCTATATAACTACTGTTGTACACACCTTTTCAATGCATATACTGTCCATAATGTCTATACACACCATCCTATTTAACTACTGTTGTACACACCTTTTCAATGCATATACTGTCCATAATGTCTATACACACCATCCTATATAACTACTGTTGTACACACCTTTTCAATGCATATACTGTCCATAATGTCTATACACACCATCCCATATAACTACTGCTGTACACAACTTTTCTATTCATATAAAGTCCATAATGTCTATACCCCAAATCCTATTTAACTACTGTCTATACACACCATCCTATATAACTACTGTTGTACACACCTTTTCAATGCATATACTGTCCATAATGTCTACACACAACATCCTATATAACTACTGCTGTACACACCTTTTCTATGCATATACTGTCCATAATGTCTACACACAACATCCTATATAACTACTGCTGTACACACCTTTTCTATGCATATACTGTCCATAATGTCTACACACAACATCCTATATATAACTACTGCTGTACACACCTTTCCTATGCATATACTGTCCATAATGTCTACACACAACATCCTATATAACTACTGCTGTACACACCTTTTCTATGCATATACTGTCCATAATGTCTACACACAACATCCTATATAACTACTGCTGTACACACCTTTCCTATGCATATACTGTCCATAATGTCTACACACAACATCCTATATAACTACTGCTGTACACACCTTTTCTATGCATATACTGTCCATAATGTCTACACACACCATCCCAGAAAAATAACCTCAGCAGAAAAAGAAACGTCCTCACTGTCAACTGCGTATATTTTCAGCAAACTTAATATGTGTAAATATTTGTATGAACATAACAAGATTCAACAACTGAGACATAAACTGAATAAGTTCCACACACATGTGACTAACAGAAATGAAATAATGTGTCCCTGAACAAAGGGGGGGGGGGTCAAAATCAAAAGTAACAGTCAGTATCTGGTGTGGCCACCAGCTGCATTAAGTACTGCAGTGCATCTCCTCCTCATGGACGGCACCAGATTTGCCAGTTCTTGCTGTGAGATGTTACCCCACACTTCCACCAAGGCACCTACAAGTTCCCAGAGATTTCTGGGGGGAATGGCCCTAGCCCTCACCCTCCGATCCAACAGGTCCCAGACATGCTCAATGGGATTGAGATCCGGGCTCTTCACTGGCCATGGCAGGACACTGACATTCCTGTCTTGCAGGAAATCACGCACAGAACGAGCAGTATGGCTGGTGGCATTGTCATGCTGGAGGGTCATGTCAGGATGAGCCTACAGGAAGGGTACCACATGAGGGAGGAGGATGTCTTCCCTGTAACGCACAGCATTGAAATTGCTTGCAATGACAACAAGCTCAGTCCAATGATGCTGTGACACACCGCCCCAGACCATGACGGACCCGCCACCTCCAAATTGATCCCGCTCCAGAGTACAGGCCTCGGTGTAACGCTCATTCCTTCGACGATAAACGCGAATCAGACCATCACCCCTGGTGAGACAAAACCGTGACTCATCAGTGAAGAGCACTTTTTGCCAGTCCTGTCTGGTCCAGCGACGGTGGGTTTGTGCCCATAGGCGACGTTGTTGCAGGTGATGTCTGGTGAGGATCTGCCTTACAACAGGCCTACAAGCCCTCAGTCCAGCCTCTCTCAGCCTATTGCGGACAGTCTGAGCACTGATGGAGGGATTGTGCGTTCCTGGTGTAACTCTGGCAGTTGTTGTTGCCATCCTGTACCTGTCCCGCAGGTGTGATGTTCAGATGTACCGATCCTGTGCAGGTGTTGTTACACGTGGTCTGCCACTGTGAGGACGATCAGCTGTCCGTCCTGTCTCCCTGTAGCGCTGTCTTAGGCGTCTCACAGTACGGACATTGCAATTTATTGCCATGCCCACATCTGCAGTCCTCATGCCTCCTTGCAGCATGCCTAAGGCACGTTCACACAGACAGATGAGCAGGGACACTGGGTATCTTTCTTTTGGTGTTTTTCAAAGTCAGCAGAAAGGCCTCTTTAGTGTCCTAAGTTTTCATAACTGTGACCTTAATTGCCTACCGTCTGTAAGCTGTTGTTGTCTTAACGACCGTTCCACAGGTGCATGCTCATTAATTGTTTGTTGAACAAGCATTGGAAACAGTGTTTAAACCCTTTACAATGAAGATCTGTGAAGTTATTTGTATTTTTACGAATTCTTTTTTTTTGCTGAGTTTAAATGTATATTCCGGACTCTGACATTGCTCATTTCTTAGTTCCTTTCTTTTAATGTTGGGATTTGTGTGCATTGTTTTGTATTGTCAGGTATTACAACACTGTTGGGGAAAGGAACATAAGCATTTCACTACACCTGCGATAACATCTGATAAATATGTGTGTGTGACCAATAACATCTGATAAATATGTGTGTGTGACCAATAACATCTGATAAATATGTGTACGTGTGACCAATAACATCTGATAAATATGTGTACGTGACCAATAGCATCTGATAAATATGTGTACGTGACCAATAACATCTGATAAATATGTGTATGTGACCAATAACATCTGATAAACATGTGTACGTGACCAATAACATCTGATAAATATGTGTATGTGACCAATAACATCTGATAAATATGTGTATGTGACCAATAACATCTGATAAATATGTGTACGTGTGACCAATAACATCTGATAAATATGTGTACGTGACCAATAGCATCTGATAAATATGTGTACGTGACCAATAACATCTGATAAACATGTGTATGTGACCAATAACATCTGATAAACATGTGTACGTGACCAATAACATCTGATAAATATGTGTATGTGACCAATAACATCTGATAAATATGTGTATGTGACCAATAACATCTGATAACTATGTGTATGTGTGACCAATAACATCTGATAAATATGTGTACGTGACCAATAACATCTGATAAATATGTGTATCTGACCAATAACATCTGATAACTATGTGTACGTGTGACCAATAACATCTGATAAATATGTGTACGTGACCAATAACATCTGATAAATATGTGTATGTGTGACCAATAACATCTGATAAATATGTGTATGTGACCATTACAGTTTGATTTGAGGAGTTGAAAACCAATAGATAGAGAATGACATTTAGAAGTGAAAGGGAAAAGATAAATAGCCTCTTGTACTGAATTCAGACCACGTCATTCTCCCCTCATCCGTCTAGACTTCCTCCCTCCTCAACCCTATCTTTCCATTTTCAACTACCTCCTTGCTTTTTCTTTTCAGAACTTTTCTCTCCAAATTCTTTGTTCCCTCCCTATTCAATTCAATTCAATTGAAGGGGCTTTATTGGCATGGGAAACATATGTTTGCATTACCAAAGCAAGTATTTCACCCCTTCATCCCTTCAACAGGCCAAAGCCACTCTTTCTACTCTGTGCTTCCTCTGCTTCCCCCCTTTTATTTTTCTCCCTCCATCCCTCTCTCCCTGGAGCAGTGTGTCGCAGAGAGCAGATCTCTCCCAGAGAGAGGTGGTGTCCCTCTTTAAATGTCACCCTGTCTGGAGGGAAGGAAGGGAGGTAGGGATTGAGGGGGGGGGGGGGGGGGGGAGGAGGCAGGGAACCAAGGATGGAGGAGGGAGGGAGGGAGTAGAAAGGAAAATAAAGGAGGGAAAATACTCAGGCACATGGGGTGAGTCATCCAATATCTAACAGAGAGAGAGAGCAAGAGAGAAAGAGAGAGAGAGAGAGAGAGAGAGAGAGAGAGAGAGAGATGATCAAAGTCAACGACGAAGAGCAGTCACTGTGATGGATCGTAATTGAAGGCAGTGTGCATGAACATGCAAATGAGATGCCCCGTTATATTGTGGATGAAAGTGTCTTGGTGGGAGTGAGGGGTGACACTCCTACACTTGACCTGACCACAAACTCATTACAGACATCCTGATTGAGACCAGAAGTCCATTCAGTCACACAAACTTTAATCAATACATTTTCCTCTAATATAATTTGGTCACCCCATTCTTTTTAAAGTGTTTAAATGAGTGTTGGCTAACCGTTAGCTAGCGTTTAAATGAGTGTTGGCTAACCGTTAGCTAGCGTTTAAATTAGTGTTTGCTAACCATTAGCTAGCGTTTAAATGAGTGTTGGCTAACCGCTAGCTAGCATTTAAATGAGTGTTTGCTAACCGTTAGCTAGCGTTTAAATTAGTGTTTGCTAACCATTAGCTAGCGTTTAAATGAGTGTTTGCTAACCGTTAGCTAGCGTTTAAATGAGTGTTGGCTAACCGTTAGCTAGCGTTTAAATTAGTGTTTGCTAACCATTAGCTAGCGTTTAAATGAGTGTTTGCTAACCGTTAGCTAGCGTTTAAATGAGTGTTGGCTAACCGTTAGCTGCCAACTGAAATAGAAAATGACAAAACGTGATCTTGAGACTGGCCTATCAAACTAGAGCGTATACAGACTGAGATGAAGCTCCAACGCATCCATGAAAGCCAGTTATATCTAAGACATTGGCAGTATGCCATTGGTATCTGTTGCAGATGTACGTTAAGGGTCAGCGGTGTAATAGGTTGTGTTTTAGTACTGTGTATAAATGAATAGACCATGTCATGTATCCATTTCTTTATTAAGCCCTGACCTTCTGGGCTGTCATTGGATCATTGTATCTTATGAGGTTGAATGTGAATGTGTGTGTGTGTGTGTGTGTGTGTGTGTGTGTGTGTGTGTGTGTGTGTGTGTGTGTGTGTGTGTGTGTGTGTGTGTGTGTGTGTGTGTGTGTGTCTGTGTGTCATAGAACTAGTGCATAGATCTACAGTATCTGTGTATATGCAGTCTAGGAGTGTCTTAACCAGTCTATAGCTCTGGGTCAGTGTCATCTTATGGATCAGTGAACAAGCCAGGCCTTGGGCTGTGGAGCGAGTCATGAGTCTATCATTGGCCAGTGTGTGTGTGTGTGTGTGTGTGTGTGTGTGTGTGTGTGTGTGTGTGTGTGTGTGTGTGTGTGTGTGTGTGTGTGTGTGTGTGTGTGTGTGTGTGTGTGTGTGTGTACATGTCTGTGTTTGCGTGTGCTTGCTTGCTTGCGTGTTTGTGTGTGTGTGTGTGTGTGTGTGTGTGTGTTTGTGTGTGTGTGTATAAACTAATTCGCGTGTGTGTGCGCGTGTGTGCAATTCTCAATCCTATTGAGCCTATCAGTGGGACTGTCTGTGGGAGAATGGCTTTGGTAACAGGTTAAATGAACCAAACACTTTGATAAACATCAGACCACTGGTCACAATGAGCTCTCTGCACTGCCAGTGAATGGAGCCACTGACCTCCAACCACTGCAATTCTTTAGTCATGACTGTGACTATGGAGGGAGACACAGAGGAAGAGAAAGGCCCTGTCAGGGAGAGTGAGCGATAGAGATAGAGAGAGAGGAGGGGATGAGGGAGAGGGGGGATGAGGGAGAGAGGGGATGAGGGAGAGAGGGGGGATGAGGGAGAGAGAGGATGAGGGAGAGAGACAGGGGATGAGGGAGAGAGAGGGGGGATGAGGGCGAGAGTGAGGGGATGAGGGAGAGAGAGGGGATGAGGGAGAGAGAGGGGGGATGAGGGAGAGAGAGGGGGGATGAGGGAGAGAGGGGGATGAGGGAGAGAGAGGATGAGGGAGAGAGAGAGACAGGGGATGAGGGAGAGAGAGGGGGGATGAGGGCGAGAGTGAGGGGATGAGGGAGAGAGAGGGGATGAGGGAGAGAGAGGGGGGATGAGGGAGAGAGGGGATGAGGGAGAGAGACAGGGGATGAGGGAGAGAGAGAGAGGGGATGAGGGAGAGTGAGAGGTTGCAGCAGAGAGAGAGGGGATGAGGGAGAGAGATAAGGGATGAGGAGAGAGAGAGAGAGAGAGAGGGGATTCGGGAGAGAGAGAGTTTGCAGCAGAGAGAGAGGGGATGAGGGAGAGAGATAAGTGATGAGAGAGAGAGAGAGGGGATGAGGGAGAGACAGGGGATGAGGGAGAGAGAGGGGGGATGAGGGAGAGAGAGGGGGGATGAGGGAGAGAGGGGATGAGGGAGAGAGGGGGGATGAGGGAGAGAGAGAGAGGGGATGAGGGAGAGAGAGAGGTTGCAGCAGAGAGAGAGGGGATGAGGGAGAGAGATAAGGGATGAGAGAGAGAGAGGGGATGAGAGAGAGAGAGGGGATGAGGGCGAGAGAGAGCCGATGAGGGTGTGAGAGAGGAGATGAGGGAGAGAGAGGGGATGAGGGAGAGAGAGAGGGGATGAGGGGGAGAGACGGGATGAGGGAGAGAGTGAGGGGATGAGGGAGAGAGAGGGGGGATGAGGGCGAGAGTGAGGGGATGAGGGGGAGAGAGGGGATGAGGGAGAGAGAGTGTGCGGCAGAGAGAGAGGGGATGAGGGAGATAGATAAGGGATGAGGGAGAGAGAGAGGG
The DNA here is from genome assembly GCF_965601325.2 of Salmo salar. Taxonomy (NCBI): domain Eukaryota; kingdom Metazoa; phylum Chordata; class Actinopteri; order Salmoniformes; family Salmonidae; genus Salmo; species Salmo salar. The sequence continues at coordinate 95,507,767 of NC_138304.1, forward strand.
GGATGAGGGAGAGAGAGGGGATCAGGGAGAAAGAGAGGGAATGAGGGAAAGACAGGGGATGAGGGAGAGAGAGGGTGAGGGAGAGAGAGAATGGATGAGGGAGAGAGAGGGGATGAGGGAGAGAGAGAGAGGGGATGAGTGAGAGAGTGAGGGGATGAGGGAGAGAGAGAGGGGATGAGTGAGAAAGTGAGGGGATGAGGGAGAGAGAGGGTGTGGCAGAGAGAGAGGGGATGAGGGAGAGAGAAAAGGGATGAGAGAGTGAGAGGGGATGAGGGAGAGAGAGAGAGAGGGGATGAGGGAGAGAGAGCCGATGAGGGTGTGAGAGAGGGGATAAGGGAGAGAGACAAGGTATGAGGGCGAGACAAGGGATGAGGGAGAGAGAGGGGATGAGGAAGAGAGAGGATGCAGCAGAGAGAGAGGGGAGGAAGGAGAGAGCGAGAAAGAGAGGCAGATGGAGAGAGACGGTGAGAGTAGGAGAGTAGGAGAGAGCCAGAGAGTGAGAGAGAGATAGAGAGATAGTGAGTGAGATAGTGAGTGAGATAGTGAGTGAGATAGAGAGAGAGAGAGAGATAAAGAGAGAGATAAAGAGAGAGATAGTGAGTGAGATAGAGAGCGAGAGAGAGAGAGAGGGAGAGAGAGAGAGAGAGACAGAGAGAGAGAGAGAGAGAGAGAGAGAGAGAGAGAGAGAGAGAGAGAGAGAGAGAGAGAGAGAGAGAATAGCTGTGTCCTCAGAGCCAGACAGAGCTGCCAGACACAGTCTGACACCAGGCTAACCTTTCATGGGGATGGCAGGAGTGTGTGTACTTTCCTGTGGGGCCTGTGTTATTATAGAGGTCATGTCTCTCTATCTCTGTCTGTCTATCTATCTGTCTACAATGCTTTCAGAAAGTATTCAGACCTCTTGACTTTTTCCACATTTTGTTACGTTACAGGCTTTTTCTAAAATTGATTAAATAGTTTTTTTCCCTCGTCAATCTACACACAATTCCCCTGATTGACAAAGTAAACTCTGCTTTTTAGAAATGTTTGCTAATTTATAAAATCTATGAAACTGAAATATATAATTTGCACACGTTTTTAGACCCTTTACTCAGTACTTAGTTGAAGTGCCTTTGGCAACAATTATAGCATCGAGTCTTCTCGGGTATGATGCTACAAGCTTGGCACATCTGCATTTGGGGAGTTTCTCCCATTCTTCTTTGCAGATCCTCTCAAGCTCTGTCAGGTTGGATGGGGAGTGTTGCTTCAGAGCTATTTTAAGGTCTCTCCAGAGATGTTAGATCGGGTTCAAGTCTGGGCTCTGGCTGGGCCACTCAAGGACATTCAGAGACTTGTACCGAAGCCACTCCTGCGTTGTCTTGGCTGTGTGCTTAGGGTTGTTGTCCTGTTGGAAGGTGAATCTTCGCTGAGGTCCTAAGCGCACAGGAGCGGGTTTTCATCAAGGATCTCTCTGTACTTTGATCCATTCATCTTTGCCTTGATCCTGAATAGTCTCCCTGCCGCTGAAAAACATCCCCACAGCACGATGCTGCCACCACTATGCTTCACCGTAGGAATGGTGCCAGGTTTCCTCCAGACGTGACGCTTGGCATTCAGGCCAAAGAGTTGAATCTCATGCTGCAGAGATGGTTGTCCTTCTGGAAGCTTCTTCCATCTCCACAGAGGAACTCTGAGCTCTGTCAGAGTGACCATCAGCTTTTTGGTCACCTCTCCGACCAAGGCCCTTCTCCCCCGAGTCTTGGGACATTCAATGCTGCAGAAATGTTTTGGTACCCTTCCCCAGATCTGTGCGTTGACACAATCCTGTCTCGGACCTCTACGGACAATTCCTTCGACCTCATGGCTTAGTTTTTGCTCTGACATGCACTGTCAACTGTGTGCCTTTCCAAATCATGACCAATTAAGTTGTAGAAGCATCTCAAGGATTATCAATGATTACCTACCTACCTACCTACCTACCTACCTCTCTGCAAAGTATGGCATGGGAATATTAGCCTAATCACTAGAAAAATACTTAGATTTCAGACATTTGAAAAGGTCCTGAGGATAGCCACTGCTCAGAGCACTGCGCCACCACAGTTCACAATGTACTGCTCAGAGCACTGCACCACCACAGTTCACAATGTACTGCTCAGAGCACTGCGCCACCACAGTTCACAATGTACTGCTCAGAGCACTGCGCCACCACAGTTCACAATGTACTGCTCAGAGCACTGCGCCACCACAGTTCACAATGCACTGCTCAGAGCACTGCGCCACCACAGTTCACAATGTACTGCTCAGAGCACTGCGCCACCACAGTTCACAATGCACTGCTCAGAGCACTGCGCCACCACAGTTCACAATGTACTGCTCAGAGCACTGCGCCACCACAGTTCACAATGTACTGCTCAGAGCACTGCGCCACCACTTTCACAATGTACTGCTCAGAGCACTGCGCCACCACAGTTCACAATGTACTGCTCAGAGCACTGCGCCACCACTTTCACAATGTACTGCTCAGAGCACTGCACCACCACAGTTCACAATGTACTGCTCAGAGCACTGCGCCACCACAGTTCACAATGTACTGCTCAGAGCACTGCGCCACCACAGTTTACAATGCTCTAGCAAGCCTACTTGATGGTAATAGCGAGTCTTTATAAATTATTTCATTTTAAGCCTTCACCAAACCATAGCCCCAACTTTAACCACACAGAATTAATGGCTAAACTGTTAACATTTGAGTTATTTCTGTTTTAACCCTGTAACCATGAGGAATTAACCCTGTAACCATGTGGAATTAACCCTTTAACCAAGTGGAATTAATTCGTCAAAAATAGACGTTCATCCATAATACGTGGAATTTCGAAGGGATATCTTGTTGGGGAATACAGTTTGACTGTAAGAAGTGCTGATCAATTTGAAGTGGCGTTCAAAGTAGGATGTAAGACAATTGTTCAATGATATATATAAGGGATAATCAACAAGGGGCTATCTAAGCACTCTATGGAAAATAATGAACGTGTGTGTTCATGGCGCACTAGCAGAGTGGAACTGACCTTCCACGGAGTTGCATTATTTTCCAGAAAACACATAGAGCCCCGAGTTGATCATCCCTTTTATACAATGGCTATAATTTAAAACATTTGCCGGTAGAAATGTGTTCAACATCCACTGAAGTAACTAGCAAGTTTATTAGATACTAGACAGCTAGTATACTAGACTTTTGCTTTCAAAGCAGCTCAAACCTACAACATGTAACAAATTAACTATAGCCATTGAATTCTACTGTGCAAATATACTGTGCGCTATAGGGAAATAATGCATGCCCTAGAATGCCCTTCAAGCCAATCAGAAACTAGTATTCAATAATTCCATGGGTCTGGGTAAATCTGTTACACATCAGGCTTTCTCTGATCAGAGGTTAAAGTTATGATCACCTGAATTATTCACCTTGTGAGGACATCTTGACATCAGTGTGGTAAGGTCAGGGGAAGTCTTTACAGGATGCATGAAGCCATATTTCATTATGAGGCATGTGATTATGATGATGAAGATGATGATGAAGACCATCTTACCTTCAGAAGTCAGGGTGAAGACCTCTTTGGGGATGTAGAGTTTGTCTTCTGCGGAACGAGCCCAGTCCTTCATTCCCCTCCTGCCCTTCATGGGGAAGTTGATGTCACTGGAGACCGCTGTCACGGGCTCTCGCTGTATTGTAATCACTATGGAGATGAAACATATTGTTATCACTATGGAGATAAAACATATCGTTATCTCTATGGAGACCAAACATACCGTTATCTCTATGGAGATAAAACATATTGTTATCACTATGGAGATAAAACACATCGTTATCACTATGGAGATAAAACACATCGTTATCTCTATGGAGACCAAACATACTGTTATCTCTATGGAGATAAAACATATTGTTATCACTATGGAGATAAAACACATCGTTATCACTATGGAGATAAAACACATCGTTATCTCTATGGAGACCAAACATACCGTTATCTCTATGGAGACAAAACATATTGTTATCACTATGGAGATAAAACACATCGTTATCTCTATGGAGATAAAACATATTGTTATCACTATGGAGATAAAACACATCGTTATCTCTATGGAGATAAAACATATTGTTATCACTATGGAGATAAAACATACCGTTATCTCTATGGAGACAAAACATATTGTTATCACTATGGAGATAAAACACATCGTTATCTCTATGGAGATAAAACACATCGTTATCTCTATGGAGAAAAAACATATTGTTATCACTATGGAGATAAAACATATCGTTATCTCTATGGAGATAAAACACATCGTTATCTCTATGGAGACCAAACATACCGTTATCTCTATGGAGATAAAACATATCGTTATCTCTATGGAGATAAAACACATCGTTATCTCTATGGAGATAAAACACATCGTTATCTCTATGGAGACCAAACATACCGTTATCTCTATGGAGATAAAACATATTGTTATCACTATGGAGATAAAACACATCGTTATCACTATGGAGATAAAACACATCGTTATCTCTATGGAGACCAAACATACCGTTATCTCTATGGAGATAAAACATATTGTTATCACTATGGAGATAAAACACATCGTTATCACTATGGAGATAAAACACATCGTTATCTCTATGGAGATAAAACATATTGTTATCACTATGGAGATAAAACACATCGTTATCTCTATGGAGATAAAACATATTGTTATCACTATGGAGATAAAACATACCGTTATCTCTATGGAGACAAAACATATTGTTATCACTATGGAGATAAAACACATCGTTATCTCTATGGAGATAAAACACATCGTTATCTCTATGGAGAAAAAACATATTGTTATCACTATGGAGATAAAACATATCGTTATCTCTATGGAGATAAAACACATCGTTATCTCTATGGAGATAAAACACATCGTTATCTCTATGGAGACCAAACATACCGTTATCTCTATGGAGATAAAACATATTGTTATCTCTATGGAGATAAAACACATCGTTATCTCTATGGAGAAAAAAAACGTGAGTTGACGAACACCCAAAATAGGTAGAGAGGTGCTGACTAATGGAAAGGCAAACTTGTGACAAAATAACTAAGAATTTATTTGAGTTATGATTACTGACAATTGGGAGTGTTGAGGATAAGACTGCAAAAATGCTGGTACATATCCCCAAGATATCCAGAGGGAATAAGATAACCACAGGGAATAACCCATTACAGTCTATAGTAAGCCCTGTCTAAGCCGGGGGGTTACTACTAAGCTATATGGAATTGTTTTAAGGTCATATCAAGGATCATTTTGCTATTTGATTTTCAATTTTAAGACCCCTTGAAGTATAAAAAATAATTTGATGTAAAATTGGATTTGGGTTTACTGCTATTAACTCATACAAACGCATTGAATAACAAATTCACTTCATGGAACAACAACAGTCCCAACCCCCAAAAAATGTAAAGGAAGATTTTTAGGAAGTGTCTGTCCTATATCTGCGAGATAAAAGAAAGATCTGTATTTAACCCCTTATTTTTGGCAGTAAACAATCTCCATATATACAGGACTTCCATTCATTTTTTCAACTGGTACCGGCGGACCTTCAGAGAAGTATTGTGAGGCCTGTGGGTGTCCTATAGCAAAACAACCATCACGGACGTGTTCATGAGAATCTCTCCTTTCCACAGAGAGGTCATATTAGTGCCAAAACTGTTCGGACGATACAGAAGTTGTCAGATCGTCTGAACCGACTTCAGACGAGTCCTAAGACGCTTGTAGAGGTTGTAGAGCAAAACAGAGAACACCATTTTGTGAGAAGACTGATTGTCTCCTGGGATGTCTCCTGGTCTGACACACACTGCGCTAGCTCTGTCACCTTTCACAGCAGATGCGGAAGTGCGACTTCGGCTTATGCAGTGGATTGAGACGTATCCAACGCATCTCTAGCTTAAACTCAAAGATTTTTATGGGGATTCTTTATCACACTAATTAGATTTCCACGGGATGCGGATATCGACTCTAGGGGGGGTAAGATTCCCACAGGGAATAAGATACCCAAAGGGAATAAGATACCCAAAGGGAATAAGATACCCACAGGGAATAATATACCCACAGGGAATAAGACACCCAAAGGGAATAAGCAGGAAATACTGGAATCCTCTAACCAGAATTTCTTGAAAACCTGGGAGTTTGGGGAAAGTTACTGTGATTTTGTACCCCTACCTGTGAGTGTTAAACTGACTACTCACTGAGGTTGTTGGTGACCACCAGGAAACTCTGGAAGGGTTTCTGATCCTCTCCAATCAGATGGATAAAGTCCTCCAATATACGCATGAGATGGGCCGTACCAGGAGAAACCTGGGCATGGGGGAGAGAGAGAGAGAGAGAGAGAGAGAGAGAGAGAGAGAGAGAGAGAGAGAGAGCGACAAGGTGGGAGGGAGAGAGAGAGAGAGAGAGAGAGAGAGAGAAAGAGAGAGAGAGAGAGAGAGAGAGAAAGAGAGAGAGAGAGAGAGAGAGAGAGAGAGAGAGAGAGAGAGAGAGAGGAGAAAGAGAGAGGAGAGAGAGAGCGAGAGAGAGAGACAGCGAGAGACAGCGAGAGAGAGAGAGAGAGAGAGGGCGACAAGGTGGGAGGGAGAGAGAGAGATAGAGAAGGGGGAGGAGGGTGAGAGATGGGAGAGTGGGAGAAAGACAGAGAGAAAAATATCAAGAAAACAACTTTCTTTCATAGACAAATATTGAATTACCAACTGTCATTCTCTCTCATTCTCTCTCATTTCCTACACCAATCTAAGTGTATCTTCTGTTCCTGTGAAATTCATGTTGCAAGAAGGAAGTGTCAAAGCTAAAGAATCACCAATAACCTCTATACCCCCAACACATTACAACAGTCATTGGCTTGCTCGTACTCGTTAGCCCCGTATGCTAATTGCAGCTAATTAGCAGACATGGGACATAATGCCTTTTACTGTATGTCTGCTGAGGCGGCATCCCAAATTACACCATATTCCCTATATAGTGCACTATTTTAGACCAGAGCTCTTTGGCACTGGTCAAAAATGGTGCACTTCATGTAAAATAGGGTGCCATAGGAAACCCAGCCTAAGGTATTGGTATCAGTAGGGTATGGGAAGATCATGACTTGATTGTTTTGCAGTGGCTTGATTGCGGCGTATCGTCTCATTTGATTGTCAAAACATCATCATTGTAATTACCACATTAATATTTCAATGCTGTGCTCTCTCACTCTCTCTCCACGTTATACATGTTGATCATTAAACAGACACTCTTATCCAGAGCATCTGAGTCCACGCACTGAACTAAGGTAGGTGACAACTAAAACTTTCCTCAAAAAAGCAGCTGTCTCAGTCTGTGTATGCATGTGTGCTGTTGTTGAGAGTTATGATAACAGCTCTGTGTGTTATGATAATATGTACAATTGAAGTACACTAAGTTGACTCTGCCTTTAAACAGCTTGGAAAATTCCAGAAAATGATGTCATGGCTTGAGAAGCTTCTGATAGGGTAATTGATATTATTTGAGTCAATTGGAGGTGTACCTGTGGATGTATTTCAAGGCCTACCTTCAAACTCAGTGTCTCTTTGCTTGACACCATGGGAAAATCAAAAGAAATCAGCCAAAATTGTAGCCCTCCACAAGTCTGGTTCATCATTGGGAACAATTTCCAAATGCCTGAAGGTACCATGTCCATCTGTACAAACAATAGTACGCTAGTATAAACACCATGGGACCACGCAGCCGTCATACTACTCAGGAAGTAGACGCGTTCTGTCTCCTAGAGATGAACGCACTTTGGTGCGAAAAGTGCAAATCAATCCCAGAACAACAGCAAAGGACATTGTGAAGATGCTGGAGGAAACAGGTACAAAAGTATCTATATCCACAGTAAAACGAGTCCTATATCGACATAACCTGAAAAGCCGCTCAGCAAGGAAGAAGCCACTGCTCCAAAACCACCATAAAAGAAAGCCAGACTACGGTTTGCAACTACACATTGGGACAACGATTGTATTATTTGGAGAAATGACCTCTGGTCTGATGAAACAAAAATAGAACTGTTTGGCCATAATGACCATCGTTATGTTTGGAGGAAAAAGGGGGAGGCTTGAAAGCCGAAGAACACGTGCTTCTACACCTGCATTGCTTGCTGTTTGGGGTTTTAGGCTGGGTTTCTGTACAGCACTTTGAGATATCAGCTGATGTTAGAAGGGCTTTATAAATACATTTGATTTGAAATATGATTTGAACACCATCCCAACCGTGAAGCACGGGGGTGGCAGCATCATGTTGTGGGGGTGCTTTGCTGCAGGAGGGACTGGTGCACTTCACAAAATAGATGGCATCATGAGGTAGGAAAATTATGTGGATATATTGAAGCAACATCCCAAGACATCAGTCAGGAAGTTAAAGCTTGGTCGCAAATGGGTCTTCCAAATGGACAATGACCCCAAGAATACTTCCAAAGTTGTGGAAAAATGGCTTAAGGACAACAAAGTCAAGGTATTGGAGTGGCCATGACAAAGCCCTGACCTCAATCCCATAGAAAATTTGTGGGCAGAACTGAAAAAGTGTGTGCGAGCAAGGGGGCCTACAAACCTGACTCAGTTACACCAGCTCTATCTGGAGGAATGGGCCAAAATTATCGTGGGAAGCTTGTGGAAGGCTACCCGAAACATTTGACCCAAGTTATACAAATTAAATGCAATGCTACCAAATACTAATTGAGTGTATGTAAACTTCTGACCCAATGGGAATGTGATGAAAGAAATAAAAGATGAAATAAACCATTCTCTCTACTATTATTCTGACATTTCACATTCTTAAAATAAAGTGGTGATCCTAACTGACCTAAGACAGGGAATTTTGACTAGGGTTAAATTTCAGGAATTGTGAAAAACAGAGTTTAAATGTATTTGGCTAAGGTGTACGTAAACTTCCCACTTCAGCTGTATGTTGGGGGCATTATGTTATGTGTGCTGTGGTGATTTGAAAAAAATGTTTTATTTAACTAGGCAAGGCAAGTTAAGAACATATTCTTATTTGTAATGACGACCTAGGAACAGTGGGTTAACTGCTTTTTTAGGGGTAGAACGACATAAGTTCCAAAACAATAAAGACATTACAAATGTCAAGTTAGGTAAATACAGTGCTGTAACGATGTACAAATGATTAAAGTATAAAAGGGAAAATAAATAAGCATAAATATGGGTTATATTTACAGTGGTGTTTGTTCTTCACTGGTTGACCTTTTTTTGTGGCAACAGGTCACTAATCTTGCTGCTGTGATGGCACACTGTGGTATTTCACCCAGTAGATATGGGAGTTTATCAAAATTGGGTTTGTTTTCAAATCCTTTGTGGATCTGCGTAATCTGAGGGAAATATGTATCTCTAATATGGTCATACATTGGGCAGGAGGTTAGGAAGTGCATCTCGTTTCCACCTCATTTTGTGGGCAGTGTGCACATAGCCTGTCTTCTCTTGAGAACCAGGTCTGCCTACGGCGGCCTTTCTCAATAGCAAGGCTATGCTCACTGCGTCTGTACAGAGTCAAATCTTTCCTTAAGTTTGGGTCAGTCACAGTGGTCAGGTATTCTGCCACTGTGTACTCTCCGTTTAGGGCCAAATAGAATTCTAGTTTGCTCGGTTCTTTTGTTAATTCTTTCCAATGTGTTAAGTAATTATCTTTTTGTTTTCTCA
>NC_138304.1:95522500-95565000 GCF_965601325.2 Salmo salar
TGTTTGTTTCACTGCACCAGTTTAAGCCACGCCTTTGCCCAATCCTGATTCATCCAAATAATCAATGATGAAAACTCAAAACCAGGAACTACTGCTGTTCGCAATCATTCTATGTGAGCCTTGACAGATTCTCACCGTTTCAACTTCCACGAGAATCTGTCCATAAGAGATTAGTCAATGATTAACCAATGCATTCATTAAACAATGGATGAAAGCAGCAACTCATTAGAGAGGGAGAAAGTGTTTAGAGTGATGACATTGCTACTTTTGACTAACTGAACAAACTTTTCTCAGAAAGTTATTCAGGGCCAGAATTCATAAACCATCTCAGAGTTGGAGTGCTGATCTAGGATCAGGCCCCACAGTTCATGTAATATTATTCATTATTATTTAAAAGGCTAAACTGATCTCAGCACTCTTACTATAAGACACTTTATGAATACAATCCCACGTCTATTGATGGGCAAACAAATACGATGTGGGCGTCAAAATAATTCATTTATTCAACCTTTGTTGGGCCAGGTCAGTCTTTGAGAACAAATTATTTATTTAAACAGCGATCTGTTTTATCATTGAGTTGTTCATTTTACAGGCTAGAAGAAGAAACGAAGTCCTTAGTTTTGAAATAGCGATGGAAATATTGAGGAAGTGGAAGACAGGCTAAAATGACAACATAGAGCACATGTGCATTTCAAATGTACAATGTTCAAATGGCTTAGCTATGACTTACTACTAAATATGAACAGAAGACGTTCTGATAGTTCTCTATGTGTTATGATGTACCATCTGGATAGAAGGTAGCTTACTAAAATGCATTACCAATAACGTCGCGGCACAGGTGGCTCATTGAGCATGTTATACAAGACAAACTGAATTTGAATAAATAAGATGTGAATACAGAGAGCATGAAAAAGGGACTTACAGATAAATGTAAATATCTGAATTCCATCGAGACGCATCTGGCGAAGCTCGGAGGACCCCAGTAAGCAACTCCATTAGCGTCCAGCAAGCAACGACGACTAGCAGATCCTAGAGAGAGAGAGAACGAGATACCATTATTATATAAAACTTAACAGCAATAACACATTGGTTTCATGTTATCCAGTAACCTCATGACATTCTCATTGCAACTTGTTTCCAACATAGTATACCCTCTATAATGTAGATCTGAGGTCAACCTCAGGTCAACCATCCACCTAACACTATCTAATATACAACTACTCTATAAGGTCACACACATAGTATACATGTACACAGTTATTGAGAGGGAAACACAGAAACAACATATGATGAAACTGAAACTTGGACCCTGTGGGACACCATTGCAGGTCTTCACGGATCCACCTGTACCCGAATACACGACAATCCATCTGGGACCCAAGCGGGTCCGGTTCCAGAATTCTAAATAATGTCACCGGTCTGGGTTGGATCTGATATGATTGTCACAGGTCTCGGGTATGAGTCATTTTAACTGACTTGTCCGGAAGGTCCCCTAAAAGATCTGAACACGACTGCTGCAGTAGAGAGAGAGAGAGACATTTTATAATTTATGCTACTGCTCTTTGCTTTTCTTGAGTGGCGCGTGTCGCTCGTTGTGGCAATCATAAGTCATTAAAGAGGCAATACGCTGTCATAAAGTTTGTGGCAAAAGTTAGAGGATATCTAATAGACTATCCTGAGGTGGCAGGGTAGTCTAGTGGTTAGAGTGTTGGACTAGTAACAGAAAGGTTGCAAGTTCAAATCCCTGAGCTGACAAGGTACAAATCTGTTGTTCTGCCCCTGAACAGGCAGTTAACCCACTGTTCCTAGGCTGTCATTGAAAATAAGAATTTGTTCTTAACTGACTTGCCTAGTTAAATAATGGTTAAAATAAAATGGATGATGGAATTAAAAGTTGAAGGAGATGGATAGACTACAATGACCAAGAGCCAACAGGTGGGCTCCTACAACAGTTGGGCTCCTGAGTGGTGCAGCACTCTAAGGCACTGCATCTCAGTGCAAGAGGTGTCACTGCAGTCCCTGGTTTGAATCCAGGCTGCTTCACATCTGGCAGTGATTGGGAGTCCCATTGGGTGACACACACAATTGGCCCAGGTTTGACTGGGTTAGGCTGTCATTGTAAATAAGAATTTGTTCTTAACTTGCCAAGTTAAAAAAAGATAGAATACAACAGGTAGACATGCTTCTGCTGGTTTCATGGAGTCAAGACAGGTGCTACATAATCTTATTGGATGATGAATAACCTAGCTATGGCAGCTATTAGTCTACTACAGTGCGAGTCAGCTTGTTGGTTGGTTGCTGTCTCCTTCTCCCTGTTCCCTGTGTCACTCGTTCCAGTACGGCCCCTCCCCCGCCTGCTTCCATCACTTGGATCGGATCGGACTGGGTCTGGATCCGACCAGGTCTATACAGAACGGGTCTAGTTGTCCTCGGGTCCGTTTGTTTGCAAATACATTTACAGTTGAAGTCGGAAGTTTACATACACTTGGAGTTATTAAAACTCATTTTTCAACCACTCCACAAAGTTCTTGTTAACAAACTACAGTTTTGGCAAGTTGGTTAGGACATCTACTTTGTGCATGACACAAGTATTATATCCACAAATTGTTCACAGAGATTATTTCACTGACAATTCACTGTATCACAAATCCAGTGGGTCAGAAATGTACATTAAAACTAAATTTACTAATTACCACATGAATATTTCAATGCTGTGCTCTCTCACTCTCTCTCCACGTTATACATGTTGATCATTAAACAGACACTCTTATCCAGAGCATCTGAGTCCATGCACTGAACTAAGGTAGGTGACAACTAAAACTTTCCTCAAAAAAGCAGCTGTCTGGGTTGGAGCGAGCAGTCGCACTACGCTTCGCTCCACAGGTAATATTACACTTCACTACATTACAACGGCTTGATTTGTTTGATCTGAGCAATTCTTCTTAGCTAGCTACATAGCCGTCTTTGTATCAAAGATAATTGTGTAGTTTAGAGTAATTGAGTAATTATCGAGGCTAGCTATCTTCGTCCTCCTAACGTAGTCAACACTGCTAGCTGCTAGCTAGCTAGTCATCACTGCTAGCTAGCCAACTTCGACCGACTAGCAGCACTGTAGAAACTATTACATTACAACGTAACGACTTGATTAGTGTGGTGTTAGTGTTAGTTAGCCAGCTACATAGTTGTCTTTGCTGTATCTAAGATAATTGTGTAGTTTGAGTAATTATCGAGTTGAGCTAGCCAGCCGCGACGCGGCGCCAGACTTAGTCAACACACCTAGTCATCATTAACCCACTGCTAGCTAGCCAACCGTTACCGACTAGCAGCGCTGTAGATACTAATACTTTACAACGGAACGATGTGACTAGTGTAGTGTTAGCTAGCTAGCTACTTAGTTGTCTTTGTCATAGCTTGATAATTGTGTAGTTTAGTAATTACCGCGGTTAGCTAGCCAGCCATCGAGGTTAGCTAGCCAGCTATTTCCGTCCCCCGCGACGCCATTTTTCCTAACCCAGCCAACTATTACCGACGAGCAGCATTGTAGAAACTAAATACATTACAAGGAACGTCTTGATTATTGTTATTTTAGCTAGCTAGCTAAAAAGTTGCTTTGTATCATGACAAGGTGTAGTACCGAAATTATCGAGGTTACCTAGCCAGCTACACGTTCTAAGTCAACAACGCAGCCACTGCTAGCTAGCCTACTCCACCAGCCAGCAGTACTGTATCATTTTAGTCAATAAGATTTTTGCAACGTAAGCTTAACTTTCTGAACATTCGAGACGTGTAGTCCACTTGTCATTCCAATCTCCTCTGCATTAGCGTAGCCTCTTCTGTAGCTTGTCTACTATGTGTCTGTCTATCCCTGTTCACTCCCCTCTGCACAGGCCATACAAACGCTCCACACCGCGTGGCCGCTGCCACTCTAACCTGGTGGTCCCATCGCGCACGACCCACGTGGAGTTCCAGGTCTCTGGCAGCCTCTGGAACTGCCGGTCTGCGGCCAACAAGGCTGAGTTCATCTCAGCCTATGCTACCCTCCAGTCCCTAGACTTCCTGGCGCTGACGGAAACATGGATTACCACAGATAACACTGCAACTCCTACTGCTCTCTCCTCGTCTGACTACGTGTTCTCGCATACCCCTAGAGCATCGAGCCAGCGGGGTGGTGGCACTGGCATCCTCATCTCTCCCAAGTGGACTTTCTCTCTTTCTCCCCTGACCCATCTGTCTATCTCCTCATTTGAATTCCATGCTGTCACAGTTACCAGCCCTTTCAAGCTTAACATCCTTATAATTTATCGCCCTCCAGGTCCCCTTGGAGAGTTCATCAATGAGCTTGACGCCTTGATAAGTTCCTTTCCTGAGGATGGCTCACCTCTCACAGTTCTGGGTGACTTTAACCTGTTATGGCTAGGGGGCAGTATTTTCACGGCTGGATAAAAAACATACCCGATTTAATCTGGTTACCACTCCTACCGAGTAACTAGAATATGCATATACTTATTACATATGGATAGCAAACACCCTAAAGTTTCTAAAACTGTTTGAATGGTGTCTGTGAGTATAACAGAACTCAAATGGCAGGTCAAAACCTGAGAGATTCCTTTACAGGAAGTGGCCTGTCTGACCATTTCTTGAACTTCTTTTCCAACTCTATCTTTTACTAAGGATCTCTGCTCTAACGTGACACTTCCTACGTCGTCCATAGGCGCTCAGAGCCCGGGAAAAAACAGAATGTCGTCATTCCAGCCCCAGGCTGAAACACATTATCGCCTTTCTTAAGTGGCCGATCAAGGGACTCTGGGCTTATGCGCGTGACCCGACCGCCCCCGCCTTTGTGATTTTTTCCTCTGTTTGCCGAAAAGGAGATTCCCTGTCGGAATATTATCGCTTTTCTACGAGAAAAATGGCGTAAAAATTGATTTTAAACAGCGGTTGACATGCTTCGAAATACGGTAATGGAATATTTAGAATTTTTTTGTCACGAATTGCGCCATGCGCGTGACCCTTCTTTACCATTTTGGATAGTGTCTGGAACGCACGAACAAAACGCCGCTATTCGGATATAACGATGGATTATTTTGGACCAAACCAACATTTGTTATTGAAGTAGCAGTCCTGGGAGTGCATTCTGACGAAGACAACAAAAGGTAATGAAACTTTTATAATAGTAAAGCTGATATTGGTGAGTGCTAAACTTGCCGGGTGTCTAAATAGCTAGCCCGTGATGCCTGGGCTATGTACTTAGAATATTGCAAAATGTGCTTTCACCAAAAAGCTATTTTAAAATCGGACATATCGAGTGCATAGAGGAGGTCTGTATCTATAATTCTTAAAATAATTGTTATGCTTTTTGTGAACGTTTATCGTGAGTAATTTAGTAAAATGTTAGCGAATTCCCCGGAAGTTTGCGGGGGGTATGCTAGTTCTGAACGTCACATGCTAATGTAAAAAGCTGGTTTTTGATATAAATATGAACTTGATTGAACAAAACATGCATGTATTGTATAACATAATGTCCTAGGGTTGTCATCTGATGAAGATCATAAAAGGTTAGTGCTGCATTTAGCTGTCTTCTGGGTTTTTGTGACATTATATGCTAGCTTGAAAAATGGGTGTCTGATTATTTCTGGCTTGGTACTCTGCTGACATAATCTAATGTTTTGTTTTCGTTGTAAAGCCTTTTTGAAATCGGACAGTGTGATTAGATAAAGGAGAGTCTTATCTTTAAAATGCTGTGAAATAGTCATATGTTTGAAAAATTGAAGTTTTTGTATTTTAGAGGAGTTTGTATTTCGCGCCACGCCCATCATTGGATATTGGAGCAGGTGTTCCGTTAGCGGAACGTCTAGATGTAAGAGGTTAACCTCCCCATGTCTAACTTTGACTCATTCCTCTCTGCCTCCTTCTTTCCACTCCTCTCCTCTTTCGACCTCACCCTCTCACCTTCCCCCCCTACTCACAAGGCAGGCAATACACTTGACCTCATCTTTACTAGATGCTGTTCTTCCACTAATCTCATTGCAACTCCCCTCCAAGTCTCCGACCACTACCTTGTATCCTTTTCCCTCTCGCTCTCATCCAACACTTCTCACTCTGCCCCTACTCGGATGGTATTGCGCCGTCCCAACCTTCGCTCTCTCTCTCCCGCTACTCTCTCCTCTTCCATCCTATCATCTCTTCCCTCTGCTCAAACCTTCTCCAACCTATCTCCTGATTCTGCCTCCTCAACCCTCCTCTCCTCCCTCTCTGCATCCTTTGATTTCCTCTGTCCCCTATCCTCCAGGCCGGCTCGGTCCTCCCCTCCTGCTCCATGGCTCGACGACTCACTGCGAGCTCACAGAACAGGGCTCCGGGCAGCCGAGCGGAAATGGAGGAAAACTCGCCTCCCTGCGGACCTGGCATCCTTTCACTCACTCCTCTCTACATTTTCCTCTTCTGTCTCTGCTGCTAAAGCAACTTTCTACCACTCTAAACTCCAAGCATCTGCCTCTAACCCTAGGAAGCTCTTTGCTACCTTCTCCTCCCTCCTGAATCCTCCTCCCCCCTCCTCCCTCTCTGCGGATGACTTCGTCAACCATTTTGAAAAGAAGGTTGACGACATCCGATCCTCGTTTGCTAAGTCAAACGACACCGCTGGTCCTGCTCACACTGCCCTACCCTGTGCTTTGACCTCTTTCTCCCCTCTCTCTCCAGATGAAATCTCGCGTCTTGTGACGGCCGGCCGCCCAACAACCTGCCCACTTGACCCTATCCCCTCCTCTCTTCTCCAGACCATTTCCGGAGACCTTCTCCCCTACCTCACCTCGCTCATCAACTCATCCTTGACCGCTGGCTACGTCCCTTCCGTCTTCAAGAGAGCGAGAGTTGCACCCCTTCTGAAAAAACCTACACTCGATCCCTCCGATGTCAACAACTACAGACCAGTATCCCTTCTTTCCTTTCTCTCCAAAACTCTTGAACGTGCCGTTCTTGGCCAGCTCTCTTGCTATCTCTCTCAGAATGACCTTCTTGATCCTAATCCGTCAGGTTTCAAGACTGGGCATTCAACTGAGACTGCTCTTCTCTGTGTCACGGAGGCTCTCCGCACTGCTAAAGCTAACTCTCTCTCCTCTGCTCTCATCCTTCTAGACCTATCTGCTGCCTTTGATACCGTGAACCATCAGATCCTCCTCTCCACCCTCTCCGAGCTGGGCATCTCCGGCGCGGCCCACGCTTGGATTGCGTCCTACCTGACAGGTCGCTCCTACCATGTGGCGTGGCGAGAATCTGTCTCCGCACCACGTGCTCTCACCACTGGTGTCCCCCAGGGCTCTGTTCTAGGCCCACTCCTATTCTCGCTATACACCAAGTCACTTGGCTCTGTCATATCCTCACATGGTCTCTCATATCATTGCTATGCAGATGACACACAATTAATCTTCTCCTTTCCCCCTTCTGACAACCAGGTGGCGAATCGCATCTCTGCATGTCTGGCAGACATATCAGTGTGAATGACGGATCACCACCTCAAGCTGAACCTCGGCAAGACGGAGCTGCTCTTCCTCCCGGGGAAGGACTGCCCGTTCCATGATCTCGCCATCACGGTTGACAACTCCCTTGTGTCCTCCTCCCAGAGTGCTAAGAGCCTCGGCGTGACCCTGGACAACACCCTGTCGTTCTCCACTAACATCAAGGCGGTGACCCGATCCTGTAGGTTCATGCTCTACAACATTCGCAGAGTACGACCCTGCCTCACACAGGAAGCGGCGCAGGTCCTAATCCAGGCACTTGTCATCTCCCGTCTGGATTACTGCAACTCGTTGTTGGCTGGGCTCCCTGCCTGTGCCATTAAACCCCTACAACTCATCCAGAACGCCGCAGCCCGTCTGGTGTTCAACCTTCCCAAGTTCTCTCACGTCACCCCGCTCCTCCGCTCTCTCCACTGGCTTCCAGTCGAAGCTCGCATCCGCTACAAGACCATGGTGCTTGCCTACGGAGCTGTGAGGGGAACGGCACCTCCGTACCTTCAGGCTCTGATCAGACCCTACACCCAAACAAGGGCACTGCGTTCATCCACCTCTGGCCTGCTCGCCTCCCTACCTCTGAGGAAGCACAGTTCCCGCTCAGCCCAGTCAAAACTGTTCGCTGCTCTGGCACCCCAATGGTGGAACAAGCTCCCTCACGACGCCAGGACAGCGGAGTCAATCACCACCTTCCGGAGACACCTGAAACCCCACCTCTTTAAGGAATACCTGGGATAGGATAAAGTAATCCTTCTAACCCCCCCTTAAAAGATTTAGATGCACTATTGTAAAGTGGTTGTTCCACTGGATATTATAAGGTGAATGCACCAATTTGTAAGTCGCTCTGGATAAGAGCGTCTGCTAAATGACTTAAATGTAAATGTAAATGTCTGAGTCTGTGTACGCATGTGTGCTGTTGTTGAGAGTTATGATAACAGCTCTGTGTGTTATGATAATATGTACAATTGAAGTCGGAAGTTTACATACACTAAGTTGACTGTGCCTTTAAACAGCTTGGAAAATTCCAGAAAATGATGTCATGGCTTTAGAAGCTTCTGATAGGCAAATTTATATTATTTGAGTCAATTGGAGGTGTACCTGTGGATGTATTTCAAGGCCTACCTTCAAACTCAGTGTCTCTTTACTTGACACCATGGGAAAATCAAAAGAAATCAGCCAAAATTGTTGACCTCCACAAGTCTGGTTCATCATTGGGAACAATTTCCAAATGCCTGAAGGTACCATGTCCATCTGTACAAACAATAGTATGCAGGTATAAACACCATGGGACCACGCAGCAGTCATACTGCTCAGGAAGGAGACGCGTTCTGTCTCCTAGAGATTAACGTACTTTGGTGCGAAAAGTGCAAATCAATCCCAGAACAACAGCAAAGGACCTTGTGAAGATGCTGGAGGAAACAGGTACAAAGGTATCTGTATCCACAGTAAAACGAGTCCTATATCGACATAACCTGAAAGGCCGCTCAGCAAGGAAGAAGCCACTGCTCCAAAACCGCCATAAAGAAGCCAGACTACGGCTTGCAACTGCACATGGGGACAAAGATCGTACTTTTTGGAGAAATGTCCTCTGGTCTGATGAAACAAAAATATAACTGTTTGGCCATAATGACCATCGTTATGTTTGGAGGTAAAAGGGGGAGTCTTGCAGGCTGAAGAACACCATCACAACCGTTAAGCACGGGGGTGGCAGCATCATGTTGTGGGGGTGCTTTGCTGCATGAGGGACTGGTGCACTTCACAAAATAGATGGCATCAAGAGGTAGGAAAATGATGTGGATATATTGAAACAACATCTCAAGACATCAGACAGGAAGTTAAAGCTTGGTCACAAATGGGTCTTCTAAATGGACAATGACCCCAAGCATACTTCCAAAGTTGTGGCAAAATGGCTTAAGGACAAGAAAGTCAAGGTATTGGAGTGGCCCATCCCATATAATAATTGTGAGCAGAACTGAAAAAAGTGTGTGCGAGCAAGGAGGCTTACAAACCTGACTCAGTTACACCAGCTCTGTCAGGAGGAATGGGCCAAAATTCACCCAACTTATTGTGGGAAGCTTGTGGAAGGCTACCCAAAACGTTTGACCGAAGTTAAACAATTTAAAGGCAATGCTACCAAATACTAATTGAGTGTATGAAAAACTTCTGACCCACTGGGAATGTGATGAAAGAAATAAAAGCTGAAATAAATCATTCTCTCCTATTATTCTGACATTTCATATTCTTAAAATAAAGTGGTGATCCTAACTGACCTAAGACAGGGAATTTTTACTAGGATTAAATGTCAGGAATTGTTAAAAACTGAGTTTAAGTGTATTTGGCAAAGGTAAACTTCCGACTTCAACTGTATGTAAATCGGGTTTGGGTGAGAAAGCTCCAGATCCATTTCGGAACAGGTCCAACTTCATGGTGAAGACATCTAGACACCGTACAAACTACCTTCTCTGCTGGAGTAGATTCCACACACACACACACACACCACACACACACACACACACACACACACACACACACACACACACACACACACAGGCACTTGTGCACACACACGCGCTCACAGACGCACACACGCAAACACACACATTTCAAAGTCCTCATCTATTAAGCAGTATATTATTAGTTACAGTGAGTGCCTGAGGACAGTGTCTGGGTAGGCACCTGCTCTGAAATAAACTTCTGGTAGAAAATAACATGAATCTACAGCACCACAATATTAACCAGAATGTATTACTTTTCACACTGTACACTACCTCAACCATACAACACTCTGTAGACCTTACATGTGCCGAAGGAACTTTACAAACATGAATGATGTTGTGATTAGAACTAGCAGTAGTCAGACACTTAGTACTAGCAGTAGTCAGACACTTAGTACTAGTCAGACACTTAGTACTAGCAGTAGTCAGACACTTAGTACTAGCAGTAGTCAGACACTTAGTACTAGCAGTAGTCAGACACTTAGTACTAGCAGTAGTCAGACACTTAGTACTAGCAGTAGTCAGACACTTAGTACTAGTCAGACACTTAGTACTAGCAGTAGTCAGACACTTAGTACTAGCAGTAGTCAGACACTTAGTACTAGCAGTAGTCAGACACTTAGTACTAGCAGTAGTCAGATACTTAGTACTAGCAGCAGTTGGACTACATCATTACAGTGTAAACGTACATAATACATTATAATTTAAGGGGTGCTTATATTTGTCCTGTTACACACTAGTACATGTGTGTAATGGAATGGAAATGTGTTTCTTACATATCCCAACCCTGACTGTTAGACTACACAATCACGGTTTATAATAGCAGTATAGTTATAGTACTGTCATAGTATAGTCAGGTTTACCAGTGGCGTTAGTCGGACACTTGTTGTAGACTGTTTCTCCAGCCGAGGCTCTTTTCCAGGTCATGTTTACAAGGTACTCATCTCTACAGATCTCATGAGGTGCTGCAGAGACACAGAAGAGCGAGAGAGGGAGTTAGATATAACACACACACTGCAATTCAATAATATCCTGCAACAGATATCATTTTCCCAGGCATTGTATTTATTACCCTCTCTTTCTATATATTTCATTACCTCTGCAGTATATATTTATCATTATTCTACAATATTCATCATTACCTCTAATATATTTATCCATCATTATCTCTACAATATATATCCATCATTACCTCTACTATATATATATATATACATATATATATATAAATATATATATATATACACATCACTACCTCTACAATATATATTCCTCATTACCATCATTATCTCTACAATATATATATATATATATATATATATATCCATCCTTACCTCTACAATATATATTCATCATTACCTCTAATATATTTATCCATCCTTATCTCTACAATATATATATATATATATATATATATATATATATATATATATATATATATATATATATATATATCCATCATTACCTCTACAATATATATTCATCATTACCTTTACGCTATTTCCATCATTACTGTTACAATATATTTTCATCATTACCTCTAATATATTTATACATCATTATCTCTACAATATGTATATATATCCATCATTATCTCTACAATATATATATATCCATCATTACCTCTACAATATATATTCCTCATTACCTCTACAATATATTCCTCATTACCTCTACAATATATATTCATCATTACCTTTAAGCTATTTCCATCATTACCGTTACAATATATATTCATCATTACCTCTACAATATATATCGATCATTACCTCTACAATGTACAAGTATAATAAGCAACCAACCAAGCCATCCAGTCCCTCTGAGCACATACCACTTTTTTTGTTTTGTTCATTCAGAAAATATTCAGACGTATTGACTTTCTACATTGTAGATCTTTCCACATTTTGTTACATTCCAGACTTATTCAAAAATTGATTAAATTGTTTTTTTCCCTCATCAATCTACCTCATCTTCCTCATCAATACCTCATAATGACAAAGCAAAAACAGGTTTTTAGACATTTTTGCATGTTTTGTGTGCAAAGTGCGCAAAGCTGTCATCAAGGCAAAGGGTGACTACTTTGAATAATCTCAAATATAAAAAAGATTTTGATTTGTTTAACACTTTTTTGGTTACTACATGATACCATATGTGTTATTTCATAGTTTTGATGTCTTCACTATTATTCTATAATGTAGAAAATAGTAAAAATAAAGAAAAACCCTTGAATAAGTAAGTGTGTCCAAACTTTTGACTGGTACTGTATTTCCATCATTACCTCTACAATATACAGTGAGTGTACAAAACATTAAGGACGAAATGAGGCTATTCTGGGGACAAAAGGAAGTGCAACTCAATATTCGGAAGGTGTTCCTAATGTTTTGTACACTCAATGCATATGCAATCTGTCTTTATCTGTCCCTCTTTGTATTCATTTCTCTTTTTATCCCTCTCTACATAACCCTGAATGATGAAGAATATTACAAGAGAGGAAATACTCAGAGTCTGGAGAAGAGAGAGAGAGAGAGAGAGAGAGAGAGAGAGAGATTGGAGAGAGAGAAAACAGCGCAGGACAAGAGAGAAAGATAGTGAGAGATGCACCCTTAGCCTTCTTCTTCATCTAAATCTATGTTCCCCTCCAAACTCTTGGACAGATCTGTATGTTCTGCAACATGCCAGAGAACTATAAAAGGACTGCCTCTGACAGAAGTTCACTCTGCGGCAATGTCTGACATTTATCTAATCTATAGCCTCCCAGAGCACCGCACACACACACACGCACGCACACACACACATACACACAGAAAGAGAAAACCCCAGTCAAAGGAATGCTTATTAAACTGTGCTGTTTGCTGCAGTGGCTGACACACTGACAAATCACACCAAGCAGGGCTTTGAACTATACCCTTCGTCCTGTGAGCTGAGAGAGGGAGGGAGAGGGAGGGAGAGAATAGAGAGAGCGGAGAGCAAAAAAGAAATATAGGTTGAGAAAAAGAGAGGAAGAGGGAGATAAAGTGAGAGGGAAATGCAGAAAGGGAGAGTGAATATTAAGATTGAGAGAGCAAGAGACAGGAAGAAAATGGAGGGAAAATGATGTCAACAGAGAGAGAGCGAGTGAGGGATGGAGAGGCATTCAGAAAGATAGATACTGTGCAACAAACTAAAGTAAAAGGGAGCATGAAAATGGATAGACAGACAGAGAGAGAGGAGAGAGAGAGGAGAGAGAGAGGAGAGAGAGAGAGAGAGAGACAAGAGAGAGAGAGGAGAGAGAGAGGAGAGAGAGAGAGAGAGAGAGAGAGAGAGCAGGAGAGAAGACAATACCCAGCTAGCACATCTGATTCCTTGAAAGTTTTGGAAATGTAACTTTTTGGTTTCCCATTGGTTCTGGGAACAAATTCATAAGTTTCCTGACCGGTAACATTTTTTGAGAAGGGATGTGAGGCTTGAGTAACGTTCTGAGAACGGTAATAGAATAACGTTCTAAGTACATGTTTCAATAAGACTTTTAATAGCACTACTAGCTTATGTTAACTGTTCTGAACTCCAAGCACAAATAGGACACATGGAAATTAATTTGCTTAGGCATTAATCATGCTAACACATTTCTTGTTTATTGTGTCAAATCTATGATCTTCTGTTCTCTATCCCTGCAATTAGCCCACTGCATCACCAGGGTGGAGCTAGCATGCCTTGTTTTTTTAACTCATACAGAGCTGTTCATTTTAATCTATTAAATCTATTTAATCTATAATCAAACAGACCCTATTTCAAAGGAAACAAGCACTCATTAAGATCAGGTGTGGCCAATTAGTGGGCAGCACCAACACACCTGAACACAGTTAACAAGATAGAGGATAGAGAGAGTTTTGTTGATGCTGAGAACATAATGTATTTAAGTGCTAATGCCCGAGAAGCCCTTGTTTGGAGGATATATTGGCACGGTTGTTGTTATTGGCAAACCGTACCAATATATACTCCAAACACCGGCTCCAAACAAAGGGTTACCAACATATTCTAAAAATGATTCACATATTTTCTTTAAACATTATTTTGATGAATTTATTTATACTATTTCATCCTTCCACAGGATATAGTCCCGACACAAATCTTGGGTTGCTACCCAAACCAGCTGGTCGTTTGTTCTATCGGTTTGGTTGCCAGAGACGCGACCCAGTCGTTCAGTCTTTTTGTTCTGTATCTATGGACGCGACAAGGGCGTTCGTTCTAAATGTTCCATTGCCATACTGGCTGGCTACGTTCTTAACCCTTGCTTGCTAGCTAGCCAACTATGGCTAACTTACAGTCACGTCAAAAAGTGCAGCCAGAATAACAGCAAAGTAGCTGCATTTGCGTTTGTTAAAGTTGTTTTCGAGTGACATTTACTTGGATACATCCATAACAATGAGCTAATGATGCACAATTTTCACCTGGCATACAAAATGTGCTCTTTTGTCAGGACACTGTTGTTCAGAGGAGCTAGCCAACAACACAACTAACACAATCACTTCAAACTGAAGCTGGAATGACACACTGGCTGTACTTTGTTTAGTTTTACCTGTTTACTATTTATAGAGTTATTTGTATACAGTACCAGTTCAAAGTTTGGACACACCTACAAATTCAATCAATCAATCAAATGCATTTATAAAGCCCTTTTTACATCAGCAGATGTCACAAAGTGCTATACAGAAATCCAGCCTAAAACCCCAAACACCAAGCAATGCAGATGTAGAAACACTGTGGCTAGGAAAAACTCCCTAGAGAGGCAGGAACCTAGGAAGAAACCTAGAGAGGAACCAGGATCTGAGGGTGGCCAGTCATCTTCTGGCTGTGCCAGGTTGAGATTATAACAGTACATGGCCAAGATTTTCAAACGTTCATAGATGACTAGCAGGATCAGATAATAATAATCACAGTGGTTGTAGAGGGTGCAACAGGTCAGCACCTCAGGAGTAAATGTCAGTTGGCTTTTCATAGCCAAGCATTCAGAGTTAGAGACAGCAGGTGAGCTAGAGAGAAAGTTGAAAAGAGCAGGTACGGGACAAGGTAGCATGTCCGGTGAACAGGTCTGGGTTCCATAGCTGCAGGCAGAACAGTTGAAACTGAAGCAGCAGCACGACCAGGTGGACTGGGGACAGCAAAGAGTCATCAGGCAAGGTAGTCCTGAGGCATGGTCCCAGGGTTTTTCTTTATTTTTACTATTTTCTACAGTACATTGAAGAATAATAGTGAAGGCATCAAATAATACATGGAAATATAATATGAAATAACACATGGAATCATGTAGTAACCAAAAATGTGTTAAAAAAATCAAAATATATGTCATATTTTAGATTCTTCAAAGTAGCCAGCCTTTGCCTTGATGACAACTTTGCACACTCTTGGCATTCTCTCAACCAGCTTCACCTGGAATGCTTTTCCAACAGTCTTGAAGGAGTTTCCACATATGCTGAGCACTTGTTGGCTGCTTTTCCTTCACTCTGCGGCCCAACTCATCCCAAACCATCTCAATTTGGTTTAGGTCAGGAGATTGTGGAGACCAGGTCATCTGATGCAGCACTCCATCACTATCCTTCTTGGTCAAATAGCCCTTACACAGCCTGGATTTGTGTTAGGTCATTGTCCTGTTGAAAAACAAATGATTGTCCCACTAAGTGCAAACCAGATGGGATGGTGTATCACTGCAGAATGCTGTGGTAGCCATGCTGGTTAAGTGAATTGTACATAAATCACTGAGAGTGTCACAAGCAAAGCACCCCCACACCATCACACCTCCTCCTCCATGCTTCACGGTGGGAACTACACATGCGGAGATCATCTGTTCACCTACTCTGCGTCTCACAAAGCCATGGCGATTGGAACTAAAAATCTCAAATTTGGACTCATCAGACCAAAGGACACATTTCCACCTGACTAATGTCCAGTGTTCATGTTTCTTGGCCAATGCAAGTCTCTTCTTCTTGTTGGTGACCTTTAGTAGTGGTTTCTTTGCAGCAATTCGACCATGAAGGCCTGATTCACGCAGTCTCCTCTGAACAGTTGATGTTGAGATGTGTCTGTTATTTGAACTCTGTGAAGCATTTATTTGGTCTGCAATTTCTAAAGCTGGTAACACTAAATAACTTATCCTCTGCAGCAGAGGTAACTCTGCGTCTTCCTTTCCTGGGGCTGTCCTCATGAGAGCCAGTTTCATCATAGCGCTTGATGGTTTTTGCGACTGCACTTGAAGAAACTTTTCCATATTGACTGACCTTCATGTCTTAAAGTAATGATGGACTGTCTTTTCTCTTTGCTTATTTGAGCTGTCCTTGCCATAATATGGACTTCGTCTTTTACCAAATAGGGCTATCTTCTGTATACCACCCCTACCTTGTCACCACTGATTGGCTCAAAAGCATTAACAAGGAAAGAAATTCCACAAATTCACTTTGAACGAGGCACACCTGTTAATTGAAATGCATTCCAGGTGACTACCTCATGAAGCTGCTTGAGAGAATGCCAAGAGTGTGCAAATCTGTCATCAAGGCAAAGGGTGGCTACTTTGAAGAATCTCAAATATAAAATATATTTTCATTTGTTTAACACTTTTTTGGTTACTACATGATTCCATATGTCGTATTTCATAGTTTTGATGTCTTCACTATTATTCTACAATGTATAACATTTTGTAAATAAAGACAAATCTTTGAATGGGTTGGTGTGTCCAAACTTTTGACTTTTACTGTATATACATACAAATTATGATGGTTCATGACTGGCTGGCTGAGAAAAACTGTCTTATCCCGACTCCCGACATGTTCATTACTATGGGAAAGCTGGAGACCGAATTTGAATATTGAAACAATGTTGCAAATGTCGGAGAGACAGACAGCAAGGTTTATTCAAATCTCCAATGTTGAAAACTAAATGTTAGTCTAAAATAAATATGATATAATGTCCAGAGGCTTTTTATAGTTGAGATCAAGTTTAGAAATTGTCTGGCTGGGCTAATGAGACAGTGGATTGTGCAATCAGATGGAACAGAGAAAATAGGCATTTTTTACGTCATAGATTTAGCCAGCGGTAACTTGTGGAATAGACAGCGTTTGGAATGCGCTTTTAACCAATCAGCATTCAGGATTAGACCCACCTGTTGTATAAATGTTTTTAAATAACATTCTTAGAACGTTATTTGAACATTACTAATGTTTTCTTCTGCTTTTTATGGAAACTGTTCTTAATGTTCTGAGAACCATGAGGAACCCTTTAGAAAACGTTATGCTGAAGTACTGAAATCCCCACGTAAGGAACATATGGTTCTCAGAACGTTATGTGCGAGCGGGGTATCCTGTACCATTTGCAGAATATTGTGGGAAGGTTGTATGCAAAATAACCATAGGACAACCATGCTCTCACCAAGCTCTAAGAAACATTAGGTTCTCAGAATGTTATGTGGTAGCTGGGTAAGCTGTGCTACAGTGTTGTCTTCACCACAGGGAATCATCCACTCTCTGTGATGCAGTTTGACTGACACATGAAGAACCGTCAATTCCCCTCATTCCACAATCATTACAGATACAATTATACCCCCACTATACGTAACTCAACACACTTATAACTGAGCCTATTAAACAAATACACCACAACACATTTCAACAAAAACAAACATGTTCGCAAATTATCACCAATAATCACAAACAGTTCGCCCTCTCAATGAACACACACAGACACACACACACAGCCCTCATACCATCACACACATACAGTCCCTACCTGACCAGACAGACAGACAGACAGACAGACAGACAGACAGACAGACAGACAGACAGACAGACAGACAGACAGACAGACAGACAGACAGACACAAAGCGACGTAAACACACACTGAGACACAAAGAGACAAAGACACAGAGACACAAAGAGAAATAAACACACACAGAGATACAAACACACACACAGACACTGACCGGGGCACTTCTTGTCGTTGCAGGAGCGGACCTCCTCTCCGGAGCCATCACAGGGGTAACCTTGTATCCCTGTCCCCTCACACATCCTGAAGCGACGCTGCCACCCTGAGTCACACGTTTTACTGCACAGACTCCAGTGGTTCCAGCTGCCCCAGTTACCCCCACCTGGAGAGAGAGAGAGAGGGAGAGAGAGGGAGGGAGAGAGAGAGAGAGGGAGAGAGAGAGAGGGAGAGAGAGAGAGGGAAGGGGAAGGGTGGAGATATGATGGGAGATGGTTTAATGCACATGATGTCATAACATGCAGATCACACACACACACACACACACACACACACACACACACACACACACACACACACACACACACACACACACACACACACACACACACACACACACACACACACACACACACACACACACACACACACACACATATATATATTGTGTGTCTGTCTGTCTGTGCTCTATGTGTGTATATATTTTTGTCTTACCACCACAAGATGGGTTGGTACACTCCCTGGTCTCCTGGTGTGGTCCTTTACACTCTGCCCAGCCGTGCACCGATGCACTACACCTCCTCTGTCTCTGCTGGCTCCCTGTGGAACAGGTTTCACTGCACCTAGACCACGGAGCCCAGTCCAACCACTGGCCCTCCACTAGAGGAGAGAGACAGAGACAGCGAGAGAGGGGGAGAGAGATAGAGAGCGAGAGAGCGAGAGAAAGAGAGAGAAAGATAGAAAGAGAGTGAGAGAGGGGGAGAGTGAGAGGGAAGAGGGAAGAGGGAAGGAGAGAGAGAGAGAGAGAGAGGAAGGGAGAGAGATGTTAAATTAAAGAAGCATTGAAAGGAGGGGGGTTGAAATACAGAGACAGAAAACAAGAGAGACAGAAAGACAGAAAGACAGAAAGAGAGATTGATAGATAGATAGATAGATAGATAGATAGATAGATAGATAGATAGATAGATAGATAGATAGATAGATAGATAGATAGATAGATAGATAGATAGATAGATAGATAGATAGATAGATAGATAGATAGATAGATAGATAGATAGATAGATAGATAGATAGATAGATAGATAGATAGATAGATAGATAGATAGATAGATAGATAGATAGATAGATAGATAGATAGATAGATAGATAGATAGATAGATAGATAGATAGATAGATAGATAGATAGATAGATAGATAGATAGATAGATAGATAGATAGATAGATAGATAGATAGATAGATAGATAGATAGATAGATAGATAGATAGATAGATAGATAGATAGAGAAAAGACAATCGGGTTGGAGACAGCAGTACGACTGTTGTATATGTCAGACCTAGCTTGTGCTGCAACAGACTAACAACAAATCCAAACAACTACTGATTTCCTACCATCTTCATTATGGAATCAAATGCCAGACATGAAAGTGCAAAAGTGCCCACTTTTCAAAAGTAATTCAGCATGGCTATGTACTTCTATCAAGGTCTTGAGTTAGTTTTTTCTGTGGAGTTTGATTTCCCCCCACAATGCAGTTAGATTTGAAGAGTTTTTCAACCTATTCCATCTGGAGTTTTGGTGGAGGCTAAATCAAAAAGGAGGACAGCCTTTTAATCAAATCAAAGTAGAGCCGGTTAGAAGGCAGCAGATGAATATGGGATACTGAGCAATGGCACCAAAGCCTGATAACATCAACACACTGCTAATGAAAGCCCCCACTGTCCCCTTTGAGGACTAATCGAGGGACAAATTCCATCGCGGGTAGCTGGCAATGTTTACTTTATAAATGAATGTATAAAATACACAAAAACAACATATATACACATATACACACACAAAGGTAGAAATATATACAGGCTAGACATATTTGACATAACCATCAAAGTCCTGCAGTTTTTTCCCCTCCAGTGATTTCCATATGTTTCTTTACTTAACGTTAAGACTTCAGTGAACTCAGACACCTTAACATAGAGAGATGCTGTTATTAATATAACACTTCACAGCACCAGGGAAAACACCACAGTCCTGAGTATCCAGTTATTAGCACTGTAAAGACAAGACACTTTTAAAATATATGAAAAGACAATGTGGCCTTCTGGGTAAATTACATATCCCAAGATAGCTGTGTGTGTGTGTGTGCGTGTCTGTGATGGCTGTCAAAACTCCTCTTTGTTTACATCCCGTCCTTGTCATTCAGATAGATGTTGATGCATTTAGACAAGTGTTTTATGATTTAATGTATTATTCATTCATTATTAATCTATTACAGTTCCTGGGACGATTCTCTCGCTCTCTCTTTCCCATGTTTATTGATATTGCATATTTTGATGCAAAGCCTGTCAGTTTAGCAGTTCCCTACATGACAGATGACACTCGGGGAAGCCAGTGCCAGGACATCTGATTGATATCATTGTGTTGTTGCGAACATTGGTAAATAGGAGCTGAACGAGTTAAAACATTGGTAAATAAGGGTCGAATGAGGTCAACAATTTGTAAATAGGGGTTGAATGAGGTAAAACATTGTTAAATAGGGGTTGAATGAGGTAGAACATTAGTAAACAGGGTTTAAATGAGGTAAAACATTGGTAAATATGGTTTAAATGAGGTAGAACATTGAAAAATAGGGGTTGAATGAGGTAGAACATTAGTAAACAGGGTTTAAATGAGGTAAAACATTGGTAAATATGGTTTAAATGAGGTAGAACATTGACAAATGGGGGTTGAATGAGGTAGAACATTAGTAAACAGGGTTTAAATGAGGTAGAACATTGAAAAATAGGGGTTGAATGAGGAAGAACATTGGTGTTGGTGATGCTGTTGTTAATATAACACTTCACAGCACCAGGGAAAACACCCCAGTCCTGAGTATCCAGTTATTAGCACTGTAAAGACAAGACACTTTTAAAATATATGAAAAGACAATGTGGCCTTCCGGGTAAATTACATATCCCAAGATAGCTGTGTGTGTGTGCGTCTGCGATGGCTGTCAAAACTCCTGTTAAATAGGGGTTGAATGAGGTAGAACATTGGTAAATAGGGGTTGAATGAAGTAGAACATTGGTAAATAGGGGTTGAATGAAGTAGAACATTGGTAAATAGGGGTTGAATGAAGTAGAACATTGGTAAATAGGGGTTGAATGAAGTAGAACATTGGTAAATAGGGGTTGAATGAAGTAGAACATTGGTAAATAGGGGTTGAATGAAGTAGAACATTGGTAAATAGGGGTTGAATGATGTAAACCATTGGTAAATAGGAGTTGAATGAAGTAGAACATTAGTAAACAGGGTTTAAATGAGGTAAAACATTGGTAAACAGGGTTTAAATGAGGTAGAACATTGAAAAATAGGGGTTAGTAACATTACCCCTACCTACAGTACATGTACATATTACCTCGACTAACCTGTACCCCGCACATTGACTCGGTACCACCTGCATATAGCCTCGTTATTGTTATTTTATTGTTGCTCTTTTATTTTTTACTACTTATTTTCTTAACTCTTATTTTTCTTAAAACCTCATTGTTGATTAGGGGCTTGTAAGTAAGCATTTCACCGCAAGGTCTACTGCACTTTTGGTATTCGGCACATGTGACAAAAAAAATAAAAATGGACTTGATTTGGTTGAAAAAGCCTAAACTCAACAAAAAAATAAACATCCCTTTTTCAGGACCCTGTCTTTCAAAGATAATTCGTAAAAATCCAAATAACTTCACAGATCTTCATTGTAAAGGGTTTAACCACTGTTTCCCATGCTTGTTCAATGAACCATAAACAATTAAGGAATACGCACCTGTGGAACGGTCGTTAAGACACGAACAGCTTACAGACGGTAGACAATTAAGGTCACAGTTATGAAAACTTAGGACACTAAAGAGGCCTTTCTACTAACTCTTAATACCACCAAAAGAAAGACACCCAGGGTCCCTGCTCATCTGTGTAAACGTGCCTTAGGCATGCTGCAAGGAGGCATGAGGACTGCAAATGTGACCTGATCAAGAAATTGCCATTTCCGTACTGTGAGACGCCTAAGACAGCACTACAGGGAGACAGGACGGACAGCTGATCATCCTCGCAGTGGCAGACAACGTGTAACAACACCTGCACAGGATCGGTACATCCGAACATCACACCTGCGGGACAGGTACAGGATGGCAACAACAACTGCCCGAGTTACACCAGGAACGCACAATCCCTCCATCAGTGCTCAGACTGTCCGCAATAGGCTGAGAAAGGCTGGACTGAGGGCTTGTAGGCCTGTTGTAAGAAAGGTCCTCACCAGACATCACTGGCAACAACGTCGCCTATGGGCACAAACCCACCGTCGCTGGACCAGACAGGACTGGCAAAAAGTGCTCTTCACTGATGAGTCACGGTTTTGTCTCACCAGGGGTGATGGTCAGATTCGCGTTTATCGTTGAAGGAATGAGCTTTACACCAAGGCCTGTACTCTGGATCGATGGTCTGGGGCAGCGTGGCACAGCATCATTGGACTGAGCTTGTTGTCATTGCAGGCAATCTTAACGCTGTGTGTTACAGGGAAGACATCCTCCTCCCTCATGTGGTACCCTTCCTGCAGGCTCATCCTGACATGACCCTCCAGCATGACAATGCTACCAGCCATACTGCTCGTTCTGTGCGTGATTTCCTGCAAGATAGGAATGTCAGTGTTCTCCCATGGCCAGAGAAGAGCCCGGATCTCAATCCCATTGAGCACGTCTGAGAACTGTTGGATCGGAGGGTGAGTGCTAGGGCCATTCCCCCTAGAAATGTCCGGAACTTGAAGGTGCATTGGTGGAAGAGTGGGGTAACATCTCACAGCAAGAACTGGCAAATCTGGTGCAGTCCATGAGGAGGAGATGCACTGCAGTACTTAATGCAGCTGATGGCCACACCAGATACTGACTGCTACTTTTGACCCCCCCCCCTTTGTTCAGGGACACATTATTCCATTTCTGTTAGTCACATGTCTGTGGAACTTGTTCAGTTTATGTCTCAGTTGTTGAATCTTGTTATGGTCATACAAATATTTACACATATTAAGTTTACTCAAAATAAATGCAGTTGACAGAGAGAGGACATTTCTTTTTTTGCTGAGTTTATTTGGAGCTTCATGAATATAAGGTAGGGACTTTGTAAGACCAGAGAGAAGAGAACCCCCGACTGTAGCTCCAGCAACAATTGTTGTACAAGAACATGTAATGCATATGACACTTCATCAACTGCACGTTCAAGAGCATGTCACTGCACAGTAATTTAAACAAAGCACTATTCCACAGTCTGAACGGTTGGTTAAGAAGGGTACGTTCAGAGAAGGCAATGTTTCGTGGACTGGCTAAGTGTTCAGGTGTGTGTGTTAAGGCTAAACTCATCTTGTGCAGACATCAGTGACTTTAGCTAAAAAGCTCTGTCACATGAAGTAAATATGATGAACGCCTACTGCGGTGTGTGTGTGTGTGTGTGTGTGTGTGTGTGTGTGTGTGTGTGTGTGTGTGTGTGTGTGTGTGTGTGTGTGTGTGTGTGTGTGTGTGTGTGTGTGTGTGTGTGCGCGTAGGGTCAATTCAGTTGTGAGAGACAAGTGTTTTTTGAATGAGCAGCCATCAACATGGGCCAGGTGGAACCATCATCATTACTCAAACTCACCAACCAACAGAAGAGAAAGAGGGGGGTTTCCCATGCCAATAAAGCCCTTGAACTGAGAGAGAGAGAGAGAGAGAGAGAGAGAGAGAGAGAGAGAGAGAGAGAGAGAGAGAGAGAGAGAAAGAGAGAGAGAGCGAGAGAAAGATAGCGAGAGCGAGAGAGTGAGAGAGAGAGAGAAAGAGAAAGAGACAGAGAGCGAGCAGCTGGGATTGAGGCTAGACGCCTAGAAAAGACAACTGAGGCATGATACACAGCTGAACTCATTGTACGCCAGTGTGTGAGAGAGAGAGATAGACAGACAGAAAAATAGATGCATGTAAGGCAGCAACATAGGCTAGACTGTTACACTAAGGACAATGACACTAATTCCTTTTCCTGGTTTTAGACCGACACGCACACAAACACACACATACAAATATCAGCGCACACATGTAAAGATATAAACTTCAGCACACACCCACACTCTGTCTCTCTCTCTCTCTCTCTCTCTCTCTCTCGTTTCTCTTCCTCTCTCTCATTTTTCTTCCCCCCTCTCTCTCACAGTCTGGCTCTCGCTATCTCTTTCTCTCTCTCCCTCTCTCTCCTTATGTATCTCTCCCTCTTTCCAACAGCATGTTTAAACAGCCCAGCAGGCATACTACAGTAGATTCAGACTTGTCTTCCTCCTGTCCCCCTCTTCCCTGTCTGCCTGCCCGTCTGCCTGCCTGTCTGCCTGCCCGTCTGCCTGCCCGTCTGCCTGCCCGTCTGCCTGTCTGCCTGCCTGCCTGTCTGTCTGTCTGTCTGTCTGTCTGTCTGTCTGTCTGTCTGTCTGTCTGTCTGTCTGTCTGTCTGTCTGTCTGTCTGTCTGTCTGTCTGTCTGTCTGTCTGTCTGTCTGTCTGTCTGTCTGTCTGTCTGTCTGTCTGTCAGTCAGTCTGCCTGTTTAACTGTGTTTAAACATTCCCTTCATTAGGGAGATGATTTGTGTCTGTAGCTGGGATGATAAGACACTGAATGGGCTTATCCACTGATTTATTATTAACACAGACAGACTGTACCCTGACAATAACACAGACAGACAGCACCCTAACAATAACACAGACAGACTGCACCCTGACAATAACACAGACAGACTGTACCCTGACAATAACACAGACAGACTGTACCCTGACAATAACACAGACAGACTGCACCCTGACAATAACACAGACAGACTGTAGCCTGACAATAACACAGACTGTACATGGCAATTACACACAGGCCGGACGTCGCCTGACAATAAGACACAGACTGTTGCCTGACAATAACACACAGACAAACTGTAGCCAGCCTAAAAATAACAGATACTGTAACCAGACAGTAGACTGTAGCTTACGATAACACAGAGACTGTAGCCATACAGTAGACTGTAGCTTACGATAACACAGAGACTGTAGCCAGACAGTAGACTGTAGCCAGACAATAACACAGAGACTGTAACCAGACGATAACACAGAGACTGTAGCCAGACAATAACACAGAGACTGTAGCCAGACAGCAGACTGTAGCCAGACAGCAGACTGTAGCCAGACAGTAGACTGTAGCCAGATATTAACAGAGACTGTTGCCAGACAGTAGACTGTAACCAGACAATAACACAGATACTGTAGCCAGACATTAGACTGTAGCTTGACAATAACACAGAGACTGTAACCAGACATTAGACTAGAGCCAGACAATAACACAGTAGACAGCCAGACAGTAATCTCAGCCAGACAGTAGACTGTAGCTTGACAATAACACTGTGAATGTAGCCAAACAGTAAACTGGAGCCAGACAGTAGACTGGAGCCAGACAATAACAGAGAGACTGTAGCCAGACATTAGACTGGAGCCAGACAATAACAGAGACTGTAGCCAGACAGTAGACTGGAGCCAGACAATAACACAGTAGACTGTAGTCAGACAATAGACTGGAGCCAGACAATAACACAGTAGACTGTAGTCAGGCAGAAGACTGTAGCCAAACAAGGTAACAGGTCATCTCAAAGAGACAATGATTTATTATCCTCTTGATAAGGTAATAGGTCATCTCAAAGAGACAATGATTTATTATCCTCTTGATAAGGTAATAGGTCATCTCAAAGAGACAATGATTTATTATCCTCTTGATAAGGTAATAGGTCATCTCAAAGAGACAATTATGTATCACTCCTCTTGACAAGATAACAGGTAATTTCAAAGAAACAATGATGTATCACTCCTCTTGACAATGTAACAGGTAATCTCAAAGAGAATGATTCATCACTCCTCTTGACAAGGTAATAGGTAATCTCAAAGAGACAACGATGTATCCGTCCTCTTGACAGGGTAATTGGTAATCTCAAAGAGACTCAAACACTGTGGTAACCCAAAAGAGAGGGAACTAAAGAAAAAAAAGAAGAACAAAAATGAAAGAAATTCCAAACCTAAGCAGAGGTTTGAAACTGAGGTTTCTATTATGGGACCTAAGAGGAGAGATGGATGCAGACTAGCGGAAGAACAATGGAGATTTTAGACTGATCATAGTGAACAAGACTGGACAGGGGAGGACAGATGTAGACTTGAGTGCTATGACAGTAGTGATATGGATATATGGGATGACAGAGAGAGAGAGATAATTATATTGAGAGAGAGAGAGCAAGAGAGAGAGAGCAAGAGAGAGAGAAAGAGAGAGCGAGTGAGAGCGACAGAGAGAGAGAGAAGAGAGAGAGAGGAAGAGAGAGGAAGAGAGAGAAGGACAGAGGTGTATATAGCGTGTACAGTGCATTCAACAAGTTTTCAGACCCCTTTTCTAATTCCACATTTTGTTACGTTACAGCGTTAATCTAAAATGGATTAGTTTTTCGCCACATCAATCTACACACAATACCCCATAATGACAAAGCAAAATACATGTTTCATTATTTTATCAAATATAAAAAATATATGATAACTGAAATATTACCTATACATAAGTATTCAGACCCTTTACTCAGTACTTTGTTGAAGCACCTTTGGCAGCAATTACAGCCTCAAGTCTTCTTGGGTATGATGTTACAAACTTGGAACACTTGTATTTGGGGAGTTTCTCCCATTCTTCTCTGCAGATCCTCTCAAGCTCTGTCAGGTTGGATGGGGAGCGTAGCTGCACAGCTATTTTCTGGTCTCTCCGTTCGATTGGGTTCGGGCTCTGGCTGGGCCACTCAAGGACACTGCGTTGTATTGGCTGTGTGCTTACGGTCATTGTCGTATAGGAAGATGAACCTTCGCCCCAGGCTGAGGACCTGAGCATTCTGGAGCAGGTTTTTAATCAAGGATCTCTCTGTACTTTGCTCTGTTCATCTTTCCCTCGATCCTGACTAGTCTCCCAGTCTCTGCCACTGAAAAACATCCCCACAGCATTATGCTGCCACCACCATGCTTCCCCGTAGGGATGGTGCCAGCTTTCCTCCAGACGTGACACTTGGCATTCAGGCCAAAGTGAACAATCTTGGTTTCATCAGACCAGAGAATCTTGTTTTTCATGGTCTGAGACTCTGTTGGTGCCTTTTGGCAAACTCCAAACGGGCTGTCATGTGCCTTTTACTGAGGAGTGGCTTCCGTCTGGCCACTCTACCGTAAAACTCTGATTGGTGGAGTGCTGAATAGATGGTTGTCCTTCTGGAAGGTTCTCCCATCTCCACAGAGGAACTCTGAGGCTATGTTAGAGTGACCATCCGGATCTTGGTCACCTCCCTGACCAAGGCCCTTCTCCTCCGATTGCTCAAATTGGCCGGACGTCCAGCTCTAGGAAGAGTCTTGGTGGTTCCAAACGTCTTACATTTAAGAATGATGGAGGCCACTGTATTCCTGGGGAACTATAATGCTGCATAAATGTTTTGGTACACTTCCCCAGATCTGTGCCTCGACACAATCCTGTCTCGGAACTTTACGGAAAATTCATTCGACTTTATGGCTTGGTTTTTGCTCAGATATGCACTGTCAACTGTGGGACCTTATATAGACAGGTGTGTGACTTTCCAAATCCAATCAATTCAATTTACCACAGGTGGACTCCAATCAAGTTGTAAAAACATCTCAAGGATGATAAATGGAAACAGAATACACCTGAGCTCAATTTGGAGTCTCATAGCAAAGGGCTTGAAAACTTATGTAAATCGGGTATTTCTGTTCAAAATTCTAAAAACCTGTTTTTACTTTGTCATTATGGGGTATTGTGTGTAGATTGATGAGGAAACATTTTCATTTAATCAATTTTAGAATAAGGCTGTAACGTAACAAAATGTGGAAAAAGTCAAGAGGTTTGAATACTTTCCGAATGCTCTGTACATGAGATGGTACTGTATAAGATAATAAATATTATGTTGCAGAGTTTGGTCTAGATCTCAGGCTTCCACAAAAGGAGAAACAGAGGGACAGACTGATGGATAGACAGAGAGATAGACAGACAGACAGATAGAGGTGTATATGTACATGAGATGGTACTAACCGGGACAAACTGCTATGTTGCAGAGTTTTGTCTGTTTCTCAGGCCCTCCACAGAGCTTGGCCCCTCCTCCGCTCTCACAGTTTCTGGTTCGGGTCCTGGAGCCCCGCCCACACGTGACAGAACACAGGCTCCATGACGACCACTCCTCCCACAGCCCATGCACTGTAACACCCAGAGTCAGACAGGCACACACAGCCAATTGGGATGAGCGAATGAGAGATAGGAGGCGGGTCAAGCTGTCATACACAACGAGACTAGACAATGAACAAAGGGGAGTGACTTCCTGACACAACCAATAGGGTTGGAGAGTGTGAGCCTGGAGGCGGGATCATAACTCCTGTCAGCAAAGGGGGTTAGAGGATGAGAAAGAAAGTGAGTAAATAAACACTAGCACACCTCTCAAAATAACCAACAGATAGCACACCTCGCCCTCGCCACCTCTCCATATAGTACAAACCAGGAAAGAACACACCCCAAGCTACTCCAAAACCAGAAGCTCCGCCTCCACCTCCAGCTGTTTGGATGGACTGGGATGCGTTCAGTAGGGCACAACATTGAAGTGCATTCAGATAGAAATATAATATGTAGAACAGACAAGCCAATCATACAGAGTGTGAGGAATCGTGTCAGCTCTATCCATGGTACAGTACTTCTATCGGCAACGTTCAGTATTTTGCACCCTCTTGAAGGAAACCCTGTTGTTAGAGAATTAATGGCATATGAGAAAGTCAGGTTAGGAAATGAACATAAAAAAGACATCTGATTTCATGGATTTATGCACAGTAAGTATGACATGATCATAAAATACATTTCATATTGATTACCCCATACTTCTTGGTCATTAAAATGTAATACTGAGGGCACAGCACTATCAGACTCTGATCAGCAGTATGATAAAAATGTATCAACTTGTTCATTAAAATGGTGTGATGCCTTCTACTATATATCTCTAAATAAACATCTTAAAAGATATGAAATAAGAGCCTGGGCTAGTATTCATAAAGCCTTTCAAAATAGGAATACTGATCTAGGATCGGTGTTATCTTCTACAGCACAATGAATAAGAGGTTAAACTGATCCTAGATCAGTGTTGTGAAAACGGTGCCCTGGTTTTTGAGAGGAAGCTCTCTTGTTCTCTTGTAGAAGCTGCTTAATGGACACAGATCTAGGATCAGGTTACCATTCCAAATCCTTTGCCAATAGGATGCATAATACAACTGACCTGAGATCAGTGTCTAGGAGCAAAGTCCTTTGTGAAGTGGGACCATAGAGTTGGAAAGAGGGCTCCTCTTTGAAATCGTCTAAAATGGGCTTTGTGGCAATTGAGTCCTCTATTCAACTATTCATGGAAGTGGAAGTCAGTGGTGTGACAGTGGTGAGATATTGCATGCTGGGGGTGAAGTGCTGAGGAACCAGAACAGCACATTGTGGAGGAACACAGCACAGCAGCATACCTACCGCAATACACAGCCAACCAGTAAGAGAAATAAACAGACATGCATGTGTTGGCACACATATGACACCACATGCCCACAGGCAATAGACCAACAGACATAGTGTGTGTGTGTGCACAGAAGCACACACATACAGATCACTGTAAGCAGTCCAGTTGTTAAGAACGGAGGGAGAAATAATTACAGGGAGAGAATAAGCGCGAGGAATGACCGAAAACGGCTTCTGGACATCAGAACAGCGATCACTACATCAGAACAGCGATCACTACATCAGAACAGCGATCACTACATCAGAACAGCGATCACTACATCAGAACAGCGATCACTACATCAGAACAGCGATCACTACATCAGAACAGCGATCACTACATCAGAACAGCGATCACTACATCAGAACAGCGATCACTACATCAGAAAAGCGATCACTACATCAGAACAGCGATCACTACATCAGAAAAGCGATCACTACATCAGAACAGCGATCACTAACCTTAATTTGGATGAAGATTTCTACTTTAACGAGTCGTCAGTTGTGGATGTACTGCTCCTCCCGGACCAGGCCCTAATCCCCGGAGAGAGGCAGGCTCCATGACAAGACTATGTTGGTGAGTAAATAAACTGCCTCTACCCTTTGTTCTATTGGCGAACAAACTGGACGAGCTCCGTTCGAGACTCTCCTATCAACGGGACCTGAAGAAATATAATATTCTATGTTACTTGGAGTCGTGGCTGCACAAGGACATGGATAATATAAATCTAGCTGTTTTTTCTATACATCGTTAACCTCTACAGGATCCGTGACTCCCCCCCCCCTTCCACGGGACTGTTGAGCTGACGTGTGCTAATGTGACTAGCATGAGGTTGTAAGTAACAAGAACATTTCCCAGGACATAGAAATATCTGATATGGGCAGAAAGCTTAAATCCTTGTTAATCTAACTAAGCTATTACAGTGAAAGAATACCATGCTATTGTTTGAGGAAAGTGCACAGTTATGAACTTGCAAATGTATCAATAAACCAATTAGGCACATGTGGGCAGAATTCATTGGATCAGTCTAAAACTTTGCACATACACTGCTGCCATTTGGTGGCCAAAATCTAAATTGCGCCTAAACTGGAATAATACATTGTGGCCTTTCTCTTGCACTTCAAAAATGTTTTTTTTTAAATTTGTATTATCTTTTACCAGATCTAATGTGTTATATTCTCCTACATTCATTTCACATTTCCACAAACTTCAAAGTGTTTCCTTTTCAAATGGTATCAAGAATATGCATATCCTTACTTCAGGTCCTGAACTACAGGCAGTTAGATTTGAGTATGTCATTTTAGGCAAAAAAAGCATCTTAAGAGGTTTTAAAACCGAACGGCAGCTTCAGGTAAAGTTCAGGGGGAGATGAGTGTCTCTTTGTTAACAACAGCTGGTGCGGAATCCCTATTCACCACCGCAAACCCATGCTGGCACTAAGACAGCACTCAATGAGCTGTATAGGGCCATAAGCCAACAAGAAAATGCACATCCAGAGGCGGCGCTCCTAGTGGCCGGGGATTTTAAAGCAGCGTCTAATCTACTTTTTACCAGCACGTCACCTGTGCAAATAGAGGCAAAAAAAACATCTAGATCACCTTAACTCCACACACAGAGACGCATAGAAAGCTCTCCCTCGGCCTCCATTTGGCAAATCTGACCATAACTCTATCCTCCTGATTCTTGCTTACAAGTAAAAACTCAAACAGGAAGTACAAGTGACGTGGTCAATGCGGAAGTGGTCCGATGAAGTGGATGCTATGCTACAGGAACTATTTTGCTAACACAGACCGGGATACATCCAATAAGATTGAGGAGTTTACCACATCAGTCACATCTTCATTAATAAGTACATCGAAAACTTAAAATCAAATCAAATTTTATTGGTCACATACACATGGTTAGCAGATGTTAATGCGAGTGTAGCGAAATGCTTGTGCTTCTAGTTCCGACTATGCAGTAATATCTAACAAGTAATCTAACAAATTCACAACAACTACCTTATACACACAAATACACAAATACACGTCCCCCTGACCGTACGTACACATCCCATCCAGAAGCCATGGATTACAGGCAACATCCGCACTGAGCTAATGGCTAGAGCTGCCACTTTCAAGGAGCGGGACACTAATCCGGAAGCTTACAAGAAATCTCACTACAACCTCTGACGAGCCATCAAACATTCAAAACGTCAATACAGGAGTAAAATCAAATCCTACTAAGCTGGCTCTGATGCTCGTCGGATGTGGCAGGGCAAACTCTCACAGATTACCAGCCGCCATGAGTTTTCACCCACGACTGGGTGGACGAGCACGACTCCATCACCATCATTAAGTTTGCTGATGACACGGTGATGGATGGCCTGATCACCAATGACAGCCTACAGGGAGGATGTCAGTGGCCTGGAAGTGTGATGCCAGGTGTACAACCTCTCCCTCCATGTCAGCAAGACAAAAGAGCTGATCGTGGACTATAGGAAACGGAGGGCCGAGCACGCCCCCATCCACATCGATGGGGCTGCAGTGGAGCGGGTCGAGAGCTTCAAGTTCCTCTGTGTCCACATCACTAAGGAATTATTCTGGTCCACACATACCAACACAGTCGTGAAGAACGCACGACCAAACACCTTTTCCCCCTCAGAAGGCTGAAAAGATTTGGCATGGACCCTCAGATCCTCAAAAAGTTATACAGCTGCACCTTTAAAAGCACCTTGACTGGCTGCATCACTGTTTGGTATGGCAACCACTTGGCATCCAACCTCAAGGTGCTACAGAGGGCAATGCATTTGGCCAAGTACTGGGGCTGAGCTCCCTGCCATCCAGGACCTCTATACCAGGCGGTGTCAGAGGAAGGCACTAAAAATTGTCAAAGATTCCGGCCACCCAAGTCATAGACTGTTCCCTCTGCTATCTTACGGCAAGCGGTACTGATGCACCAAGTCTGGAACCAACAGGACCCTGAACAGTTTCTACCCCCATACCATAAGGCTGTTAAAGAGTTAGTCTGGGTAGCTATTGGTTAACTATTTAACTATCTGTATTGACCCTTTTTGCACTAACTCCTTTGACTCATAACATATGCGCCTGTTACTGTCTATTATCTATTCTGTTGTCTAGTCACTTTACCCCTACCTACTGTATACTGCTGTTACTGTCTATTATCTATCCTTTACCCCTACCTACAGTATACTGCTGTTACTGTCTATTATCTATCCTTTACCCCTACCTACTGTATACTGCTGTTACTGTCTATTATCTATCCTTTACCCCTACCTACAGTATACTGCTGTTACTGTCTATTATCTATCCTTTACCCCTACCTACAGTATACTGCTGTTACTGTCTATTATCTATCCTTTACCCCTACCTACAGTATACTGCTGTTACTGTCTATTATCTATCCTTTACCCCTACCTACAGTATACTGCTGTTACTGTCTATTATCTATCCTTTACCCCTACCTACAGTATACTGCTGTTACTGTCTATTATCTATCCTTTACCCCTACCTACAGTATACTGCTGTTACTGTCTATTATCTATCCTTTACCCCTACCTACAGTATACTGCTGTTACTGTCTATTATCTATCCTGTTGTATAGTCACTTTACCCCTACCTACAGTATACTGCTGTTACTGTCTATTATCTATCCTTTACCCCTACCTACAGTATACTGCTGTTACTGTCTATTATCTATCCTTTACCCCTACCTACAGTATACTGCTGTTACTGTCTATTATCTATCCTTTACCCCTACCTACAGTATACTGCTGTTACTGTCTATTATCTATCCTTTACCCCTACCTACAGTATACTGCTGTTACTGTCTATTATCTATCCTTTACCCCTACCTACAGTATACTGTTGTTACTGTCTATTATCTATCCTTTACCCCTACCTACAGTATACTGCTGTTACTGTCTATTATCTATCCTTTACCCATACCTACAGTATACTGCTGTTACTGTCTATTATCTATCCTGTTGTCTAGTTCACTTTACCCCTACCTACAGTATACTGCTGTTACTGTCTATTATCTATCCTTTACCCCTACCTACAGTATACTGCTGTTACTGTCTATTATCTATCCTTTACCCCTACCTACAGTATACTGCTGTTACTGTCTATTATCTATCCTTTACCCCTACCTACAGTATACTGATGTTACTGTCTATTATCTATCCTTTACCCCTACCTACACTATACTGCTGTTACTGTCTATTATCTATCCTTTACCCCTACCTACAGTATACTGCTGTTACTGTCTATTATCTATCCTTTACCCCTACCTACAGTATACTGCTGTTACTGTCTATTATCTATCCTGTTGTATAGTCACTTTACCCCTACCTACAGTATACTGCTGTTACTGTCTATTATCTATCCTTTACCCCTACCTACAGTATACTGCTGTTACTGTCTATTATCTATCCTTTACCCCTACCTACAGTATACTGCTGTTACTGTCTATTATCTATCCTTTACCCCTACCTACAGTATACTGCTGTTACTGTCTATTATCTATCCTTTACCCCTACCTACAGTATACTGCTGTTACTGTCTATTATCTATCCTTTACCCATACCTACAGTATACTGCTGTTACTGTCTATTATCTATCCTTTAC
This sequence comes from Salmo salar, assembly GCF_965601325.2. Lineage (NCBI taxonomy): Eukaryota > Metazoa > Chordata > Actinopteri > Salmoniformes > Salmonidae > Salmo > Salmo salar. Next base: position 95,556,657 of record NC_138304.1, read on the forward strand.
CCCTACCTACAGTATACTGCTGTTACTGTCTATTATCTATCCTTTACCCCTACCTACAGTATACTGCTGTTACTGTCTATTATCTATCCTTTACCCCTACCTACAGTATACTGCTGTTACTGTCTATTATCTATCCTTTACCCATACCTACAGTATACTGCTGTTACTGTCTATTATCTATCCTTTACCCCTACCTACAGTATACTGCTGTTACTGTCTGTTATCTATCCTTTACCCCTACCTACAGTATACTGCTGTTACTGTCTATTATCTATCCTGTTGTCTAGTCACTTTACCCCTACCTACAGTATACTGCTGTTACTGTCTATTATCTATCCTTTACCCCTACCTACAGTATACTGCTGTTACTGTCTATTATCTATCCTTTACCCCTACCTACAGTATACTGCTGTTACTGTCTATTTTCTATCCTTTACCCCTACCTACAGTATACTGCTGTTACTGTCTATTATCTATCCTTTACCCCTACCTACAGTATACTGCTGTTACTGTCTATTATCTATCCTTTACCCCTACCTACAGTATACTGCTGTTACTGTCTATTATCTATCCTTTACCCCTACCTACAGTATACTGCTGTTACTGTCTATTATCTATCCTTTACCCCTACCTACAGTATACTGCTGTTACTGTCTATTATCTATCCTTTACCCATACCTACAGTATACTGCTGTTACTGTCTATTATCTATCCTTTACCCCTACCTACAGTATACTGCTGTTACTGTCTATTATCTATCCTTTACCCCTACCTACAGTATACTGCTGTTACTGTCTATTATCTATCCTGTTGTATAGTCACTTTACCCCTACCTACAGTATACTGCTGTTACTGTCTATTATCTATCCTTTACCCCTACCTACAGTATACTGCTGTTACTGTCTATTATCTATCCTGTTGTCTAGTCACTTTACCCCTACCTACAGTATACTGCTGTTACTGTCTATTATCTATCCTTTACCCCTACCTACAGTATACTGCTGTTACTGTCTATTATCTATCCTTTACCCCTACCTACAGTATACTGCTGTTACTGTCTATTATCTATCCTTTACCCCTACCTACAGTATACTGCTGTTACTGTCTATTATCTATCCTTTACCCCTACCTACAGTATACTGCTGTTACTGTCTATTATCTATCCTTTACCCCTACCTACAGTATACTGCTGTTACTGTCTATTATCTATCCTTTACCCCTACCTACAGTATACTGCTGTTACTGTCTATTATCTATCCTTTACCCCTACCTACAGTATACTGCTGTTACTGTCTATTATCTATCCTTTACCCCTACCTACAGTATACTGCTGTTACTGTCTATTATCTATCCTTTACCCCTACCTACAGTATACTGCTGTTACTGTCTATTATCTATCCTTTACCCCTACCTACAGTATACTGCTGTTACTGTCTATTATCTATCCTTTACCCCTACCTACAGTATACTGCTGTTACTGTCTATTATCTATCCTTTACCCCTACCTACAGTATACTGCTGTTACTGTCTATTATCTATCCTTTACCCCTACCTACAGTATACTGCTGTTACTGTCTATTATCTATCCTTTACCCCTACCTACAGTATACTGCTGTTACTGTCTATTATCTATCCTTTACCCCTACCTACAGTATACTGCTGTTACTGTTTAGTATCTGTCCTGTTGTATAGTCACTTTACCACTACCTACATACATATATACCTCAATTACCTCATACCCCTGCACATCAACTCGGTACTTGTACCCCGTCTATATAGCCAAGTTATTGTTCATTATTTTGTATTTATTTATTCCTCTTGTTATTATTTTTCTCTCAGCATTGTTGGGAAGGACATTTCACTGTTAGTCTACACCTGTTGTTTACAAAGCATGTGAAAAATACGATTTGATTTGATGATTTTAATGGAAGGATAGATAGAGAGGGAGAAGGAGAAGGAGAGGGAGAAGCAGGGGAACAAAGACATGGATTAGAGAGTATGAATGGACTGTATTGCAGGAATATGACATTTGAGGACACAAATGCAGAAGCGAAGGAAAAGATAATATGAATGAAAGAGTGGAATGAAAATAAAGAGATGGAGAAAGGGGGATGGATCAAGATATTTGCAGTCGAATGAGTCAGAGATTTTGGAGGAGTGAGTAGGGAGAAAACTTTGTTAAAAGACAGATGGAATCGACAAAGAAAATGAGTGCAAGACTGGAGGGAGGGATGTTGAAAGACATAAAAAGAAAGAGAGTAGTAGAGGGAAAGGGAGAGAGAAACAGAGAGATAGTGAGATACAGAGAGAACTAGAAAGAGGAGGAGTAAGAGAGAGAGAACAAGAGGGAGATATATGTATCTGGATAGCTGGCTCTTTGCTGAGCAAGGCTGGAGCGAGAGATGTTGAAAGAGATGGAGAGAAAGAAAGAATGATAGAGAGAGGGAGCTGGCCCTGTACGTGCTGAGGGTGGAAGGACGCTGGAGTGTGAATAAAACATGCTGATGAATAATTAACTAACTCAGCTGTAGAGAGCAAAGCTCAGAGGAGATACAGAGGGGGGAGAGAGATGGAGAGAGGGAGAAAGAGATAGATAGAGAGAGAGGGAGAGAGAGATAGAGAGAATGAGCAAGAGAGTGAGAGAGAGAGAGGAGGGGTAGGGCAGGGTGATGAGAGTAAGGAGATGAGGAATGTGAGATGAATAGGATGATTATTGATGTAATCAACAATTAGAAAAAGAAAAAGAGATAGATTAGACAGGATAACAATAGAGGGAGAGAGAGAGAGAAAGAGAGAGAGAGATGAGGAGGGAGGGAGGGAGATGAGGATAGAGAGAAGGGAGAGAAATACTTTTTTGACAACATGAATATCAGCCAGTGGAGGCTGCTGAGGGGAGGACGGCTCATAATAATGGCCGGAATGGAGTGAATGGAATGGCATCCACGTTCTCCAATCCAGCCATTCCACTGATATCAGCATAGTGTGTTTAGCCATGGAAACCAGCCAAACAGTTGGTTGTAATCATCCTCTAAGACAGCCAAATGTCACATAGATACAGAGTTTATATGATCACTGCTTTTTTATATAATCAACTAACTCCATCCCGAGATAGGATGAAGAAATATTGAGCTGCACAAACTTCAGCAAACTTCTCAGACTAAAGTGATGATCCGAGGGCTCTATACTTGGTTTATTCATCTTAAAGGAATCGGGCTCGCTCATATGCACTAGGATCATCTTGAAGAGAGAGCAGTGGAAAATCCAATCAATTACTAGAGCTAAAGCTATGAACAGGCTTTGGAGCGAGTAGGACAGAGAGAGTGTTAGAAAGGATGTATTCCATGCCAATAAAGCAGCGTGTGATTCTGTAAGAAGATATTATAGAGGAGATAAAGGTATGAGATCTAGAAATGAGAGAAGAGAGAGAGTGGGATTGGCACACAGACAGATATTATAAACTGAACAGACAAAAGAAAGCATTCAAGTTCTGTCAGACTGTGTAGGCAACCAAACATCCATAGAGGTTAGATGTCATGGTAGAGTAGGTGCGTAGGTGCTCAAAACCACTGTACCACACACACACACAACGCGCACGCAGGGAAACACACGCAGACAGTTTCCAGGACGAGAGTATGGGGACCTCCATAGGAGTTAACATCAGGGTAAAAATACTGGGGTAAAGTGAGGGTTATTACACTGTAGCAGCATCTATTGGTCCAATAGAGAATTTACCCCACTAGCCCGGAACATCATTGATCACTGCGCAAACCAAGGAAGTGAAATACTATCCAGAGACACGCACGCACACGCACACACACGCACACACACACACACACACACACACACACACACACACACACACACACACACACACACACACACACACACACACACACACACACACACACACAAACACACACACACACACACACACACACACACACACACACACACACACACACACACACACACACACAAATAGCCTGGTGTATTTCTCTGACACATAAAACCAGAGCTTATGCATATGTAAATGTACCCAGAGAACACGTAACCATGGCAACGAGAAAAAGCAAGGCCAAGGGTCATATAAGAGAAAAAAACGAAACAATGCAGAAAGCCCAGTAGCTGTATGAAGAAACATGTTGGCAAAAGAACACGCCCCCACACACACACACACACACACACACACACACACACACACACACACACACACACACACACACACACACACACACACACACACACACACACACACACACACACACACACACACACACAGACAATGCACAGACCTATGCTCACCACCATGATAACGATCAATTTGGACATCTCGAGATGGCAGACGGCCCTTCTTACAGTAACACAAACAAACACAGACACAGGTTCACTTTCTCTCACGATCGATCGCTTATCTACCTCAAGAACTTGTAAACTGACAGCACTGGCAATATTGTATACTGTCGATCCCTCTATTCCTTCAAAAAAGGATATATCCATTGGTAGAAGAGAGTCTTGTCAACCTAGATTATATTTTTCTTCTAGGTTTCATTTTGATAGGGTTTCATAAGCTACATTTGAAGTTGGAAGTTTACATACACTTAGGTTGGATTCATTAAAACTCATTTTTCAATCACTCCACAAATTTCTTGTTAACAAACAATAGTTTTGGCAAGTCGGTTAGGACATCTACTTTGTGCATGACACTAGTCATTTTTCCAACAATTGTTTACAGACAGATAGTTTCACTTATAATTCACTGTATCACAATTCCAGTGGGTCAGAAGTTGACATACACTAAGTTGACTGTGCCTTTAAACAGCTTGGAAAATTCCAGAAAATTATGTCATGGCTTTAGAAGCTTCTGATAGGCTCATTGACATCATTTCAGTCAATTGGAGGTGTACCTGTAGATGTATTTCAAGGCCTACCTTCAAACTCAGTGCCTCTTTGCTTGACATCATGGGAAAATCAAAATAAATCAGCCAAGACCTCAGAAAATAAACTGTAGAAAGCCACAAGTCTGGTTCATCCTTGGGAGCAATTTCCAAATGCCTGAAGGTACCATATTCATCTGTACAAACAATAGTACTTAAGTACAAACACCATGGGATCACGCAGCCGTCATACCGCTCAGGAAGGAGACGCGTTCTGTCTCCTAGAGATGAATGTACTTTGGTGTGAAAAATGCAAATCAATCCCAGAACAACAGCAAAGGACCTTGTGAAGATGCTGGAGGAAACAGGTACAAAATTATCTATATCCACAGTAAAACGAGTCCTATATCGACATAACCTGAAAGGCCGCTCAGCAAGGAAGAAGCCACTGCTCCAAAACCGCCATAAAAAAAAAAGACTACGGTTTGCAACTGCACATGGGGACAAAGACCGTACTTTTTGGAGAAATGTCCTCTGGTCTGATGAAACAAATATAGAACTGTTTGGTCATAATGACCATCGTTATGTTTGGAGGAAGAAGGGGGACGCTTGAAAGCCGAAGAACACCATCCCAACCGTTAAGCATGGGGTGGGAGCATCATGTTGTGGGGGTGCTTTGCTGCAGGACGGACTGGTGCACTTCACAAAATAGATGGCATCATGAGGTAGGAAAAGTACATGGATATATTGAAGCAACATCTCAAGACATCAGTCAGGAAATTAAAGCTTGGTCGCAAATGGGTCTTCCAAATGGACAATGACCCCAAGCATACTTCCAAAGTTGTGGCAAAATGGCTTAAGGACAACAAAGTCAAGGTATTGGAGTGGCCATCACAAAGCCCTGACCTCATTCCATTGAAAAATTGTGGGCAGAACTGAAAAAGCGTGTGCGAGCAAGGAGGCCTACAAACCTGACTCAGTTACACCAGCTCTGTCAGGAGGAATGGGCCAAAATTCACACAACTTATTGTGGGAAGCTTGTGGAAGGCTACCCGAAACGTTTGACCCAAGTTAAACAATTTAAAGGCAATGCTACCAAATACTAATTGAGTGTATGTAAACTTCTGACCCACTGGGAATGTGATGAAAGAAATAAAAGCTGAAATAAACCATTCTCTCGACTATTATTCTGACATTTCACATTCTTAAAATAAAGTGGTGATCCTAACTGAACTAAGACAGGGAATTTTTACTAGGATTAAATTAAACAGAGTTTAAATGTATTTGGCTAAGGTGTATGTAAACATTCTTGGCTGTACGTGCGTGCATGTGTATGTGTGTGTGAGCTAAATCAGGAAACATGCATGGCAACGCATGGAGAATGATATGAACAGAGTAGTACATTATTCAACTACAACACTGTGTGTGTGTGTGTGTGTGTGTGTGTGTGTGTGTGTGTGTGTGTGTGTGTGTGTGTGTGTGTGTGTGTGTGTGTGTGTGTGTGTGTGTTCACTTGTGATCCAGTTTGACTGCATGCTAGTGAATTACATTAACCTACACATATTAATAATTCACCTCCTTACATTAACATCACATATGGAGAGATCATGTAGCACTAACGAGTCAGAAACATTGGTGTGTGTGTGTGTGGATAATGTGTGTCAATATGTGCTCGTGCTAACATACTTGCACATGTGTCTTTCTGTGTGTGACTTATGGGCGTCTAAGTGTCTGTGTGTTTGGGTGTGAGGAGAGCAGGGAGCAGAGAGCCTCTAAGTGTCTGAGTGTTTGGGTGTGAGGAGAGCAGGGAGCGGAGAGCCTCTAAGTGTCTGAGTGTTTGGGTGTGAGGAGAGCAGGGAGCGGAGAGCCTCTAAGTGTCCGTGTGTTTGTGTGTGAGGAGAGCAGGGAGCGGAGAGCCTCTAAGTGTCTGTGTTTGTGTGTAAGGAGAGCAGGGAGCGGAGAGCCTCTAAGTGTCCGTGTGTTTGGGTGTGAGGAGAGCAGGGAGCGGAGAGCCTCTAAGTGTCCGTGTGTTTGGGTGTGAGGAGAGCAGGGAGCGGAGAGCCTCTAAGTGTCTGTGTTTGTGTGTGAGGAGAGCAGGGTGCGGAGAGCCTCTGTGTGTTTGGGTGTGAGGAGAACAGGGAGCGGAGAGCCTCTAAGTGTCCGTGTGTTTGGGTGTGAGGAGAGCAGGGAGCGGAGAGCCTCTAAGTGTCCGTGTGTTTGGGTGTGAGGAGAGAAGGGAGCGGAGAGCCTCTAAGTGTCTGTGTTTGTGTGTGAGGAGAGCAGGGTGCGGAGAGCCTCTGTGTGTTTGGGTGTGAGGAGAGCAGGGAGCGGAGAGCCTCTAAGTGTCTGTGTGTTTGGGTGTGAGGAGAACAGGGAGCGGAGAGCCTCTAAGTGTCCATGTGTTTGGTTGTGAGGAGAGCAGGGAGCGGAGAGCCTCTAAGTGTCCGTGTGTTTGGGTGTGAGGAGAGCAGGGAGCAGAGAGCCTCTAAGTGTCTGTGTGTTTGGGTGTGAGGAGAGCAGGGAGCGGAGAGCCGCTAAGTGTCTGTGTGTTTGTGTGTGAGGAGAGCAGGGAGCGGAGAGCGTCTGTGTGTTTGGGTGTGAGGAGAGCAGGGAGCAGAGAGCCTCTAAGTGTCTGAGTGTTTGGGTGTGAGGAGAGCAGGGAGCGGAGAGCCTCTAAGTGTCCGTGTGTTTGGGTGTGAGGAGAGCAGGGAGCGGAGAGCCTCTAAGTGTCTGTGTTTGTGTGTGAGGAGAGCAGGGTGCGGAGAGCCTCTGTGTGTTTGGGTGTGAGGAGAGCAGGGAGCGGAGAGCCTCTAAGTGTCCGTGTGTTTGGGTGTGAGGAGAGCAGGGAGCAGAGAGCCTCTAAGTGTCCGTGTGTTTGGGTGTGAGGAGAACAGGGAGCGGAGAGCCTCTAAGTGTCTGTGTGTTTGGGTGTGAGGAGAACAGGGAGCGGAGAGCCTCTAAGTGTCCGTGTGTTTGGGTGTGAGGAGAGCAGGGAGCAGAGAGCCTCTAAGTGTCTGTGTGTTTGGGTGTGAGGAGAGCAGGGAGCGGAGAGCCGCTAAGTGTCTGTGTGTTTGTGTGTGAGGAGAGCAGGGAGCGGAGAGCCTCTGTGTGTTTGGGTGTGAGGAGAGCAGGGAGCAGAGAGCCTCTAAGTGTCTGAGTGTTTGGGTGTGAAGAGAACAGGGAGCGGAGAGCCTCTGTGTGTTTGGGTGTGAGGAGAGCAGGGAGCGGAGAGCCTCTAAGTGTCCGTGTGTTTGGGTGTGAAGAGAACAGGGAGCGGAGAGCCTGAGGAATTCTCTCTCTCTGCTAATCTAAAACGGTTACTTTGGCGCAATTTCAAACACAATATTTTGCCTGGGCAATTTTTTCCAAGTTTAATTTTTGTGAAGTGTTAATGCTGATATTCAAAATGGATTATCTATATCACCTTAATTTAGATGACAAAAAGGGAGAAAAAATGTCTAGATCTATAT
>NC_138304.1:95567500-95582500 GCF_965601325.2 Salmo salar
CCAGGTTCCACAGTGAGGGGACTATAGAAGGCCAGGTTCCACAGTGGGGGGACTATAGAAGGCCAGGTTCCACAGTGAGGGGACTATAGAAGGCCAGGTTCCACAGTGGGGGGACTATAGAAGGCCAGGTTCCACAGTGACGGGACTATAGAAGGCCAGGTTCCACAGTGAGGGGACTATAGAAGGTCAGGTTCCACAGTGAGGGGACTATAGAAGGCCAGGTTCCACAGTGAGAGGAGTATAGAAGGCCAGGTTCCACAGTGAGGGGACTATAGAAGGCCAGGTTCCACAGTGAGGGGACTATAGAAGGCCAGGTTCCACAGTGAGGGGACTATAGAAGGCCAGGTTCCACAGTGGGGGGACTATAGAAGGCCAGATTCCACAGTGAGGGGACTATAGAAGGCCAGGTTCCACAGTGAGGGGACTATAGAAGGCCAGGTTCCACAGTGAGGGGACTATAGAAGGCCAGGTTCCACAGTGGGGGGACTATAGAAGGCCAGGTTCCACAGTGGGGGGACTATAGAAGGACAGGTTACACAGTGAGGGGACTATAGAAGGCCAGGTTCCACAGTGAGGGGACTATAGAAGGCCAGGTTCCACAGTGGGGGGACTATAGAAGGCCAGGTTCCACAGTGGGGGGACTATAGAAGGCCAGGTTCCACAGTGGGGGGACTATAGAAGGCCAGGTTCCACAGTGAGGGGACTATAGAAGGCCAGGTTCCACAGTGAGGGGACTATAGAAGGCCAGGTTCCACAGTGAGGGGACTATAGAAGGCCAGGTTTCACAGTGGGGGGACTATAGAAGGCCAGGTTCCACAGTGAGGGGACTATAGAAGGCCAGGTTCCACAGTGAGGGGACTATCGAAGGCCAGGTTCCACAGTGAGGGGACTATAGAAGGCCAGGTTCCACAGTGGGGGGACTATAGAAGGCCAGGTTCCACAGTGGGGGGACTATAGAAGGCCAGGTTCCACAGTGAGGGGACTATAGAAGGCCAGGTTCCACAGTGGGGGGACTATAGAAGGCCAGGTTCCACAGTGGGGGGACTATAGAAGGCCAGGTTCCACAGTGAGGGGACTATAGAAGGCCAGGTTCCACAGTGAGGGGACTATAGAAGGCCAGGTTCCACAGTGAGGGGACTATAGAAGGCCAGGTTCCACAGTGAGGGGACTATAGAAGGCCAGGTTCCACAGTGGGGGGACTATAGAAGGCCAGGTTCCACAGTGAGGGGACTATAGAAGGCCAGGTTCCACAGTGGGGGGACTATAGAAGGCCAGGTTCCACAGTGAGGGGACTATAGAAGGCCAGGTTCCACAGTGGGGGGACTATAGAAGGCCAGGTTCCACAGTGAGGGGACTATAGAAGGCCAGGTTCCACAGTGGGGGGACTATAGAAGGCCAGGTTCCACAGTGAGAGGACTATAGAAGGCCAGGTTCCACAGTGAGGGGACTATAGAAGGCCAGGTTCCACAGTGAGGGGACTATAGAAGGCCAGGTTCCACAGTGAGGGGACTATAGAAGGCCAGGTTCCACAGTGGGGGGACTATAGAAGGCCAGGTTCCACAGTGAGGGGACTATAGAAGGCCAGGTTCCACAGTGAGGGGACTATAGAAGGCCAGGTTCCACAGTGAGGGGACTATAGAAGGCCAGGTCCCACAGTGGGGGGACTATAGAAGGCCAGGTTCCACAGTGAGGGGACTATAGAAGGCCAGGTTCCACAGTGGGGGGACTATAGAAGGCCAGGTTCCACAGTGGGGGGACTATAGAAGGCCAGGTTCCACAGTGAGGGGACTATAGAAGGCCAGGTTCCACAGTGAGGGGACTATAGAAGGCCAGGTTCCACAGTGGGGGGACTATAGAAGGCCAGGTTCCACAGTGGGGGGACTATAGAAGGCCAGGTTCCACAGTGGGGGGACTATAGAAGGCCAGGTTCCACAGTGAGGGGACTATAGAAGGCCAGGTTCCACAGTGGGGGGACTATAGAAGGCCAGGTTCCACAGTGAGGGGACTATAGAAGGCCAGGTTTCACAGTGGGGGGACTATAGAAGGCCAGGTTCCACAGTGAGGGGACTATAGAAGGCCAGGTTCCACAGTGAGGGGACTATCGAAGGCCAGGTTCCACAGTGAGGGGACTATAGAAGGCCAGGTTCCACAGTGGGGGGACTATAGAAGGCCAGGTTCCACAGTGGGGGGACTATAGAAGGCCAGGTTCCACAGTGAGGGGACTATAGAAGGCCAGGTTCCACAGTGGGGGGACTATAGAAGGCCAGGTTCCACAGTGAGGGGACTATAGAAGGCCAGGTTCCACAGTGGGGGGACTATAGAAGGCCAGGTTCCACAGTGGGGGGACTATAGAAGGCCAGGTTCCACAGTGAGGGGACTATAGAAGGCCAGGTTCCACAGTGAGGGGACTATAGAAGGCCAGGTTCCACAGTGAGGGGACTATAGAAGGCCAGGTTCCACAGTGGGGGGACTATAGAAGGCCAGGTTCCACAGTGAGGGGACTATAGATGGCCAGGTTCCACAATGAGAGGACTATAGAAGGCCAGGTTCCACAGTGAGGGGACTATAGAAGGCCAGGTTCCACAGTGGGGGGACTATAGAAGGCCAGGTTCCACAGTGGGGGGACTATAGAAGGCCAGGTTCCACAGTGAGGGGACTATAGAAGGCCAGGTTCCACAGTGGGGGGACTATAGAAGGCCAGGTTCCACAGTGAGGGGACTATAGAAGGCCAGGTTCCACAGTGGGGGGACTATAGAAGGCCAGGTTCCACAGTGAGGGGACTATAGAAGGCCAGGTTCCACAGTGGGGGGACTATAGAAGGCCAGGTTCCACAGTGAGGGGACTATAGATGGCCAGGTTCCACAATGAGAGGACTATAGAAGGCCAGGTTCCACAGTGAGGGGACTATAGAAGGCCAGGTTCCACAGTGGGGGGACTATAGAAGGCCAGGTTCCACAGTGGGGGGACTATAGAAGGCCAGGTTCCACAGTGAGGGGACTATAGAAGGCCAGGTTCCACAGTGGGGGGACTATAGAAGGCCAGGTTCCACAGTGAGGGGACTATAGAAGGCCAGGTTCCACAGTGGGGGGACTATAGAAGGCCAGGTTCCACAGTGAGGGGACTATAGATGGCCAGGTTCCACAATGAGAGGACTATAGAAGGCCAGGTTCCACAGTGAGGGGACTATAGAAGGCCAGGTTCCACAGTGGGGGGACTATAGAAGGCCAGGTTCCACAGTGGGGGGACTATAGAAGGCCAGGTTCCACAGTGAGGGGACTATAGAAGGCCAGGTTCCACAGTGGGGGGACTATAGAAGGCCAGGTTCCACAGTGAGGGGACTATAGAAGGCCAGGTTCCACAGTGAGGGGACTATAGAAGGCCAGGTTCCACAGTGAGGGGACTATAGAAGGCCAGGTTCCACAGTGAGGGGACTATAGAAGGCCAGGTTCCACAGTGAGGGGACTATAGAAGGCCAGGTTCCACAGTGAGGGGACTATAGAAGGCCAGGTTCCACAGTGAGGGGACTATAGAAGGCCAGGTTCCACAGTGAGGGGACTATAGAAGGCCAGGTTCCACAGTGGGGGGACTATAGAAGGCCAGGTTCCACAGTGGGGGGACTATAGAAGGCCAGGTTCCACAGTGAGGGGACTATAGAAGGCCAGGTTCCACAGTGGTGGGACTATAGAAGGCCAGGTTTCACAGTGGGGGGGACTATAGAAGGCCAGGTTCCACAGTGGGGGGGACTATAGAAGGCCAGGTTCCACAGTGAGGGGACTATAGAAGGCCTGGTTCCACAGTGAGGGGACTATAGAAGGCCAGGTTCCACAGTGGGGGGACTATAGAAGGCCATACTCATGCAGTCTCACACAGTGGATAGGTACTGTACCAGGGGTTTTCACAGTGTGTGTGTCTGTCTGTGCACATAATGGGTGTACATTTTCATGCCTACCTGAGCTCAGTGCTGGGTCACCGGGACAGGTGTCTGTATTGTTACACATACGTGTCTCTCTCAGAGCGCCGCTACACAGGGTTCCGTAGGGAGAGGACACACACGAGCGCGTCCGCACCTGCCAACCCTGACCACACGTTAACGAGCACACACTCCACTGAGACCACTCCTCCGCCGCAGGGTCACCTGGAGAGAGAGAGAGAGAGAGAGAGAGAGAGAGAGAGAGAGAGAGAGAGAGAGAGTTTATATTGTTAGTTGTTGTGGAGTTTCTTTACTTCTTTCGCATCTATAAATCTTACATTAATGATGTGACTTGAGAAGGGAGAGGTATAGAAATAAAGGTATGAATACAGAAGCAAAACGCTCTAAATGTATATTTGGTCTATCTGTTCCCTATTACTTCCCACAGTAAGATTCAGAAGCTTTATACGGCAGTGCATGTAAGCCTTGGGCCGCTATTCATTAGCCTTTAGGTAATATTCATGAGGATTTAGGTAATATTCATGAGCATAAACATGTGTGTGTTCCAAATTACACTCTATTCCCTATATAGTGCACTATTTTTGATACGCTTTGGGGCACATGCAGTGATATTCATGAGCAATGAAGGAATATTTCTGAGCATTAAGGTGATATGTGTTATCCGTAGGGTAGCAGACATCATCAGCCTTCAGGTAATGTGTATCACTATGCATACTGAGGTAATATTCATCTCTCACTGGCTGAATGTGCACCAAAGGGAAGGCATGATGAACACACAAGTAAACAAGCAGTGTTGTAGTGTTTAGATTTTCTGCCGTGTGTGTGTGTGTGTGTGTGTGTGTGTGTGTGTGTGTGTGTGTGTGTGTGTGTGTGTGTGTGTGTGTGTGTGTGTGTGTGTGTGTGTGTGTGTGTGTGTGTGTGTGTGTGTGTGTGTGTGTGTGTGTGTGTGTGGAAGGGGGGGGGGGGTTGAAAGGGATGCACGTCAAACATAAGAGGCTAAATGAAAGAGACAGCAGTGGAAATGGGTACAATCTTCGCTGACGAGTGACCTGGCTGGAGGGGAGGGGTGAGGCAAGAGAGCTGGCGAGAGGGGAGGGGTGAGAGTCTGAGGGGTGAGATGGAAAATATTTATGTATTCATGACCCTTGGCCCCTCTTTCTTCTCCTTCGTCTATCTTTTATAAGATCCTACACAAACACATTCTCCCTCATCCCTCTTTCACCCCAAACCTTTATCTCACTGTCGCTCTCCTCTCGCTCTCTCACTCCTATATCCCTCCCTCTATTCCTTTTCCCGAGGAAACCACCAGTAGGAAGGACATCAGTAGGAAGGACACCAGTAGGAAGGACACGAGTAGGAAGGACACCAGTAGGAAGGACACCAGTAGAAAGGACATAGGAAGGACACGAGTAGGAAGGACACCAGTAGGAAGGACACCAGTAGGAAGGACACCAGTAGGAAGGTCATCAGTAGGAAGGTCATCAGTAGGAAGGACACCAGTAGGAAGGACACCAGTAGGAAGGACACCAGTAGGAAGGTCATCAGTAGGAAGGTCATCAGTAGGAAGGACACCAGTAGAAAGGTCATCAGTAGGAAGGACATCAGTAGGAAGGACATCAGTAGGAAGGACACCAGTAGGAAGGAATTCTACAAGGCCTCACCACAGGGGCAATTGTTCATGTTTTGACTTTTTATCCAACCTTTTTCTCTCTCTCTCTTTCTCTCTCTCTCTCTTGCTCTCTCTCTCTCTCTCTCTCTCTCTCTCTCTCTCTCTCTCTCTCTCTCTCTCCTACTCTCTCTCTCTCTCTGTCTCTCTGTCTCTCTCCTACTCTCTCTCTCATCCCCACCTCTCTTTCTCTCCTTTATTACGTTGTCTGTAAAAAGCGTGTCCTTGGATGGGGGTGTCATCAAACAGTGAACGGTTAAATCAAATGAATTGCATGTCCGTTAATCGCATTACATCGTCATTTACATGTGGTGAGTCAGGACTTAAGCTCATCCCAGAAGTCCTGGGGATGAGGGGGTGGTGAGGAGGATGAGAGGAGATGAGGCAGTGCCAAGGATTCCCCCCAGTCGGAATTCCCTATGACAGTGGTGGGGGCCTAGCGGGCTGTGTGAGGGCTATCAGGTCTTTTTTATGTATTCCTGTACCATCTTGTATATATATATATTCATATATTCCTTTCCTTTGCATAATTGTACTTTCATCCAGCGGTGTGTATAGACGTCCAGCCCCAATCTCACCCTAGCCATCTATCACACACAACACAACTCACCTGTCTGTGCCTGAAACACACCTGGCTGGTCTGCTGATCTGGGTCTCTGTGTCTTCACCTTCAGGTCATCATCATCTGGGTCTGGATAGAGAGAGAAAGAACAGGATACATAATTAGAGGTCTGGATAGAGAGAGAGAACAGGAGGTGTAATTAGAGGTCTGGATAGAGAGAGAGAACAGGAGATATAATTAGAGGTCTGGATAGAGAGAGAAAGAACAGGATATATAATTAGAGGTCTGGATAGAGAGAGAGAACAGGATATATAATTAGAGGTCTGGATAGAGAGAGAAAGAACAGGATATATAATTAGAGGTCTGGATAGAGAGAGAGAACAGGATATATAATTAGAGGTCTGGATAGAGAGAGAGAACAGGAGATATAATTAGAGGTCTGGATAGAGAGAGAGAACAGGATATATAATTAGAGGTCTGGATAGAGAGAGAGAACAGGAGATATAATTAGAGGTCTGGATAGAGAGAGAGAACAGGATATATAATTAGAGGTCTGGATAGAGAGAGAGAACAGGATATATAATTAGAGGTCTGGATAGAGAGAGAAAGAACAGGATATATAATTAGAGGTCTGGATAGAGAGAGAGAACAGGATATATAATTAGAGGTCTGGATAGAGAGAGAGAACAGGAGATATAATTAGAGGTCTGGATAGAGAGAGAGAACAGGATATATAATTAGAGGTCTGGATAGAGAGAGAGAACAGGAGATATAATTAGAGGTCTGGATAGAGAGAAAGAACAGGATACATAATTAGAGGTCTGGATAGAGAGAGAGAACAGGATATATAATTAGAGGTCTGGATAGAGAGAGAGAACAGGAGATATAATTAGAGGTCTGGATAGAGAGAGAGAACAGGAGATATAATTAGAGGTCTGGATAGAGAGAGAACAGGAGATATAATTAGAGGTCTGGATAGAGAGACAACAGGAGATATAATTAGAGGTCTGGATAGAGAGGGAGAACAGGAGATATAATTAGAGGTCTGGAAAGAGAGAGAGAACAGGATACATAATTAGAGGTCTGGATAGGGGTCTGAGTAGGGGTCTGAGTAGGGGTCTGAGAGGGGTCTGAGTAGGGGTCTGAGAGGGGTCTGAGTAGGGGTCTGAGAGGGGTCTAAGAGGGGTCTGAGTAGGGGTCTGGGTAGGGGTCTAAGAGGGGTCTGAGTAGGGCTCTGAGTAGGGGTTTGGGTAGGGGTCTGAGAGAGGTCTGAGTAGGGGTCTGAGTAGGGGTCTGAGTAGGGGTCTGAGAGGGGTCTGAGTAGGGGTCTGGGTAGGGGTCTGAGTAGGGGTCTGAGTAGGTGTCTGAGTAGGCGTCTGGGTAGGAGTCTGAGTAGGGGTCTGAGTAGGGGTCTGGGTAGGGGTCTGAGTAGGCGTCTGGGTAGGAGTCTGAGTAGGGGTCTGAGTAGGGGTCTGAGAGGGGTCTGAGTAGGGGTCTGGGTAGGGGTCTGAGTAGGGGTCTGGGTAGGGGTCTGAGTATGGGTCTGAGTAGGGGTCTGAGAGGGGTCAGAGTAGGGGTCTGGGTAGGGGTCTGAGTAGGGGTCTGGGTAGGGGTCTAAGAGGGGTCTGAGTAGGGGTCTGAGTAGGCGTCTGAGTAGGCGTCTGGGTAGGGGTCTAAGAGGGGTCTGAGTAGGGGTCTGAGTAGGGGTCTGAGTAGGAGTCTGAGAGGGGTCTGGGAAGGGGTCTGGGTAGGGGTCTGAGTAGGGGTCTGAGTAGGGGTCTGGGTAGGGGTCTGAGAGGGGTCCGGTAGGGGCCGGGTAGGGGTCCGGGGGGCTGAGGGGGTCGGGGGGGCGGGAGGGGCTGAGGGGGTCTGAGAGGGGTCTGGGTAGGGGTCTGGGTAGGGGTCTGAGTGGGGTCTGAGAGGGGTCTGGGTAGGGGTCTGAGTAGGGGTCTAAGAGGGGTCTGATTAGGGGTCTGAGTAGGGGACTGGGTAGGGGTCTGAGAGGGGTCTGAGTAGGGTCTGGGTAGGAGTCTGAGAGGGGTCCGAGTAGGGGTCCGAGTAGGGGTCCGGGTAGGGGTCTGAGAGGGGTCTGGGTAGGGGTCTGGGTAGGGGTCTGAGAGGGGTCTGGGTAGGGGTCTGGGTAGGGGTCTGGGTAGGGGTCTGGGTAGGGGTCTGAGTGGGGTCTGAGAGGGGTCTGGGTAGGGGTCTGAGTAGGGGTCTAAGAGGGGTCTGATTAGGGGTCTGAGTAGGGGACTGGGTAGGGGTCTGGGTAGGGGTCTAAGAGGGGTCTGAGTAGGGGTCTGAGTAGGGGTCTGAGTAGGGGTCTGAGAGGGGTCTGAGTAGGGGTCTGGGTAGGGGTCTGAGTAGGGGTCTGAGTAGGCGTCTGGGTAGGAGTCTGAGTAGGGGTCTGGGTAGGGGTCTGAGTAGGGGTCTGAGTAGGCGTCTGGGTAGGGGTCTGAGTAGGGGTCTGAGTAGGGGTCTGCGAGGGGTCTGAGTAGGGGTCTGGGTAGGGGTCTGGGTAGGGGTCTAAGAGGGGTCTGAGTAGGGGTCTGAGTAGGGGTCTGAGTAGGGGTCTGAGAGGGGTCTGAGTAGGGGTCTGGGTAGGGGTCTGAGTAGGGGTCTGAGTAGGCGTCTGGGTAGGAGTCTGAGTAGGGGTCTGGGTAGGGGTCTGAGTAGGGGTCTGAGTAGGCGTCTGGGTAGGGGTCTGAGTAGGGGTCTGAGTAGGGGCCTGGGTAGGGGTCTGAGTAGGGGTCTGAGTAGGGGTCTGGGTAGGGGTCTGAGTAGGCGTCTGGGTAGGGGTCTGAGTAGGGGTCTGAGTAGGGGTCTGAGAGGGGTCTGAGTAGGGGTCTGGGTAGGGGTCTGAGTAGGGGTCTGGGTAGGGGTCTGAGTAGGGGTCTGGGTAGGGGTCTAAGAGGGGTCTGAGTAGGCGGTCTGAGTAGGCGTCTGAGTAGGCGTCTGGGTAGGGGTCTAAGAGGGGTCTGAGTAGGGGTCTGAGTAGGGGTCTGGGTAGGGGTCTGGGTAGGGGTCTGGGTAGGGGTCTGAGTAGGGGTCTGAGTAGGGGTCTGAGAGGCGTCTGGGTAGGGGTCTAAGAGGGGTCTGAGTAGGGGTCTGAGTAGGGGTCTGAGTAGGGGTCTGGGTAGGGGTCTAAGAGGGGTCTGAGTAGCGGTCTGAGTAGGTGTCTGGGTAGGGGTCTGAGTAGGGGTCTGAGAGGGGTCTGAGTAGGTGTCTGGGTAGGGGTCTGAGAGGGGTCTGAGTAGGGGTCTGGGTAGGGGTCTGAGTAGGGGTCTGGGTAGGGGTCTGAGTAGGGGTCTGAGTTGGGGTCTGAGTAGGGGTCTGGGTAGGGGTCTGAGTAGGGGTCTGAGAGGGGTCTGGGTAGGGGTCTGAGTAGGGGTCTGAGAGGGGTCTGAGTTGGGGTCTGGGTAGGGGTCTGAGTAGGGGTCTGAGAGGGGTCTGAGTTGGGGTCTGAGTAGGGGTCTGAGTAGGGGTCTGAGTAAGGGTCTGGGTAGGGGTCTGAGTAAGGGTCTGGGTAGGGGTCTGAGTAGGGGTCTGAGAGGGGTCTGAGTAGCGGTCTGAGTAGGGGTCTGGTTAGGGGTCTGAGAGGGGTCTGAGTAGGGGTCTGGGTAGGGGTCTGGATAAACAAATGGAGAACAGAAGATATAAGTAACTGTGGTATGGAATAGTGTAAAGTCATACCATATTATAGTGATGGACAGTTTAACTAATGCTGTTGCTATTCTGCTTTTCTTCCTGTGATCTGCTGTGTGGAGTTGTGTGCACCATGTTTCATTCAAATGTCCTGAGATAAACAAAGTTAGGAATAAAGAACCCAGATGTGAACAAAGGGTTATTTTCCTGTAAGTCGGCTAAACCAGACACATATGACAATAAAACACTGAGTCTCGCTCTGAATTGCCACACACATGCATGGACGCACGCACACTCACACGCACACGCACACGCACACGCACACACAGTATATCCTCAGTAAGCAGACACTTTACAATAACCAGCGATAGTAAAAACATCCCCAAAAGGAGGAAAACAATATTTTATTGAACATCAGTTCTGTATTTCTATTTCAGTTCAGTTCTCCAAGCTTCCATGGCTTATTAAGGTGGTCTGACAGCACATATCCAGGAAGAGGCACACACAGTGGAATGACCAAGGTCAAACCTGAGACTAGGCGAGTTCATGAGATTTTACATTTTAGCAGGAGTATCCATATGACAGTAAGTGGTAGCAAAACTATCATCAATCAGGAATACATTGTTTAGTGACATTAACATAAATGAACAGAAGCATTTAAAAATATGAATGCATAAGTGTGATGATGTGTCTGTGAGCTGTATTTCCTTACATTTCTCCTCACAAACTTAACAGCTCTAATTATTTGCCACAAACATTTCTTGCTAAGCTATTCCGTTGCTAGTCCCATCAAACACTGTAATTTTATAACATGTAAAGGAACAAACTCCACAGTCTGATAATCATATTATTATTTAAGAAACAATTAATTGTTGTATTTGTTTTGTTTGGAATCGCCAACCCGTCTAGGTCTATTATCGCTGAGGTGAGCTTGCTCTTATTGTTCATGGCTTTAGATCACATGAATATGAAAAAAGTGCCAGCACTTGACTATGATTTGCAATAATTGAGGCTCTGTTTTAAATGTTGTTCATAGCAACATGTCTTTACAGACCACAACATTGGCATACGTTTCCGCTAAAATCGAATGAGTGCTGGCCCTTTTCTATTACATTACATGACACGGATAATATTGTAGGTTTCCTGTTCTCACTTACACAACCCTGTCAAAATAGTAGAGACAATAGCCCTGTCAAAATAGTAGAGACAATAGCCCTGTCAAAATAGTAGAGACACAACCCTGTCAAAATAGTAGAGACAATAGCCCTGTCAAAATAGTAGAGACAATAGCCCTGTCAAAATAGTAGAGACAATAGCCCTGTCAAAATAGTAGAGACACAACCCTGTCAAAATAGTAGAGACAATAGCCCTGTCAAAATAGTAGAGACAATATCCCTGTCAAAATAGTAGAGACAATAGCCCTGTCAAAATAGTAGAGACAATAGCCCTGTCAAAATAGTAGAGACAATATCCCTGTCAAAATAGTAGAGACAATAGCCCTGTCAAAATAGTAGAGACAATAGCCCTGTCAAAATAGTAGAGACAATAGCCCTGTCAAAATAGTAGAGACAATAGCCCTGTCAAAATAGTAGAGACAATAGCCCTGTCAAAATAGTAGAGACACAACCCTGTCAAAATAGTAGAGACAATAGCCCTGTCAAAATAGTAGAGACAATATCCCTGTCAAAATAGTAGAGACAATAGCCCTGTCAAAATAGTAGAGACAATAGCCCTGTCAAAATAGTAGAGACAATAGCCCTGTCAAAATAGTAGAGACACAACCCTGTCAAAATAGTAGAGACAATAGCCCTGTCAAAATAGTAGAGACAATATCCCTGTCAAAATAGTAGAGACAATAGCCCTGTCAAAATAGTAGAGACAATAGCCCTGTCAAAATAGTAGACATTCATTGCAATGGTAAAGAGAACAGTGCGTTGACATGTTGTTAACGATTGGCACTTGGTAGTGACCGGATTGACTCCAGAAATTCTCTGGGATACTTTTCAAATCAATGACCAGCTTAGAACTGAGCCCCTGTTGCTATTTAGTTCACAACCAGTCCTACTAAACTCCTGTTGTTCTTTAGTTCACAACCAGTCCTACTAAACTCCTGTTATTCATTAGTTCACAACCAGTCCTACTGAACTCCTGTTATTCATTAGTTCACAACCAGTCCTACTGAACTCCTGTTATTCATTAGTTCACAACCAGTCCTACTAAACTCCTGTTGTTCATTAGTTCACAACCAGTCCTACTGAACTCCTGTTGTTCTTTAGTTCACAACCAGTCCTACTAAACTCCTGTTGTTCATTAGTTCACAACCAGTCCTACTAAACTCCTGTTGTTCTTTAGTTCACAACCAGTCCTACTGAACTGCTGTTGTTCATTAGTTCACAACCAGTCCTACTGAACTGCTGTTGTTCATTAGTTCACAGACCAGTCCTACTGAACTCCTGTTATTCATTAGTTCACAACCAGTCCTACTGAACTCCTGTTGTTCATTAGTTCACAACCAGTCCTACTGAACTCCTGTTATTCATTAGTTCACAACCAGTCCTACTGAACTCCTGTTATTCATTAGTTCACAACCAGTCCTACTGAACTCCTGTTATTCATTAGTTCACAACCAGTCCTACTGAACTCCTGTTATTCATTAGTTCACAACCAGTCCTACTGAACTCCTGTTATTCATTAGTTCACAACCAGTCCTATTGAACTCCTGTTGTTCTTTAGTTCACAACCAGTCCTACTGAACTCCTGTTATTCATTAGTTCACAGACAGTCCTACTGAACTCCTGTTATTCATTAGTTCACAACCAGTCCTACTGAACTCCTGTTATTCATTAGTTCACAACCAGTCCTACTGAACTCCTGTTATTCATTAGTTCACAACCAGTCCTACTGAACTCCTGTTATTCATTAGTTCACAACCAGTCCTACTGAACTCCTGTTGTTCATTAGTTCACAACCAGTCCTACTGAACTCCTGTTATTCATTAGTTCACAACCAGTCCTACTGAACTCCTGTTATTCATTAGTTCACAACCAGTCCTACTGAACTCCTGTTATTCATTAGTTCACAACCAGTCCTACTGAACTCCTGTTATTCATTAGTTCACAACCAGTCCTACTGAACTCCTGTTGTTCATTAGTTCACAACCAGTCCTACTGAACTCCTGTTATTCATTAGTTCACAACCAGTCCTACTGAACTCCTGTTGTTCATTAGTTCACAACCAGTCCTATTGAACTCCTGTTATTCATTAGTTCACAACCAGTCCCACACGCCCGCGCATGTGTGTGTGCTCCAACATCGAAGCAGGGAAGAGGGATGAGCTCTAGGGAACTCCCCATGTTTGGCTCTGTCAAACACATGTGATTAGAGAGGATTCACCCCTGGGCTTTCGCTAACACACACACACATACTGTACACACACCCACACACACATACTGTACACACACCCACACACACATTTTATACACACACACACATACACACACACACACACACACACACACACACACACACACACACACACACACACACACACACACACACACACACACACACACACACACACACACATATTGTACACACACAAACACACAAACACATATTGTACACACACACACACACACACACATATTGTACACACACACACCCACACATATTGTAGACACACACACACACACACACACCCACACATTTTGTACACACCCACACACACACACACACACACACACACACACACACACACACACACACACACACACACACACACACACACACACACACACACACACACACACACACACACACACACACACACACAGATATATTGTACACACACACACACACCACACACACACACACACACACACACACACACACACACACACACACACACACACACACACACACACACACACCCCTCTGGGGACTGTGCTAATATGGTTACGATAGCTCAAATGCCTGTCGCCACAATTTCAGGTTGTCATAAACAATACAATAACAGTTTGAAGAAAACCAACATTCTTTCTTCTTTCTGTCCCTCGCTATTTGCTCCTCTCGTTCTCAACAGGGACCAAGTCAAAAACATGTGTTATCGCCTGGGTTACCGTACTCAGTGCAGATTTTTTCTCAATAAATAAATCAGTCAATCAATGCTCCTCTTACACTGGTGCATGACTCTCACATCGTCCTGTTAGTGAGTGCTTCTGAGTTGAGTGATATGCTGGTCTGGTAGTGATGCAGTGTGTGTCCTGAGTGATATGTTGATCTGGTAGTGATGCAGTGTGTGTGTGTCCTGAGTGATATGTAGATCTGGTAGTGATGCAGTGTGTGTGTGTCCTGAGTGATATGTAGATCTGGTAGTGATGCAGTGTGTGTGTATCCTGAGTGATATGCAGGTCTGGTAGTGATGCAGTGTGTGTGTATCCTGAGTGATATGTAGATCTGGTAGTGATGCAGTGTGTGTATCCTGAGTGATATGTAGATCTGGTAGTGATGCAGTGTGTATCCTGAGTGATATGTATATCTGGTAGTGATGCAGTGTGTGTGTATCCTGAGTGATATGTAGATCTGGTAGTGATGCAGTGTGTGTGTATCCTGAGTGGTATGCAGATCTGGTAGTGATGCAGTGTGTGTGTATCCTGAGTAATATGCAGATCTGGTAGTGATGCAGTGTGTGTGTATCCTGAGTGATATGCAGATCTGGTAGTGATGCAGTGTGTGTGTATCCTGAGTGATATGTAGATCTGGTAGTGATGCAGTGTGTGTGTATCCTGAGTGATATGTAGATCTGGTAGTGATGCAGTGTGTGTATCCTGAGTGATATGGTGATCTGGTAGTGATGCAGTGTGTGTGTATCCTGAGTGATATGTAAATCTGGTAGTGATGCAGTGTGTGTGTATCCTGAGTGATATGTTGATCTGGTAGTGATGCAGTGTGTGTGTATCCTGAGTGATATGTATATCTGGTAGTGATGCAGTGTGTGTGTATCCTGAGTGATATGTAGATCTGGTAGTGATGCAGTGTGTGTGTATCCTGAGTGATATGCAGATCTGGTAGTGATGCAGTGTGTGTGTATCCTGAGTAATATGCAGATCTGGTAGTGATGCAGTGTGTGTGTATCCTGAGTGATATGCAGATCTGGTAGTGATGCAGTGTGTGTGTATCCTGAGTGATATGTAGATCT
>NC_138304.1:95587500-95595000 GCF_965601325.2 Salmo salar
CTGTGTGTACTACGTTAAACCATGGACAGTTGCACCCATTACTAAAAATGTGTAATGGGAGTGTGTGTGTGTGCACGAGTGTGTGTCAGTTGGAAATGTAGCGTAGGCTGAATACAATCCCTGGTGTTTCTTTAAATTGCCCAATCGCCCCAGTTCCCTCTCCATTTCTCCTCAGCTCTAAATTGGCTGCCATTTTACTCCTCGTTTTCATCCTCCCCAATTTTCCAATATTACACTCCTCCCGCTCCCTCCCCCCCTCCTTCTCCTCCCTCTATCTAAGACAAACAGAGCATCACATCCTGGAAGGCTCCATTTGCAGTGGATCATTCCTCGCCTCCGGTGGCAATCTGAGGACAATCAATGCAGCACAATAACACATAGGAAACCATCAGACAGAAAACAAGAAGTCATCCACAGGTCTATCCATACTCATACACAACATATTATGTATATATTATGTATCTATATTATGTATCCAAGACAACAATATTATGTGGCTTTAGATACAATTCTGGGAAATATAGTACTCAGCCCAACATATGGACTAATCATCTGGATTCACTATTATAATTCAGGTACATTCTGCCTTCAAGACCTGACACCAATTCAATAGATTCCAGTGGAGATGGCAGATGGTACAAGACCTGACACCAATTCAATAGATTCCAGTGGAGATGGCAGATGGTACAAGACCTAACACCAATTTAATAGATTCCAGTGGAGATGGCAGATGGTACAAGACCTAACTCCAATTCAATAGATTACAGTGGAGATGGCAGATGGTACAAGACCTAACTCCAATTCAATAGATTTCAGTGGAGATGGCAGATGGTACAAGACCTAACTCCAATTTAATAGATTCCAGTGGAGATGGCAGATGGTACAAGACCTAACTCCAATTCAATAGATTCCAGTGGAGATGGCAGATGGTACAAGACCTAACTCCAATTCAATAGATTTCAGTGGAGATGGCAGATGGTACAAGACCTAACTCCAATTTAATAGATTCCAGTGGAGATGGCAGATGGTACAAGACCTAACTCCACCAGTGGGTGGCAGAGGTCAGCCCCCCATGTCCAGTGGAGATGGCAGATGGTACAAGACCTAACTCCAATTCAATAGAATCCAGTGGAGATGGCAGATGGTTCAAGAATTAACACCAATTCAATAGATTCCATAATATGACAGATGCCATAATAGTAAGACCAAGTTTCCGTAAAATGCATATAGTATGTATGAGCTGGAAGTACAAGCATAAGTGTTGTTGTCCATTAGTTGGGTTGGGTTAGGGGAAAATAATAAAGGAAAATATATTTTAAAAAGATGTGTGTGTGTGTGTGTGTCTGTCTGTGTGTGTGTGTATATATACACCAAAAAATATATGGGGGATTGGAAATGATGCAGACAATCTGCAATCTATCTGCACTAGTAAAGCTGATCTACCCCCTAAGAAAAATACAAAAGAAAAAAGACCAGGGTTGAGTTCAGTATTTTTAAAATGGAGTGAAAGGAGGGAATATCCAACTGAAATATCCAACAGGAAATTCTCTTCTTGTGTTTCCTATTCAAAATGTTTTTTTCCACAACCCAAATGAATGTGTCTCATCAGGCCCCGGTCAGACAACAGTGTCTCATCAGACCCTGGTCAGACAACAGTGTCTCATCAGACCCCGGTCAATCAACAGTGTCTCATCAGACCCCGGTCAGACAACAGTGTCTCATCAGGCCCCGGTCAATCAACAGTGTCTCATCAGGCCCCGGTCAATCAACAGTGTCCTATCAGGCCCCGGTCAGACAACAGTGTCTCATCAGACCCTGGTCAGACAACAGTGTCTCATCAGACCCCGGTCAGACAACAGTGTCTCATCAGGCCCCGGTCAATCAACAGTGTCTCATCAGGCCCCGGTCAATCAACAGTGTCCTATCAGGCCCCGGTCAGACAACAGTGTCTCATCAGACCCCGGTCAGACAACAGTGTCTCATCAGGCCCCGGTCAGACAACAGTGTCTCATCAGACCCCGGTCAGACAACAGTGTCTCATCAGACCCCGGTCAGACAACAGTGTCTCATCAGACCCCGGTCAGACAACAGTGTCTCATCAGGCCCCGGCCAGACAACAGTGTCTCATCAGGCCCCGGTCAGACAACAGTGTCTCATCAGGCCCCGGTCAATCAACAGTGTCTCATCAGGCCCCGGTCAATCAACAGTGTCCTATCAGGCCCCGGTCAGACAACAGTGTCTCATCAGGCCCCGGTCAATCAACAGTGTCTCATCAGACCCCGGTCAGACCCAAGTGTCTCATCAGGCCCCGGTCAGACAACAGTGTCTCATCAGACCCCGGTCAGACAACAGTGTCTCATCAGGCCCCGGTCAGACAACAGTGTCTCATCAGGCCCCGGTCAATCAACAGTGTCTCATCAGACCCCGGTCAGACCCAAGTGTCTCATCAGGCCCCGGTCAGACAACAGTGTCTCATCAGACCCCGGTCAGACAACAGTGTCTCATCAGGCCCCGGTCAGACAACAGTGTCTCATCAGGCCCCGGTCAGACAACAGTGTCTCATCAGACCCTAGTCAGACAACAGTGTCTCATCAGACCCCGGTCAGACAACAGTGTCTCATCAGGCCCCGGTCAGACAACAGTGTCTCATCAGGCCCCGGCCAGACAACAGTGTCTCATCAGGCCCCGGTCAGACAACAGTGTCTCATCAGGCCCCGGTCAGACAACAGTGTCTCATCAGGCCCCGGCCAGACAACAGTGTCTCATCAGGCCCCGGTCAGACAACAGTGTCTCATCAGGCCCCGGTCAGACAACAGTGTCTCATCAGGCCCCGGTCAGACAACAGTGTCTCATCAGGCCCTGGTCAGACAACAGTGTCTCATCAGACCCCGGTCAGACAACAGTGTCTCATCGGGCCCCGGTCAGACAACAGTGTCTCATCAGGCCCCGGTCAGACAACAGTGTCTCATCAGACCCCGGTCAGACAACAGTGTCTCATCAGGCCCCGGTCAGACAACAGTGTCTCATCAGGCCCCGGTCAGACAACAGTGTCTCATCAGGCCCCGGTCAGACAACAGTGTCTCATCAGGCCCCGGTCAGACAACAGTGTCTCATCAGGCCCCGGCCAGACAACAGCTCTCTGAGTGGTGTACTCAATCAATCTAAGACCACAGCAGTTGTTATTTCAACCTAGACCATAATTGCATTTCTAATTCTCTCTCTCTTCCTCTCTCTGAAGGTGAGGTAAAATTACAAAATTACAAAAAAAGAATGACAAGAAAACACACAGACTATGTTACACGAAGACAGACTCAACGGGTGAATGGAGATGATGTTGTCATAGCAACTATTTCACGACAACACTTGCAGTGAGACATGGGTAATCACACTTTGCAGACTACAGAGGGACGGATGGAGAGATTGGATGAAGGGATGGAGGCGTTATAAATCACACCTTTCACAGGTGAGAAGGGCTCCCAGTGTGTGTGTGTGTGTGTGTGTGTGTGTGTGTGTGTGTGTGTGTGTGTGTGTGTGTGTGTGTGTGTGTGTGTGTGTGTGTGTGTGTGTGTGTGTGTGTGTGTGTGTGTGTGTGTGTGTGTGTGTGTGTGTGTGTGTGTGATGTTCTTAAATCCATCCTTGACAGTCAGCTGGTAAAGCCGTGTCTGTATACATCTAGTCACACCACTGTGTAATCTACGACTCCATTGGGAAATTTACCACATGTGGCGCCCCCACACACACACACACACACACACACACACACACACACACACACACACACACACACACACACACACACACACACACACACACACACACACACACACACACACACACACACACACACACACACAAAGAGACACACACACACACAGAGAGACACACACACACACACACTCACACACATAGGGTGTTGTGTTCAGGAATATCAGTAGGATCTATAACAGGAGGAGGCCTATCCCTGGTGAGATGAAGGGATGAGGAGGACAGACGTGCTGCCTATCCCTGGTGAGATGAAGGGATGAGGAGGACAGACGTGCTGGCTATCCCTGGTGAGATGAAATAATGAGGAGGACAGACGTGCTGCCTATCCCTGGTGAGATGAAGGGATGAGGAGGACAGACTTGCTGGCTATCCCTGGTGAGATGAAGGGATGAGGAGGACAGACGTGCTGGCTATCCCTGGTGAGATGAAATAATGAGGAGGACAGACGTGCTGCCTATCCCTGGTGAGATGAAGGGATGAGGTGGACAGACGTGCTGGCTATCCCTGGTGAGATGAAGGGATGAGGAGGACAGACGTGCTGGCTATCCCTGGTGAGATGAAATAATGAGGAGGACAGACGTGCTGCCTATCCCTGGTGAGATGAAGGGATGAGGAGGACAGACTTGCTGGCTATCCCTGGTGAGATGAAGGGATGAGGAGGACAGACGTGCTGGCTATCCCTGGTGAGATGAAATAATGAGGAGGACAGACGTGCTGCCTATCCCTGGTGAGATGAAGGGATGAGGTGGACAGACGTGCTGGCTATCCCTGGTGAGATGAAGGGATGAGGAGGACAGACGTGCTGCCTATCCCTGGTGAGATGAAGGGATGAGGAGGACAGACGTGCTGGCTATCCCTGGTGAGATGAAGGGATGAGCCATGTGAGGAAGGGTGAGAAGAAAGGAGAAGCAAATAGAGGAGAAACAAATGGTGTAAAGACACAGAAACTCAACACCTCAACTGTAATGTTCATTCTAGTGATGTTTTGACTGGAGGTTCCATGCACAAATAAGACTGAGTGTGGTTATTTTGCTATTACTAATTGTGAGGACACGCTTATTCTATTCTGTTCTATGCTGTTGCAGGCTATTCTATCCTATTTTATTCTATTCTAGTCTATTCTCTCTTGGAATTGACAGCTACTGATTCTTGATGACCGAGCAACCCAATCCATAGCCTATCACTGGAGAGTAGCATTACATGTTTTCTCTGTTCTCCGTTCTTCCTCTCCTCTTTTCAGTCAGCCTCTCCCCTGTGATGTGGAAGCTTGTCAGAGTGGAACCTGTGACTCACACAGGGATGGAACACAGGGCTTAGATTGTGACACACACATACGCGCGCACGCACACCCAACCGTGACCTGGGTGGCTGTAAGCCAGGGTGACATTTTGAAGCAGCGTCTCCTCTATAGCACGTCACCTCGCTGCTCTTAATGGAAGCCAGCATATATCCAAATTACCTGCAAATATGCATCTGTTTCTTTGTTTGAGACAAAAAAACTCATAGCAGTCCAATATTCGGCAACTATAGCACCAAAGTATGCGGGAACTATATATATATATACAGTACCAGTCAAAAGTTTGGACAAACCTACTCATTCAAGGGTTTTTTCTTTATTTTTACTATTTTCCACATTGTAGAATAATAGTGAAGACATCAAAACTATTAAATAACGCATATTTAATCATGTAGTAACCAACAAAGTGTTAAAGAACTATGAACCTGGTATTTTACTAAATAGGGCTATCTTCTGTATACCAGCCCTACCTTGTCACAACACAACTGATTGGCTCAAACGCATTGAGAAGGAAAGAAATTCAACAAATTAACTTCTAACAAGGAGCACCTGTTAATTAAAATGCATTCCAGATGACTACCACATGAAGCTGGTTGAGAGAATGCCAAGAGTGTGCAAAGCTGTCATCAAGGCAAAGGGTGGCTACTTTGAAGAATCTAAAATCTAAAATATATGTTGATTTGTTGAACACTTTTTTGATTCCTACATGATTCCATATGTGTTATTTCATAGTTTTGATGTCTTCACTATTATTCTGCAATGCAGAAAATAGTAAAAAATAAAGTAAAACCCTTGAATGAGTATGTGTGTCCAAACTTTTGACTGGTACTCTACATATACTGTATATGGTATACAATGTATGCTAGTTTTTCAAAAAGTTAATGCTGTAAATAACAAAACCCTTCATATATACATTAGTACAACATATACATTTTTTACATTTTAGTCATTTAGCAGACGCTCTTATCCAGAGCGACTTACAAATTGGTGCATTCACCTATAATATCCAGTGGAACAACCACTTTACAATAGTGCATCTAAATCTTTTAAGGGGGGGGGGGTTAGAAGGATTACCTTATCCTATCCCAGGTATTCCTTGAAGAGGTGGGGTTTCATGTGTCTCTTCTATACGATCCAAACCTCTAACCAGTGATATAGTGTCAGGTACTATTTGTCCAATGCCCCTAACATAAAGCAATCTTATTCTAGATCTGCGGTTAGGGACCAACTTCTACCCCAACAGCCCTTAGAGTTCCATAGGAAGTTTACTGCAGAACAGTAAATGCTGGAGATAGGATACTGTAAAACGGCGATCCCAAGGTCCATATAATGCCAGACTGTTTTATAGACAGTAAAAAAAGAAGGTATGGCTAGCAATTTAGTGCTAACCCCGAAACAAGCTCCACAATGAAATGACAAGTAGTAGGAAGGACAACAAGTCTAACAGATGGAATCTAAATTCCCCTTCTAGTGCCAAGTATCCCCATTGTCAGTGTGTCACAGTCACGTAGGCACGGGTCCATCCACTGGGAGACAGGCCCACCCAATCAGATTGAGCAAAAATAAACAATAATAATGGTATTTTTACCTATACAGTTGAAGTCGGAAGTTTACATACACCTAGGTTGGAGTCATTAAAACTCGTTTTTTAACCACTCCACAAAAATAGTTCTGGCAAGTCGGTTAGGACATCTTCTTTGTGCATGACACAAAGTAGTCATTTTTCCAACAATTGTTTACAGACTATTTCACTTAAAATTCACTGTATCACAATTCCAGTGGGTCAGATGTTTACATACACTAACTTGACTGTGCCTTTAAAAAGCTTGGAAAATTCCAGAAAATGATGTCATGGCTTTAGAAGCTTCTGATTCTAATTGACATCATTTCAGTCAATTGGAGGTGTTCCTGTGGATGTATTTCAAGGCCTACCTTCAAACTCAGTGCCTCTTTGCTTGACATCATGGGAAAATCCAAAGAAATCAGCCAAGACCTCAGAAAAAAACATTGCAGACCTCCACAGGCCTGGTTCATCCTTGGGAGTAATTCCCAAACACCTGAAGGTACCACGTTCACCTGTACAAACAATAGTACGCAAGTATAAACACCATGGGACCACGCAGCCGTCATACCGATGAGGAAAGAGATGTGTTGAGTCTCCTAGAGATGAAACTACTTTGGTGCGAAAAGTGGAAATCAATCCCAGAATAACAGCAAGGACCTTGTGAAGATGCTGGAGAAAACAGGTACAAAAGTATCTATATCCACAGTAAAATGAGTCCTATGTCCTGAAAGGCCGCTCAGCAAGGAAGAAGCCACTACTCACAAAACCGGCATGAAAAAGCCAGACTACGGTTTGCAACTGCACATGGCGACAAAGATCGTACTTTTTGGAGAAATGTCCTCTGGTCTGATGAAACAAAAATAGAACTGTTTGG
>NC_138304.1:95600000-95625000 GCF_965601325.2 Salmo salar
ATGTGGGTGTCTGGCTCCATGGGTGTGTCTGGCTCCATGGGTGTGTCTGGCTCCATGTGGGTGTCTGGCTCCATGTGGGTGTGTCTGGCTCTATGTGGGTGTCTGGCTCCATGTGGGTGTGTCTGGCTCCATGTGGGTGTCTGGCTCCATGTGGGTGACTGGCTCCTTGTGGGTGACTGGCTCCATGGGGTGTGTCTGGCTCCATGTGGGTGTGTCTGGCTCCATGTGGGTGTGTCTGGCTCCATGAGGTGTGTCTGGCTCCATGAGGTGTGTCTGGCTCCATGAGGTGTGTCTGGCTCCATGAGGTGTGTCTGGCTCCATGGGGTGTGTCTGGCTCCATGGGGTG
This sequence comes from Salmo salar, assembly GCF_965601325.2. Taxonomy (NCBI): domain Eukaryota; kingdom Metazoa; phylum Chordata; class Actinopteri; order Salmoniformes; family Salmonidae; genus Salmo; species Salmo salar. Next base: position 95,600,347 of record NC_138304.1, read on the forward strand.
TGTCTGGCTCCATGTGGGTGTGTCTGGCTCCATGTGGGTGTGTCTGACTCCATGTGGGTGACTGACTCCATGTGGGTGACTGGCTCCATGTGGGTGACTGGCTCCTTGTGGGTGACTGGCTCCATGTGGGTGACTGGCTCCATGGGGTGACTGGCTCCTTGTGGGTGACTGGCTCCATGGGGTGTGTCTGGCTCCATGTGGGTGTGTCTGGCTCCATGTGGGTGACTGGCTCCATGTGGGTGACTGGCTCCTTGTGGGTGACTGGCTCCATGGGGTGTGTCTGGCTCCATGTGGGTGTGTCTGGCTCCTTGTGGGTGTCTGGCTCCATGTGGGTGACTGGCTCCATGGGGTGTGTCTGGCTCCATGTGGGTGACTGACTCCATGTGGGTGACTGGCTCCATGTGGGTGACTGGCTCCTTGTGGGTGACTGACTCTATGTGGGTGACTGGCTCCATGTGGGTGACTGGCTCCTTGTGGGTGACTGGCTCCATGGGGTGTGTCTGGCTCCATGTGGGTGTGTCTGGCTCCATGTGGGTGTGTCTGGCTCCATGTGGGTGACTGGCTCCTTGTGGGTGACTGGCTCCATGGGGTGTGTCTGGCTCCATGTGGGTGTGTCTGGCTCCTTGTGGGTGTCTGGCTCCATGTGGGTGACTGGCTCCATGGGGTGTGTCTGGCTCCATGTGGGTGTCTGGCTCCATGTGGGTGTCTGGCTCCATGTGGGTGACTGGCTCCATGTGGGTGTGTCGGGCTCCTTGTGGGTGTGTCTGGCTCCATGTGGGTGTGTCTGGCTCCATGTGGGTGACTGGCTCCATGGGGGTGTAACTGGCTCCATGTGGGTGACTGGCTCCATGTGGGTGTCTGGCTCCATGTGGGTGACTGGCTCCATGGGTGTGTCTGGCTCCATGGGTGTGTCTGGCTCCATGTGGGTGTGTCTGGCTCCATGGGTGTGACTGGCTCCATGGGTGTGTCTGGCTCCATGGGTGTGTCTGGCTCCATGTGGGTGTGTCTGGCTCCATGGGTGTGTCTGGCTCCATGTGGGTGTGTCTGGCTCCATGTGGGTGTGTCTGGCTCCATGGGTGTGTCTGGCTCCATGTGGGTGTGTCTGACTCTATGTGGGTGTCTGGCTCCATGGGTGTGTGTCTGACTCTATGTGGGTGTCTGGCTCCATGGGTGTGTCTGGCTCCATGGGTGTGTCTGGCTCCATGTGGGTGTCTGGCTCCATGAGTGTGTCTGGCTCCATGTGGGTGTGGCTGGCTCTATGTGGGTGTCTGGCTCCATGTGGTTGTGTCTGGCTCCATGTGGGTGTGTCTGGCTCTATGTGGGTGTCTGGCTCCATGTGGGTGATTGGCTCCTTGTGGGTGACTGGCTCCATGGGGTGTGTCTGGCTCCATGTGGGTGTGTCTGGCTCCATGTGGGTGACTGGCTCCATGTGGGTGTCTGGCTCCATGGGCTGTGTCTGGCTACATGTGGGTGACTGACTCCATGTGGGTGACTGGCTCCATGTGGGTGACTGACTCTATGTGGGTGACTGACTCTATGTGGGTGACTGGCTCCATGTGGGTGACTGGCTCCTTGTGGGTGACTGGCTCCATGTGGGTGTGTCTGGCTCCTTGTGGGTGTCTGGCTCCATGTGGGTGACTGGCTCCATGGGGTGTGTCTGGCTCCATGTGGGTGTCTGGCTCCATGTGGGTGACTGGCTCCATATGGGTGACTGGCTCCATGTGGGTGACTGGCTCCATGTGGGTGTCTGGCTCCATGTGGGTGACTGGCTCCATGTGGGTGTGTCTGGCTCCTTGTGGGTGTGTCTGGCTCCATGTGGGTGTGTCTGGCTCCATGTGGGTGACTGGCTCCATGGGGTGTGACTGGCTCCATGTGGGTGACTGGCTCCATGTGGGTGTCTGGCTCCATGTGGGTGACTGGCTCCATGGGTGTGTCTGGCTCCATGGGTGTGTCTGGCTCAATGTGGGTGTGTCTGGCTCCATGGGTGTGTCTGGCTCCATGTGGGTGTGTCTGGCTCCATGTGGGTGTGTCTGGCTCCATTGGTGTGTCTGGCTCCATGTGGGTGTGTCTGGCTCTATGTGGGTGTCTGGCTCTATGTGGGTGTCTGGCTCCATGGGTGTGTCTGGCTCCATGGGTGTGTCTGGCTCCATGTGGTTGTCTGGCTCCATGGGTGTGTCTGGCTCCATGTGGGTGTGGCTGGCTCTATGTGGGTGTCTGGCTCCATGTGGGTGTGTCTGGCTCCATGTGGGTGTGTCTGGCTCTATGTGGGTGACTGGCTCCATGTGGGTGACTGGCTCCTTGTGGGTGACTGGCTCCATGGGGTGTGTCTGGCTCCATGTGGGTGTGTCTGGCTCCATATGGGTGTCTGGCTCCATGTGGGTGACTGACTCCATGTGGGTGACTGACTCCATGTGGGTGACTGACTCCATGTGGGTGACTGGCTCCATGGGGTGTGTCTGGCTCCATGTGGGTGACTGGCTCCATGTGGGTGACTGGCTCCATGTGGGTGTGTCTGGCTCCATGTGGGTGACTGGCTCCTTGTGGGTGACTGGCTCCATGGGGTGTGTCTGGCTCCATGGGGTGTGTCTGGCTCCATGTGGGTGTGTCTGGCTCCATGTGGGTGACTGGCTCCATGTGGGTGACTGGCTCCATGGGGTGTGTCTGGCTCCATGTGGGTGACTGACTCCATGTGGGTGACTGGCTCCATGTGGGTGACTGGCTCCTTGTGGGTGACTGGCTCCATGTGGTTGACTGGCTCCATGTGGGTGTGTCTGGCTCCTTGTGGGTGTGTCTGGCTCCATGTGGGTGTGTCTGGCTCCATGTGGGTGACTGGCTCCATGTGGGTGTGTCTGGCTCCATGTGGGTGACTGGCTCCATGTGGGTGTGTCTGGCTCCATGTGGGTGACTCCATCTGCGAGCCAGGCCTAATCGCCACAACATCTATGCCCAACCTCACTAATGCTCTTGTGACTGAATGGAAGTCCCCGCAGCAATGTTTCAACATCTAGTGGAAAGCCTTCCCAGAAGAGTGGAGGCTGTTATAGTAGCAAAGGGAGGACAAACTCTATATTAATGCCCATGATTTTGGAATCAGATGTTCGACGAGCACCTTTGGTAATGTAGTGTATTTAGGCAATATCGACATATCCACCATGTTGCTTCATCACTTGTTGAGCAGTTGCTTTCTCTGTGGAAACATCTTTTACAGGTGCAGACCCATTTTAGTGGCAATATATTAACTTCTATATTTATATCAATATGATTTCATAGTTCCCTTCGAAATTCAATGTATTATGGATGAACGTCTAGTTTTGATACATTAATTCCGCGTGGTTACAGGGTTAATTCCTCATGGTTACAGGGTTAATTCCTCATGGTTACAGGGTTAATTCCTCATGGTTACAGGGTTAATTCCTCATGGTTACAGGGTTAATTCCTCATGTTACAGGGTTAATTCCTCATGGTTACAGGGTTAATTCCTCATAGTTACAGGGTTAATTCCTCATGGTTACAGGGTTAATTCCGCGTGGTTACAGGGTTAAATCCGTGTGGTTACAGGGTTAAAACAGAAACAACTCAAAGGTTAACAGTTTAGGTATTAATTCCAACTCGTTAAGGTTAGGACTATGGTTTGGTGAAGGCTTTAAACAAAGTAATTAAAAAATGACAAGCTAGGTATTATCAGTATTCAGAGTATTCTCACGGTTTGCTAGAGTATTGGGAACTGAGTTCGTGCTGGGCGATCTTGTACTTTTTTTTGTGAATGCAGAGGAAAGCAGATATCGACGTTCTCAGGACATTTTCAAACATCCCAAATTGCAGTCTATTTATAGTGACCAGCCTGATTTATATCGCTTTTTATCTCTGTGAGTAATATATGGGAGGGTTAGAAAAGCAGAGTCAGATACAGGCTCTGGACAGATGCTGTGGGCTTCTGACGCTGTATAAAGGTCATCATTTACGCGGTGGTTCGAGCTCTGAATGCTGAATAGCTGATAGCCGTGGTAAATCAGACCATATACAGTACCACGGGTATGACAAAATATTTATTTTTACTGCTCTAATTACTTTGGTAATCAGTTTATAATAGCAATAAGGCACTTCGGGGGTTTGTGGTATATGGCCAATATACCACGGCTAAGGGCTGTATCCAGGCACTCCGCATTGCGTCTTGCCTAAGAACAGCGCTTAGCCGCGGTATATTCACCATATACCACACCGCCCCAGGCCTTATCTGCTTACTTAGAATATACAGACACAATAGCAAGGTCAGATTTGTCAAGCTCTTAAAAAAAGGAAATTCAAATGAGTAGGCTATAACAACTCTTAACATTAACCTAATGTACTAACAAGCCCAAACAACTGTGTGACCTGCTAGTGCTGCAGCTCTCTCTGTTGGTCTGTTTGTACTCACAACTGGACAAGCTGATAACCAAAACAACATGGCTTTATTATGGTACCAGACTTCACAGTGTCATTGCTAACCAAGTAAAAAATCTAGAAACACTACTTCAGCACAAAAACAAGTCTCCCAGCCATACAGTTGGACGTACTGCATCTATAGTGTTGCCTTGCCAACCACGGGTGGTCCAAGCATCATTAGCCCTCATCACTGTGGTAATGACCCCTGAAGCCCGGGGTCACCAGGGGAGCGCGAGCTATCTGGGCAAACCATCACAAACCACTGTACTCCTCTGATACGCCTCATCAACGACCATGAGGTTGTGTGTGTGTGTGTACATCCCAGGGAAAGGGTAATGAGGACCAGTGGGGCTCGTTTAGACAGCCAAGGTTTGGTAGCAGAGAGACAAGCCAAAGCTACTAAACCCCCTCGGACCCCCCACCACATACACACCCACCCACCCACACCTCTAACCCCAGAGCCCTAAACCCCCCAACCTCCTGCCTTAACCCTGTGTGTCAGACATCCAGAAACCAGCGGTGCAGACCTCCACAGACACAAACACCCCCAGAGCATATCTTACAAGTTTAGAACCTGCACACCTCTACAGGCATAGCCAGAGACACCTCTACAGCCCTAGCCAGGGACACCTCTACAGCCCTAGCCAGGGACAACTCTACAGCCCTAGCCAGAGACACCTCTACAGCCCTACCTAGGGACACCTCTACAGCCCTAGCCAGGGACACCTCTACAGCCCTACCTAGGGACACCTCTACAGCCCTAGCCAGGGACAACTCTACAGCCCTAGCCAGGGACAACTCTACAGCCCTAGCCAGAGACACCTCTACAGACCTACCTAGGGACACCTCTACAGCCCTAGCCAGGGACACCTCTACAGCCCTACCTAGGGACACCTCTACAGCCCTAGCCAGGGACACCTCTACAGCCCTAGCCAGGGACACCTACACAGCCCTAGCCAGAGACACCTCTACAGCCCTACCTAGGGACACCTCTACAGCACTAGCCAGGGACACCTCTACAGCCCTACCTAGGGACACCTCTACAGCCCTACCTAGGGACACCTCTACAGCACTAGCCAGGGACACCTCTACAGCCCTAGCCAGGGACACCTCTACAGCCCTAGCCAGAGACACCTCTACAGCCCTACCTAGGGACACCTCTACAGCCCTAGCCAGGGACACCTCTACAGCCCTACCTAGGGACACCTCTACAGCCCTACCTAGGGACACCTCTACAGCCCTAGCCAGGGACACCTCTACAGCCCTACCTAGGGACACCTCTACAGCCCTAGCCAGGGACACCTCTACAGCCCTAGCCAGGGACACCTACACAGCCCTAGCCAGAGACACCTCTACAGCCCTACCTAGGGACACCTCTACAGCACTAGCCAGGGACACCTCTACAGCCCTACCTAGGGACACCTCTACAGCCCTACCTAGGGACACCTCTACAGCACTAGCCAGGGACACCTCTACAGCCCTAGCCAGGGACACCTCTACAGCCCTAGCCAGAGACACCTCTACAGCCCTAGCCAGGGAAACCTCTACAGCACTAGCCAGGGACACCTCTACAGCCCTAGCCAGGGACACCTCTACAGCCCTAGCCAGGGACACCTCTACAGCCCTACCTAGGGACACCTCTACAGCACTAGCCAGGGACACCTCTACAGCTCTAGCCAGGGACACCTCTACAGCCCTACCTAGGGACACCTCTACAGCACTAGCCAGGGACACCTCTACAGCCCTAGCCAGGGACACCTCTACAGCCCTAGCCAGGGACAACTCTACAGCCCTAGCCAGGGACACCTCTACAGCCCTAGCCAGAGACACCTCTACAGCCCTACCTAGGGACACCTCTACAGCACTAGCCAGGGACACCTCTACAGCCCTACCTAGGGACACCTCTACAGCCCTACCTAGGGACACCTCTACAGCCCTAGCCAGGGACACCTCTACAGCACTAGCCAGGGACACCTCTACAGCCCTACCTAGGGACACCTCTACAGCCCTACCTAGGGACACCTCTACAGCACTAGCCAGGGACACCTCTACAGCCCTAGCCAGGGACACCTCTACAGCCCTAGCCAGAGACACCTCTACAGCCCTAGCCAGGGACACCTCTACAGCACTAGCCAGGGACACCTCTACAGCCCTAGCCAGGGACACCTCTACAGCCCTAGCCAGGGACACCTCTACAGCCCTACCTAGGGACACCTCTACAGCACTAGCCAGGGACACGTCTACAGCCCTAGCCAGGGACACCTCTACAGCCCTACCTAGGGACACCTCTACAGCACTAGCCAGGGACACCTCTACAGCCCTAGCCAGGGACACCGCTACAGCCCTAGCCAGGGACAACTCTACAGCCCTAGCCAGGGACACCTCTACAGCCCTAGCCAGGGCCAACTCTACAGCCTTAGCTAGGGACACCTCTACAGCCCTAGCCAGGGACACCTCTACAGCCCTAGCCAGGGACACCTCTACAGCCAGGACCAAAACTCTTAAACCTCTAACATCGGTCTAGAGTTTTTTTTTCCTCTGGTTGCACAAATGTTGTAAAACTGATTTAAGTTTGCCTGCATTAAAGTTTCCGGCCACTAGGAGCACCGCTTCTGGGTGAGCATTTTCTTGTTTGCTTATGGCCTTATAGAGTTGGTTGAGTGCGGTCTTAGTGCCAGCATCGGTCTGTGGTGGTAAATAGATGGCTACGAATAATATAGATGAGAACTCTATTTGTAGGTAGTGTGGTCTACAGCTTATCATAAGGTACTTACCTCAGGCGAGCAATACCTCGAGACTTCTTTAATATTAGACATGGGGCACCAGCTGTTATTGACAAAAAGACACACACCCTCACCCCTCGTCTTACCAGCGTAGCTTCTCTGTTCTGCCATTGTCACACCCTGATCTGTTTCACCTGTCTTTGTGATTGTCTCCACCCCCCTCCAGGTGTTGCCCATCTTCCCCATTATACCCTGTGTATTTATACCTGTGTTCTCTGTTTGTCTGTTGCCAGTTTGTCTTGTTTGTCAAGCCAACCAGCGTTTTTGTGTCAGCTCCTGCTTTCCCCCAGTCTCTCTTTTCTCATCCTCCTGGTTTTTGACCCTTGCCTGTCCTGACCCTGTACCCACCTGCCTGATCACTCTGCCCCCCCCCCCCCCCTGACCCTGCATGCCATCTTGTACCTATGCCCCACCTCTGGATTACCGACCTCTGCCTGACCTGACCCTGAGTCTGCCTGCCGTCCTCTACGTTTGCCCCTGTTGCTGTAATAAACATTGTTACTTTGACACGGTCTGCATCTGGGTGATACCTGATAGCCGGTGCATTGAAAATCCCTCCAGCTCTACATTATCTCTGCCGTTGTTCAGCCACGACTCGGTGAAACATAAGATATTATAGTTCTTAATGTCCCGTTGGTAGGATAATCATAATCGTAGGTCATCAATTTTATTTTCCAATGATTGCATGTTAGCAAGTATAATGCATGGCAGTGGGAGTTTACTCGCTCACCTACGGATTCTCAAAAGGTAGCCTGATCTGATTCCTCTTTTCCACCTTCTTTTCTTCAAGCAAATGACAGGGATTTGGGCCTGTTCCCGGGAGAGCAGTATATCTTTCTCATCGGACCCGTTAAAAGAAAAAGCTTCTTCCAGTTTGTGGTCAGTAATTCCAGTTCTGATGTCCAGAAGTTATTTTCGGTCATAAGAGACGGTAGCAGCAACATTATGTATAAAATAAGTAAAAAAACATAAGTTACCAACAATGCAAAAAAACTAACAAAATAGCACAATTGGTTACGGACATGTAAAACGTCAGCCATCCTCTTTGGCGCCATCTTCCAGACTCATGACCAATACCAGAGCTCCATTCCCCTTACAGCCCACAGGAGCTATGTGAGTGCTTCTGTTCCAGAGTTCCTGTTCCAGAGCTCCTGTTCCAGAGCTCCTGTTCCAGAGCTCCTGTTCCAGAGCTCCTGTTCCAGAGCCAACATCAGAGAGAGAGAGAGAGACAAATGCACAGCCCCAAAGCTCAACCCATCAACACCTCAACCCCCACACCAAACTACAGCCTGTGTCAGAGCCTAGGGCTATTTAAGCCTCATGACCAGTGGAGGAAGTCTTCTGCCAAAAGAAAACCTTAAACCAAAACCAAAGCCTTCTAACCTCCAGTCCATAGCCCTGGGCTAGAGGAGAGCACGAGGCCCTGCTCAAAAATCAGTGTCCACACACACTAGTGCAAACACACAAACACATGTGAGCAAGCAAGCACACACACATGCACGCACGCACGCACGCACGCACACGCACACACAAACACACAGTGACAGGCTTTAAAGCCTTTGTTAGATTAATAGGCACTGTCTCTGTGGTCAAAAAGTGCTTCAGGGAGTTCCCAAAAGGCTGCAGTATTTTGTGTGTGTCACTTCCCTCCCCCTCACTGCCATCTATAATGCCTGAAGGGCCAACCCATCATCCCGGAGATCACTATGGTGATGGCTAAAGAGGCCGCCAAGGAGATCACTATGGTGATGGCTAAAGACACCGCCAAAGAGATCATGGGGCGGCAGGAAATCAATGGGAGGTGATGAGGCTTCTACTCATGTGTGTGTTTGTGTGTCTGTGTGTGTGTGTGTGTGTGTGTGCGTGCGAATCATGTGAATATGCGTGTGTGTTAGGGATTGAGGACAGAACTGTGTATGATCAGAAGAAAAGCTGTCTGCATGAGTTTCTCTTTTTTCAACAATTATTTTCAGTTTGGCATCATAGTTTAGTACAGTACACTGAGTGGACAAAGCATTAGGAACACCTTCCTAATATTGAGTTGCACCCCCTTTTGCCCTCAGAACAGCCTCAATTCGTCAGGACATTACAAGGTGCTGAAAACATTCCACAGGGATGCTGACTCCAGTGCTTCCCACAGTTAGCTGGATGTCGTTTGGGTGGTGGACCATTCTTGTCGAGAACGAAAGGTCACTGATTTGAATCCCCGAGCCAGCAATGTAGAAACATCTGTTTTCTGCATTTAAACAAGAAAGATCAACCGACAACAACAACAACAGATCCCCGGGTGCCAATGATGTCAATTAAGGCAGCCCCCTTCACCTCTCTGATTCAGAGGGGTGGGGTTAAATCCAGAAGACACAATTCAGTTGAATGCATTCAGTTGTGTAACTGACTAGGTATCCATTTCCAGTAGATACCAGGCCTGGATCCTCTTTTCTGACTCTCTCTATTTATTTATTATTACATTTTACCTCCCTGTGTGAGAGAGGAGCTCTGCAAATGGCAGGTGTGTGTGTATCCATTTCTGTATGTGTGTATACATGTGTATGTGTGTATCCGTGTGTGTTACAATGGAAAAGTCAGTGTTTACTCCCTACTTTACCTCATGTTGACGTCCTCTCCCTCTATCTCCCCCTCTCTCTCTCTCCCTCTACCTCTCTCTCAATTCAATTCAAGGGGCTTTATTGCATAGGAAACATATTTTAACATTGCCAAAGCAAGTGAAGTAGATAATATAAAAAACTGAAATAAGCAATAAAAATGAACAGTTAACATTACATTCACAGAAGTTCCAAAAGAATAAAGACATTACAAATATCATATTATGTATATATATATATACAGTGTTGTAACGATGTGCAAATGGTTAAAGTACAAAAGGGAAAATAAATGAATATAAATATGGGTTGTATTTAAAATGGTGTTTGTTCTTCACTGGTTGCCCCTTTCTTGTGGCAACAGGTCACAAATCTTGCTGTTGTGATGGCACACGGTGCTATTTCACCCAGTAGATATGGGAGTTTATCAAATCGGGTTTGTTTTCAAATTCTTTGTGGATCTGTGTAATCTGAGGGAAATATGTGTCTCTAATATGGTCATACATTTGGCAGGAGGTTAGGAAGTGCAGCTCAGTTCCCACCTCATTTTGTGGGCAGTGTGCACATAGCCTGTCTTCTCTTGAGAGCCAGATCTGCCTACGGCGGCCTTTCTCAATAGCAAGGCTATGCTCATTGAGTCTGAACATAGTCAAAGCCTTCCTTAAGTTTGGGTCAGTCACAGTGGTCAGGTATTCTGCCACTGTGTACTCTCAGTTTATGACCAAATAGCATTCTAGTTTGCTTAGTTTTTTTGTTAATTAGTAATTATTTTCTTTTCTCATGATTTGGTTGGGTCTAATTGTGTTGTTGTCCTGGTGCTCTGTGCGGTGTTTTTGTGAACAGAGCCCCAGGACCAGCTTGCTTAGGGGACTCTTCTCCAGGTTCATCTCTCTGTATGTTTTGGCTTTGTTATGGAAGGTTTGGGAATCCCTTCTTTTTTAGGTGGTTGTAGAATTTAACGGCTCTTTTATGGATTTTGATAATTAGCGGGTATCGGCCTAATTCTGCTCTGCATACATTATTTGGTGTTTTACGTTGTACACTGAGGATATTTTTGCAGAATTCTGCATGCAGAGTCTCAATTTCGTGTTTGTCCCATTTTGTGAATTCTTGGTTGGTGAGCAGATCCCAGACCTCACAACCATAAAGGGCAATGGGTTCTATAATTCATTCAAGTATTTTTAGCCACATCCTAATTGGTATGTCAAATTTTATGTTCCTTTTGATGGCTTAGAATGCCCTTCTTGCCTTGTTTCTCAGATCGTTCACAGGTTTGTGGAAGTTACCTGTGGCGCTGATGTTTAGGCCAAGGTATGTATATTTTCTTGTGTGCTCTAGGGAAATGCTGTCTAGATGGAATTGTATTTGTGGTCCTGGCGCCTGGACCTTTTTTGGAACACCATTATTTTGGTCTTACTGAGATTTACTGTCAGATCCCAGGTCTGGCAGAATCTGTGCAGAAGATCTAGGTGCTGCTGTAGGCCCCCCTTGGTTGGTGACAGAAGCACCAGATCATCAGCAAACAGTAGACATTTGACTTCAGATTCTAGGATGGTGAGGCTGGGTGCTGACTTTTCTAGTGCCCTCCAATTTGTTGATATATATGTTGAAGAGGTTGGGCCTTAAGCTGCATCCCTGTCTCACCCCACGGCTCTGTGGGAAAAAAATTGTGTTTTTGCCTATTTTAACCATACACTTGTTGTTTCTCTACATGGATTTTATAATGTTGCATGTTTTTCCCCCTAACCACTTTCCATCAATTTGTATAGCAGACCTTCAAGCCAAATTTGGTTTGTTTGTTTGTCAATTAGGGTGTGCAGGGTGAATACGTGGTCTGCCATACGACAATTTGGTAAAAAGACAATTAGATTTTTGCTCAGCACATTGTTTTCACTGAGGAAATGTACGAGTCCGCTGTTAATGATAACGCAGAGGATTTTCCCAAGGTTGCTGTTGACACATATCCCATGGTTGTTATTGAGTTCAAATTTGTCTCAACTTTTGTGGATTGGGGTGATCAGTCCTTGGTTCCAAATACCGGGGAAGATGCCAGCGCTAAGGATGATGTTAAAGAGTTTTGGTATAACAAATTGGAATTTGTTGTCTGTATATTTTATCATTTCAGTGAGGATACCATCAACACCACAGGCCTTTTTGGGTTGGAGGGTTTGTATTTTGTCCTGTAGTTCATTCAAGGTAATTGGAGAATCCAGTGGGTTCTGGTAGTCTTCAATAGTTGATTCTAAGATTTGTATTTGATCAGGTATAAGTTTTTGCTGTTTGTTCTTTGTTATTGAGCCAAAAAGATTGGATAAGTGGTTTACCCATACGTCTCCATTTGTTTAGTGTTTTCCAATAAGTGGTGAGACTATATGGATTCTTCAGTTACAATGAGCTGATTTTTTTATGTGCTGCTCCTTCTTTTTCCATTGTGTATTTCTGGATTGTTTTAGTGATTCACCACTGTGAATGAGTAGACTCAGGTTTTCTTGGTCTCTATGTTTTTGTTGGATAGGTTTCTCAATTTATTTCTTAGGTTTTAGCATTTTTCATCAAACTATTTGTCATTGTTGTTCATTTTCTTCAGTTTTTCTTCGGTCAAATATACTGTTCACATTTTCTACTGCCAAATTTACACCTTGTTGTTGTTGCCTAATTGTTTTTTTGGTAGGTTTCCACAACACATTCCTTACATCTCTAGCATTTCTTAATATTACTCAGTTCCTTTGAATTTGATGCATCATGATTGAATATTGCTCTGTTCAGGTAGACTGTGATTTTGCTTTGGTCTGATAGGAGTGTCAGTGGGCTGGCTGTGAACGCTCTGAGAGACTCTGGGTTGAGGTCAGTGATAAAGTACTCTCTCTCTCTCTCTCACACACACACTATTCAATTCAATTCAAGGGGCTTTATTGGCATGGGAAGCAAGTAAAATAGATAATAAGCAAAAGTGAAATAAACAATAAAAAGTGAACAGTAAATGTTACACTCACACAAGTTCCAAAAGAATAAAGACATTTCAAATGTCATATTATCTCTCTCTCTCTCTCTTTTCTCTCTCACTTCCTTATCCCACACCCTCTCTCCGTCGTTCCCTCTCTGCAGTTGTAGCAGAATTTGTTTATGTGATAATAAAGTGTTCATAGAGAAAGTGGCTGTGAAAACTGTCCAAATCATCCCTAATAAAATGATGAATATCTAAATCTTTCACACTCACACAGTTACAAACACCCACACACCACACACACACACACACACACACACACACACACACACCACACACACACACACACACACACACACACACACACACAAACAGTTACAAAATCTCCTCACCCACAGACACGCATCCTCTATACACCTGTAGGGATGTCACACTAACATATTCCATATGCCTGGCAGTTGGCAGACCGTACCCAACACACATAATCTCGCCTATCGGCATGCCAAAGGTTGAGATGGAAAGATGTTACACAACCCGCCCACTCTTTTGCACGTTCCCAACAGACTGCAAATTACAAGATGACACTCCAGAGGGCCGTTAATAAACGGCAGAACATCCACTTCCAACTTTCTATGCTGGACAGGATGGCACCGTAACAGTAGGCGCCCGCCAAATGGCTCGCCCTGCTCTAAACGGACAGAATCCAGATCAGTCATATGGAATCAGAAGAACATTCTTGTTAACACCAACAACTTTGCTTTTTGGTAGAAATCGTTCCATAAGGTTCTAGGCTGGGAGGCAAGAAGAGTACTGATGCATGCTCTGGTCATTGTGTGCTGTATTTCAAGGAGAACATATTATATTTTGTATCATTATGTAGGGCTCATTATGCCCTGAATATTTACCCACCTTTCCCGGTTGTACAAAGGATTTATCCATCAATAATGGAACAATATTACATTTATTAAGGAAAGGGACTCTCTTCCCTGGGGCTGTGGCACGTCATGCTAAGAGAGCCCACAGATTTTTTCAGCCAATCAGGCAAGAAGCCTCAGCACCTACCCCCACCCTCACTGTCCATTCAAACTGAACTATAAAAGCGTGGAACTGAACTATAAAAGCATGGAACTGAACTATAAAGGTGTGGAACTGAACTGTAAAAGCGTGGAACTGACCTATAAAGGTGTGGAACTGAACTGTAAAAGTGTGGAACTGAACTTTAAAAGCATGGAACAGAACTATAAAAGCTTGGAACTGAACTGTAAAAGCGTGGAACTGAAAAATAAAAGTGTGGAACAGAACTGTAAAAGCGTGGAACTGAACTATAAAAGCGTGAAACTGAACCGTAAAAGTGTGGAACTGAACAATAAAAGTGTGGAACTGAACTGTAAAAGTGTGGAACTGAACTATAACGATGTGGAACTGAACTGTAAAAGCGTGGAACCGAACTATAAAAGCGTGGAACTGAACTGTAAAAGTGTGGAACTGAACTATAAAGGCGTGGAACTGAACTGTAAAAGTGTGGAACTGAATTATAAAGGCGTGGAACTGAACTATAAAAGTGTGGAACTGAACTAAAAGGTGTGGAACTGAACTTTAAAAGCGTGGAACAGAACTTTAAAAGTGTGGAACTGAACTGTAAAAGTGTGGAACTGAAAAATAAAAGTGTGGAACTGAACTTTAAAAGCGTGGAACTGAACTATAAAAGCGTGGAACTGAACAATAAAAGTGTGGAACTGAACAATAAAAGTGTGGAACTGAACTGTAAAAGTGTGGAACTGAACTGTAAAAGTGTGGAACTGAACTGTAAAAGTGTGGAACTGAACTGTAAAAGCATGGAACCGAACTATAAAAGCGTGGAACTGAACTATAAAAGTGTGGAACTGAACTATAAAGGCGTGGAACTGAACTGTAAAACTGTGGAACTGAATTATAAAGGTGTGGAACTGAACTGTAAAAGTGTGGAACTGAACTAAAAGATGTGGAACTGAACTTTAAAAGCGTGGAATATAACTTTAAAAGTGTGGAACTGAACTATAAAGGCGTGGAACTGAATTATAAAGGTGTGGAACTGAACTATAAAGGCATGGAACTGAACTATAAAAGCTTGGCGTGAACAACAGCCACGACCGACTGAAATCTTTCTGCTGCTCAGACATCAGCGTAGTTGGTAAATGGAAAGCACCCTTTGCTTATTGATCCCCCCGATCTCAATGACTGGAGGCCAAACAGCTACTGTATATTGGAATTTGAGCGATTGTTCTCTGCTCTCGTTTTGATCTCAGTTGGACGAAGACAGCAACCTGGAACGGTTTGAAGAGGGACCTTCTCTCTTTTTCACACTGAAAAGACGTCGGGGAATCTGAGAAATTAGAGCTACTATGGAATTCCACATTCAATCCTTTTCTCACTCCTTTATGCCCTATTGGTGTGAGGAAACTGTGAAGCTCAATACTACTTAGGTTATCTCT
Source organism: Salmo salar (assembly GCF_965601325.2). NCBI lineage: Eukaryota > Metazoa > Chordata > Actinopteri > Salmoniformes > Salmonidae > Salmo > Salmo salar. The sequence goes on from NC_138304.1 coordinate 95,615,567, forward strand.
CTCTTAAATTCCCTGCTTTGTATCGCTTAGAATCATAGTGAAAATGTTGCTTGTCCTGATCCCTGTGAGTTAAGAAACCATGCTCTCCTTTCCCCTCTCCCTTCCCCTAGCTAACTACTTCATCAGCACTTATCATGTTGCCATAATCTGTCACTGAGTAATTTATCTTACATACCATAGTATGACCGTACTGATTCATTTATCCTGTATACTGTAGTATGACCGTACTGATTCATTTATCCTGTATACTGTAGCATGAGCGTACTGATTCATTTATCCTGTATATTGTAGTATGACCGTACTGATTCATATATCCTGTATACTGTAGTATGACCAACTGATTCATTTATCTTGCATACTGTAGTATGACTATAGTGATTCATATATCATGTATTGTCACCGGCGTCAAAATGAGTAGACCAAGGTGCAGCGTGGAATATGTTCATCTTGTAGTTTAATGCAAAAAATGAACCCTTTACAAATTAAACAAAAATGACAGCTGACAGTTCCGCCAGGTACTTACAACTAAACGGAAAACAACTACCCACAAAACCCAAAGGAAAAACAGGCTGCCTAAGTATGGTTCCTAATCAGAGACAACGATAGACAGCTGCCTCTAGGTAGGAACCATGGAGGCTCTGGACTGGAGAGCGTCTCTGTAGGTTCCGGACTGGGGACCTTCGCTGCAGGCTCCGCGCAATGGATCATCACTACTGGTTCCGCGCCATGGAGGCTTTGTGCCATGGATCATCACTGGAGGCTCCGGGCCATGGATTATCACTGGAGGCTTCATGCCATGGATCATCCCTACAGGCTCCGGGCCATGGATCATCACTGGAGGCTTCGTGCCATGGATCATCCCTACAGGCTCCGGGCCATGGATCATCACTGGAGGCTTCATGCCATGGATTATCACTACAGGCTCCGGGCCATGGATCATCACTGGAGGCTTCGTGCCATGGATTATCACTGGAGGCTTCGGACCATTGATCATCACTGGAGGCTTCCTACGGGGAGCTGGAACCGGTCTCACCAGACTGGGGAGACGCGCAGGAGACTGGGTGCGCAGAGCAGGCACAGGGCACACTGGGCCGTGGAGGCCCACCGGAGGTCTGGAGCTCAGGGCTGGCACAACCCGTCCTGGCTCGATCTTGACTTTAGCCCGGCAAGGGCGGAGCGCTGGTACAGGACGAACTGGGCTGTGCTGGTAAACGGGGGGGTACTGTGCATAGAGCAGGCGCAGGATAACCTGGGCCGAAGAGACGCACTGGAGACCAGATACGTTGAGCCGGTGCACTTCTCCCTGGCTGCCGGCCAACTCTAGCACTGCAACGGTGAGGAGCTTGCACCGAGCGCACCGGGCTGTGAGTACGCACTGGCGACACAGTGCGTATCACCGCATAACACGGTGCTTGCTCAGTCACTCGCTCCCCACGGTAAGCACGGGGAGTTGGCTATACATACATAATACATGTATGTTTTATAAAATAATATCACTGCCTCTGAGATTCAGTTACTGATTCAGTTATCCTGTATACTGTAGCATGACCATAGTGATTCATATATCCTGTATACTGTAGTATGACCATAGTGATTTATATATCCTGTATACTGTAGTATGACCATAGTGATTCATTTATCCTGTATACTGTAGTATGACCATAGTGATTCATTTATCCTGTATACTGTAGTATGACCATACTGATTCATTTATCCTGTATACTGTAGTATGACCATACTGATTCATTTATCCTGTATACTGTAGCATGACCATAGTGATTCATATATCCTGTATACTGTAGTATGACCATACTGATTCATTTATCCTGTATACTGTTGTATGACCGTATTTTTTATAATACATGTATGTTTTATACAATAATATCACTGCCTCTGAGATTTTGAATCCAACTTGTCATTAAAAAAATATTCAGATTATAATTGTCACACTTGAAGTGTGTTTTATCCATACTTGCTAAGAACATTTCCTATCAACCTAAATTATAGGTGGTGCTCCGTTTACCGCAGAATAAAGAAAAATCCATATTTTATATTCCACAATAAATTACCCAATTAATAAGACATGCTCATAACGTTAGACCACTCCTCCACACAACACAAGCACATTGTTGTACAGTACATAGCAAACCAGTAAAATAACAGTCAAGTTAATCAGTCACACATATACAAACACACACATGGTCGTGAACACACACAAATACACACACACACACACACACACACGCACACACACATGGTCGCGAACACACACACACACACAAACACAAATCACACACACACACACACACACACACACACACACACACACACACACACACACACACACACACACACACACACACCCAGAGACATCTCCCAGACTGATGCTGTTTTGGGAGAGTCCGTATTGATTGCCACGCGTCAGCATGTCGTCCATAAAAAGCACACTGCAATACGGATGTCAGATAGAGAGGTGTGTGTGTGTGTGTGTGTGTGTGTGTGTGTGTGTGTGTGTGTGTGTGTGTGTGTGTGTGTGTGTGTGTGTGTGTGTGTGTGTCAGGAATATACTCTGTCTGGTATGTTTTCCTCTATCTACCCAACCTCTTTTTCTATTGAAGGAAAGAACATGATAGGAGGAAAGTAAACCATGGCCAATGGAATGAAACCCAGTCCTGTAGTTAATGATGGAATGAAACCCAGTCCTGTAGTTATTGATGAAACCCAGTCCTGTAGTTAATGATGAAACCCAGTTCTGTAGTTATTGATGAAACCCAGTCCTGTAGTTAATGATGAAACCCAGTCCTGTAGTTATTGATGAAACCCAGTCCTGTAGTTAATGTTGAAACCCAATTCTGTAGTTATTGATGAAACCCAGTCCTGTAGTTAATGATGAAACCCAGTTCTGTAGTTATTGATGAAACCCAGTCCTGTAGTTATTGATGAAACCCAGTCCTGTAGTTATTGATGAAACCCAGTCCTGTAGTTAATGATGAAACCCAGTTCTGTAGTTATTGATGAAACCCAGTCCTGTAGTTAATGATGAAACCCAGTCCTGTAGTTATTGATGAAACCCAGTCCTGTAGTTAATGATGAAACCCAGTCCTGTAGTTATTGATGAAACCCAGTCCTGTAGTTATTGATGAAACCCAGTCCTGTAGTTAATGTTGAAACCCAATTCTGTAGTTATTGATGAAACCCAGTCCTGTAGTTAATGATGAAACCCAGTTCTGTAGTTATTGATGAAACCCAGTCCTGTAGTTATTGATGAAACCCAGTCCTGTAGTTATTGATGAAACCCAGTCCTGTAGTTATTGATGAAACCCAGTCCTGTAGTTAATGATGAAACCCAGTTCTGTAGTTATTGATGAAACCCAGTCCTGTAGTTAATGATGAAACCCAGTCCTGTAGTTAATGATGAAACCCAGTTCTGTAGTTATTGATGAAACCCAGTCCTGTAGTTAATGATGAAACCCAGTCCTGTAGTTATTGATGAAACCCAGTCCTGTAGTTATTGATGAAACCCAGTCCTGTAGTTAATGATGAATGAAACCCAGTCCTGTAGTTAATGATGAAACCCAGTCCTGTAGTTAATGATGAAACCCAGTCCTGTAGTTAATGATGAAACCCAGTCCTGTAGTTATTGATGAAACCCAGTCCTGTAGTTAATGATGAAACCCAGTCCTGTAGTTAATGATGAAACCCAGTCCTGTAGTTAATGTTGAAACCCAGTCCTGTAGTTAATGTTGAAACCCAGTCCTGTAGTTAACAATGAAACCCAGTCCTGTAGTTAATGTTGAAACCCAGTCCTGTAGTTAATGATGAAACTCAGTCCTGTAGTTAATGATGAAACCCAGTTCTGTAGTTATTGATGAAACCCAGTCCTGTAGTTAATGATGAAACCCAGTCCTGTAGTTATTGATGAAACCCAGTCCTGTAGTTATTGATGAAACCCAGTCCTGTAGTTAACAATGAAACCCAGTCCTGTAGTTAATGATGAAACCCAGTCCTGTAGTTAATGATGAAACCCAGTCCTGTAGTTAATGATGAAACCCAGTCCTGTAGTTAATGATGAAACCCAGTCCTGTAGTTAATGATGAAACCCAGTCCTGTAGTTAATGATGAAACCCAGTCCTGTAGTTATTGATGAAACCCAGTCCTGTAGTTAATGTTGAAACCCAGTCCTGTAGTTAATGATGGATGAAACCCAGTCCTGTAGTTAATGATGAAACCCAGTCCTGTAGTTATTGATGAAACCCAGTCCTGTAGTTATTGATGAAACCCAGTCCTGTAGTTAATGATGAAAACCAGTCCTGTAGTTAATGTTGAAACCCAGTCCTGTAGTTAATGATGAAACCCAGTTCTGTAGTTAATGATGAAACCCAGTCCTGTAGTTAATGATGAAACCCAGTTCTGTAGTTATTGATGAAACCCAGTCCTGTAGTTAATGTTGAAACCCAGTCCTGTAGTTAATGATGGATGAAACCCAGTCCTGTAGTTAATGATGAAACCCAGTCCTGTAGTTATTGATGAAACCCAGTCCTGTAGTTAATGATGAAACCCAGTCCTGTAGTTAATGATGAAACCCAGTCCTGTAGTTAATGATGAAAACCAGTCCTGTAGTTAATGTTGAAACCCAGTCCTGTAGTTAATGATGAAACCCAGTTCTGTAGTTAATGATGAAACCCAGTCCTGTAGTTAATGATGAAACCCAGTTCTGTAGTTATTGATGAAACCCAGTCCTGTAGTTAATGTTGAAACCCAGTCCTGTAGTTAACAATGAAACCCAGTCCTGTAGTTAATGATGAAACCCAGTCCTGTAGTTAATGATGAAACCCAGTCCTGTAGTTAACAATGAAACCCAGTCCTGTAGTTAATGTTGAAACCCAGTCCAGTAGTTAACAATGAAACCCAGTCCTGTAGTTAATGATGAAACCCAGTCCTGTAGTTAATGATGAAACCCAGTCCTGTAGTTAATGATGAAACCCAGTCCTGTAGTTATTGATGAAACCCAGTCCTGTAGTTAATGATGAAACCCAATTCTGTAGATATTGATGAAACCCAGTCCTGTAGTTATTGATGAAACCCAGTCCTGTAGTTAATGATGAAACCCAGTTCTGTAGTTAATGATGAAAACCAGTCCTGTAGTTAATGATGAAACCCAGTCCTGTAGTTAATGATGAAACCCAGTCCTGTAGTTAATGATGAAACCCAGTCCTGTAGTTAATGATGAAACCCAGTCCTGTAGTTAATGATGAAACCCAGTCCTGTAGTTAACAATGAAACCCAGTCCTGTAGTTAATGTTGAAACCCAGTCCTGTAGTTAACAATGAAACCCAGTCCTGTAGTTAATGTTGAAACCCAGTCCTGTAGTTAACAATGAAACCCAGTCCTGTAGTAAATGATGAAACCCAGTCCTGTAGTTAATGATGAAACCCAGTCCTGTAGTAAATGATGAAACCCAGTCCTGTAGTTAATGATGAAACCCAGTCCTGTAGTTAATGATGAAACCCAGTCCTGTAGTTAATGATGAAACCCAGTCCTGTAGTTAATGATGAAACCCAGTCCTGTAGTTAACAATGAAACCCAGTCCTGTAGTTAATGTTGAAACCCAGTCCTGTAGTTAACAATGAAACCCAGTCCTGTAGTTAATGTTGAAACCCAGTCCTGTAGTTAACAATGAAACCCAGTCCTGTAGTAAATGATGAAACCCAGTCCTGTAGTTAATGATGAAACCCAGTCCTGTAGTTAATGATGAAACCCAGTCCTGTAGTTAATGATGAAACCCAGTTCTGTAGTTATTGATGAAACCCAGTCCTGTAGTTAATGATGAATGAAACCCAGTCCTGTAGTTATTGATGAAACCCAGTCCTGTAGTTAATGTTGAAACCCAGTCCTGTAGTTAATGTTGAAACCCAGTCCTGTAGTTAATGTTGAAACCCAGTCCTGTAGTTAATGATGAAACCCAGTCCTGTAGTTATTGATGAAACCCAGTCCTGTAGTTAATGATGAAACCCAGTTCTGTAGTTAATGATGAAACCCAGTCCTGTAGTTATTGATGAAACCCAGTCCTGTAGTTAATGTTGAAACCCAGTCCTGTAGTTAATGATGAAACCCAGTCCTGTAGTTAATGATGAAACCCAGTCCTTTAGTTAATGATGAAACCCAGTTCTGTAGTTATTGATGAAACCCAGTCCTGTAGTTATTGATGAAACCCAGTCCTGTAGTTAATGATGAAACCCAGTCCTGTACTTAATGATGAAACCCAGTCCTGTAGTTAATGATGAAACCCAGTCCTGTAGTTAATGATGAAACCCAGTCCTGTAGTTAATGATGAAACCCAGTCCTGTAGTTAATGTTGAAACCCAGTCCTGTAGTTAATGATGAAACCCAGTCCTGTAGTTAATGTTGAAAAGGGGTCCTGTAGTTATTGATGAAACCCAGTCCTGTAGTTAATGATGAAACCCAGTCCTGTAGTTATTGATGAAACCCAGTTCTGTAGTTATTGATGAAACCCAGTCCTGTAGTTATTGATGAAACCCAGTCCTGTAGTTAATGATGAAACCCAGTCCTGTAGTTAATGATGAAACCCAGTCCTGTAGTTAATGATGAAACCCAGTCCTGTAGTAAATGATGAATGAAACCCAGTCCTGTAGTTAATGATGAAACCCAGTCCTGTAGTTAATGATGAAACCCAGTCCTCTAGTAAATGATGAATGAAACCCAGTCCTCTAGTAAATGATGAAACCCAGTCCTGTAGTTAATGATGAAACCCAGTCCTGTAGTTAATGATGAATGAAACCCAGTCCTGTAGTTAATGATGAATGAAACCCAGTCCTGTAGTTAATGATGAAACCCAGTCCTGTAGTTAATGATGAAACCCAGTCCTGTAGTTAATGATGAAACCCAGTCCTGTAGTTAATGATGAAACCCAGTCCTGTAGTTAATGATGAAACCCAGTCCTGTAGTTAATGATGAAATTAACACTGTCCTGTGGTTAATGATGAAACCCAGTCCTGTAGTTAATGATGAAACTCAGTCCTGTAGTTAATGATGAATGATGAGTCACTTTACAAGACAGAAAGAGAGATTCTCTATAAGTCTGCATGGTATGCAAATTCCTACAAGGCAGCCAATGTATCAAGTAGACTTGTTGACAAATGTGTGTGTGTGTGTGTGTGTGTGCGTGCGTGCGTGTGTTTGTGTGGGTGTGTGATATACCCAGGGTGGTGTTAGAGGGCCAATAGCAAATGTGTATCTTAGTGTCGCAATGCAGTCATATTCACTGTGTGTACAAAGCATTAGGAACACCTGCTCTTTCCATGACACAGACTGACCAGGTGAATCCAGGTGAAAGCTACGATCCCTTATCGATGTCCACTGTTAAATCCACTTCAATCAGTGTAGATTAGCTGAAGGGTAGAGACAGGTTAAAGAAGGATTTTCAAGCCTTGCGACAATTGAGAGACGTATTGTGTATGAGTGCCATTCAGAGTGTGAATTATTATGACAAAAGATGTAAGTGCCTTTGAATGGGGTATGGTTGTTGGTGTTACTAGGGCTGTGGTGGTCATAAAATTTCATCAGCCGGTGATTGTCAACAAATAACTGTCGGTCTCATGGCAATTGACCGTTAATTGGCATAAACACATTGGCACACCCTGATCTGTTTCACCTGTCCTTGTGATTGTCTCCACCCCCTCCAGGTGTCGCTTATTTTCCCCAGTGTATTTATTCCTGTGTTTCCTGTCTCTCTGTGCCAGTTTGTCTTGTATGTTTTTCAAGTCAACCAGCGTGTTTTTCCATACTCCTGCTTCTATTCTCCTTTTGCTAGTCATCCCGGTTTTGACCCTTGCCTGTTTTCTGGACTCCGTACCCGCCTGCCTGACCATTCTGCCTGCCAATCTGAACTGGTTTTGACCTTTTGCCTGTCCACGACCAATCTCTTGCCTACCCCTTTTGGATTGTTTAATAAATATCAAAGACTCAAACCATCTGCCTTCTGTGTCTGCATCTGGGTCTCTCCTTGTGTCCTTATACACATTTAGCATCTCCTGGCTTCCACACATAGCCTACAAGCCACTGATGTAGGCCTTTGGAACATCTACATTTTAAAACGTCTAATAAATCCATGGTATATAACCTACACCTTCACAATAAAACCATGATTTATTTTAGACAGGTCTAAAAAAGCATGATTTGAAGAAAATTTAGTATATTTCAGAAGAACAGAATATCATACTCTGAGTTGTCCTTATGTTAGATTCTGATCTGGCTATGCCATATGGCTGTGGGCTACACTAGTTCATTAGATTTGCTTAAAATTTTGTGGCATTATTTTATGGTATGATGAACACAATTGAACAAAGCAGAATAAAATAGAAAGCATATTATCTCCAAACAATTTGAGGGAAAGCGCACATGCGGCTATTCTGTGTTGAGCGGTTAACAAAGAAATAGGTATACTCCTATATGCTTAATTTAGAGTTATTAATGTAACTTTAGTTGTTCTACAAACGTTGGGCTATATGTTTAGATTTTTAATACATTGTAAGGCTGCATAATGAGACTCTAATGATGATTTGGAAAAAAGTCGCTTGAAAGTCATGAGCTCTGCTTTAGTTTTTGTACAGGCTGTACACACTTCATCAGTCACTCATTCACCATTTAACAAGCACTCGATAATGCCTAGAATTTCACAGCGGCATCCCCTTTGTGTGGCCGTAATGCAACCTTAAAAAAATCCATTACTTTTGCGGCCAGTGGCAGTTGTGCCCTTGGCCCGGAGTGCTGCATTGTGCCCTTCTCCCTGAGTGCTGAGCACTCCAAAGCACCTCTTATTCACATGGCTCTCCATCATGTGATCGGGTATTTCTCACAGGCTACAAGTGAAGACAGACACATTGGGGACGCAACTGAGCGTGTCCATATCCAATTCTGAGGGACATATTGAAGATATTGGATGAACTGTCCACAGTTACTTTTTGTCAGCCAACAAGATGAGTAGGCCTAACAAACACCGAAAGCACAAGCCTATGTCAATCTACTATCCCCCATAGTACAAAAGTCGACCTATTCTATTCTCTGCAAGAAATAAATATTCCAAACATAGTCTGGGACAGTTGTGGGATGTGATAGATCCCAAATTAATACAACCACTCGCACAAAAATAAAAATTTACGGAACATGGCTGACGCAAAAGATTAGAACGTTTAGCTTAAAATATTCATAAACTATTAGGGTATTTCTTCACATTATAAGCACAACAATGCACACATTGTAGTAGGCTATAAGCGGCAATGTTCTATCGGAAAATCACCATTCTCAAAAGTGATCTCAAATGCAGTTATGCATGTAATGCTTTTACTATTATGGTGAAAATTATCTTCCCAAATTTGAAACTCACACGCTGCTTATGTATGCAAGTTAGGCTCTAC
>NC_138304.1:95635000-95665000 GCF_965601325.2 Salmo salar
TCCCGTCCACCTTGGCCTCAGGGCAGGACCCAGTGAGGGGGTTCCAACTACTATTGGTCCAGATAATTACTTCTTTAGCATCTCCACGAGACAGACAGAGAGAGAGAGAGACGGAGAGAGAGAGAGAGAGAGAGAGAGAGAGAGAGAGAGAGAGAGGAGGGGGGAGAGAGAAAGAGATTAGAGAGAGAGAGAGAGTAGATAGAGAAAGAGAGTAGAGAGAGGGAAAGAGAGCGGGAAGAAGGAAAATAGAATTACTGAAGTACTTATATGGAAAGACAATACAAAGAATATATTACTATCTGTCCCCTATGTTTACCCCTCAACAGTCCCTTGTCCCTTTGGCCCCTCATCCCCAGCATGTGTTTACATTTTAGTCATTTAGCAGACGCGCTTATCCAGAGCGACTTACAGTAGTGAATGCAAACATTTCATACATTTTGTTTCCGTACTGGTCCCCCGTGGAAATCGAACCACAACCCTGGCGTTGCAAACACCATGCTCTACCAACTGAGCCACACGGGTTATGTTCCAGAGTGTGTGTGTACTGCACTATATGAATTGAGTGTGATTTGGGATGCAACCCTAGCCTTGGCAGAAATATGGAAAAGGGTGAGGTGTGAAATAGATTGATACTGAGAATTTGCAGTTGAAGAGATGTGCAAGGACTGGGGAAATAAGTGTGAAAGGAAATTGGCCGTTTCATATATTTTTACATATACTGTACTGTTTATATATTTAAATATATGTTGTGGAAATACATTTTTGATGCCAAGAGAATGTTACCTGCCTGAACGCATAGCGGCAACTGTAAAGTTTGGTGGAAGAGGAATAATGGTCTGGGGCAGTTTTTCATGGTTCAGACTACAGTATGCAATGACATTCTAGACAATTCGGTGCTTCCAACTTTGTGACAACAGTTTGCGGAAGGTCTTTTACTGTTTCAGCATGACAATGTCCCCATGCACAAAGCGAGGTCCATACAGAAAAGGTTGGTTGAGGTCAGTGTGGAAGCTGACCTCAACACCATTGGGGTGAATTGGAGGCCAGGCCTAATCGCCCAACATCAGTGCCCAACCTCACTAATGGTCATGTGGCTGAAGTGAACATCCCTGCAGCAATGTTTCAACATCTAGTGGAAAGCCTTCAAAGAAGAGTGGAGGCTGTAATAGCAGCAAAGGGGGGACTAACTTCAAAATATATTTCATATAAAAAGTACATTCATCAGTTAGTTATGGTGCAGACAGAGAGACTCCCTACAAGGCCTACATGTATCAGTTAGTTATGGTGGAGACAGAGAGACTCCCTACAAGGCCTACATGTATCAGTTAGTTATGGTGCTGACAGAGAGACTCCCTACAAGGCCTACATGTATCAGTTAGTTATGGTGCTGACAGAGAGACTCCCTACAAGGCCTACAATTAATCAGTTAGTTTATTGATTTTTTTGTTTTAATTCACCTTTATTTAACCAGGTAGGCCAGGTGAGAACAAGTTCTCATTTACAACTGCGACCCGGCCAAGATAAAGCAAAGCACTGCGACAAAAACAAAAACACAGAGTTACACATAAACAAATGTACAGTCAATAACACAAAATAAAATAAAAATAGAAAAATCTATGTACACTGTGTGCAAATGTAGAAGAGTAGGGAGGTAGGCAATAAATAGGCCATAGTAGTGAAAATAATTACAATTTAGCAATAAAACTGGAGTGATAGGTGTGCAGATGATGATGTGCAAGTAGAGATACTGGGGTGCAAAAGAGCAAAAGGGTAAGTAATAATATGGGGATGAGGTAGTCGGGTGTGCTATTTACAGATTGACTGTGTACAGGTGCTTAAAGTTAGAGAGGGCGGCAATTCGTTCCAGTCATTGGCAGCAGAGAACTTGAAGGAAAGGCGGCCAAAGGAAGTGTTGGCTTTGGGGATGACCAGTACAATAAACCTGCTGGAGCGCATGCTATAGGTGGGTGTTGCTATGGTGACCAGTGAGCTGAGATAAGGCGGGGCTTTACCTAGCAAAGACTTATAGATGACCTGGAGCCAGTGGGTTTGGCGATGGATTTGTTGTGAGGGCCAGCCAACGAGAGCATACAGGTTGCAGTGGTGGGTAGTATATGGGGCTTTGGTGATAAAACGGATGTCACTGTGATAGACTACATCCAGTTTGCTGAGTAGAGTGTTGGGGGCTATTTTGTAAATTACATCACCAAAGTCAAGGATCGGTAGGATAGTCAGTTTTACGAGGGTATGTTTGGCGGCATGAGTGAAGGATGCTTTGTTGCGAAATAGGAAGCCAATTCTAGATTTAATTTTGGATTGGAGATGCCTAATGTGAGTCTGGAAGGAGAGTTTACAGTCTATCCAGACACCTAGGTATTTGTAGTTGTCCACATATTCTAGGTCAGAACCGTCCAGAGTAGTGATGCTAGTCGGGCGGGAGGGTGCGGGCAGAAATTGGTTGAAGAGCATGCACTTAGTTTTACTAGCATTTAAAATCAGTTGGAGAATACGGAAGGAGTGTTGTATGGCGTTGAAGCTCATTTTGGAGGTTTGTTAGCACAGTGTCCAAAGAAGGGCCAAATGTATAAAGAATGGTGTTGTCTGCGTAGAGGTTGATCAGAGAATAACCAGAAGAAAGAGCGACATCATTGATATATACAGAGTGCTACAGGAAGCAAATTTATATTTGAAAAAGCTAGCCTTAGCTTTCCTAACTGACTGAGTACATTGGTTCCTGACTTCCCTGAAAAGTTGCATATCGCGGGGGCTATTCGATGCTAATGCAGAACGCCACAGGATGTTTTTGTGCTGGTCAAGGGCAGTCAAGTCTGGGGTGAACCAAGGGCTATATCTATTCTTAGTTCTACAATTTTTTGATGGGGCATGCTTATTTAAGATGGAGAGGTCAAAATCCTTCCAGGATACACGGGCCAGGTCGATTAGAAAGGCCTGCACGCGAAGTGTTTTAGGGAGTGTTTGATAGTGATGAGGGGTGGTCGTTTGACCACGGACCCATTACGCTCGCAGGCAATGAGGCAGTGATCGCTGAGATCCTGGTTGAAGACAGCAGAGGTGTATTTGGAGGGCATCCTGGTCAGGATGTTATCTAAGAGGGTGCCCATGGTTACGGATTTAGGGTTGTACCTGGCAGGTTCATTGATAATTTGTGTGAGATTGAGGAAATCTATTTTAGATTGTAGTACAGCATGTCCCAGTTTAGGTCACCTGACACTACGAACTCTGAAGATAGATGGGGGGCGATCAATTCACATATGGTGTCCAGGGCACAGCTGGGGGCTACGGGGGGTCTGTAACAAGCAGCAACGGTGAGAGACTTGTTTCTGGAAAGGTGGATTTTTAAAAGTAGAAGCTTGAATTGTTTTGGCACAGACCGGGATAGTATGACAGAACTCTGCAGGCTATCTCTATCTCTGCAGTGGATTGCAACTCCGCCCCCTTTGGCAGTTCTATCTTGTCGGAAAATGTTATATTTAGTGATGGAAATTTCAGTATTTTTTGGGGACTTCCGGAGCCAGGATTCAGACACGGCGGAGTGCGCTAAAGCATTGAATAAAACAAACTTAGGGAGGAGGCTTCTAATGTTAACATGCATGAAACCAATGCTTTTACGGTTACAGAAGTCAACAAATGAGAGCACCTGGGGAATGGAAGTGATGCTGGGGGCTGCAGGGCCTGGGTTAACCTCCACATCACCAGAGGAACAGAGGAGGAGTAGGATAAGAGTATGGAAAAAGGCTAAAAGAACTGGTCGTCCAGTGCGTTCAGAACAGAGAGTAAAAAGAGGCAGGTTTCTGGGTGCGGAAGAATAGATTCAAGGCATAATGTACAGACAAGGGTATGGTAGGATGTGAGTACAGCGGAGGTAAGCCTAGGCATTGAGTGATGATGAGAGAGGTTTTGTCTCTAGAGACACCATTTAAGCCAGGTGCGGTCACCGCATTTGTAGGGGAAGGAACATAAGGGCTAGCTAAGGCATATTGAGCAGGGCTGGAGGCTCTACAGTGAAATAAGACAAAAATTACTAACCAAAACAGCAATAGACAAGGCATATTGACATTAGGGAGAGGCATGTTTAGTCCAGTGATCATAGGGTCCAGTGAGTAGCTAGGCGAGCTGGAGGCACGTTGATTCAGACAGCTAGCAGGCCGGGGCTAGCAGCAGGCTAGCAGATGGGCGTCAGGCGGACGTCGCAACGGTAGAGCTTGTTGAAACCCCCTCAGACGGTTACGTCGGCAGACCAGTCGTGATGGATCGGCGGGGCTCCGTGTCGGCAGCAAAGGTTCCAGGCCAATTGGCAAAAGAAGTATTGAAGCCCAGAAGTTATCTGATGGATTTCTTCGGCTAGCCGGGAGGTGGGCCTAGCTCGAGGCTAGCTCCAGGGTAACTGGTGCTTGCTTCGGGACAGAAACCCCCTTGGACGGTTACGTCGGTAGACTAGTCATGATGGATCGGCGGGGCTCCGTGTTGGCAGGAAAAAGAGGTAATTGAAGTCCAGGAATTGCTTGATGGATCTCTTCGGGTAGCCGGGAGATGGGCCTAGTTCGAGGCTAGCTCCAGGGTAACTGGTGCTTGCTTTGGGACAGAGACATTAGCCAAGAGTAGCCACTCGAAAAGCAGCTAGCTAGCTGCGATGATCTGGAGTAAAGGTTCAGAGCTTGTGGTAGGAATCCGGAGATATGGTAGAGAAAAGCAGTCCGATATGCTCTGGGTTGATATCGCACTGTGCAGGCTGGCAGGAGTTGACTGGGCTAAGGCTGGCAGATGTCCAAGTTAACGGTGATGACCGCTAGCAGTGGCTAACTGACTACTAGCAAGTAGCTATTAGCTGGCTAGCTTCTGAAGGGGTTCCGGTTCTAAAGTGTAAAAAATAGCAGATCCATACCACATTGAGTGAGGCGGATTGCAGGAGAGTATGTTCAGTCCGTAGATGGAAAATGAGATTAAAAATATAAAAAATATATACGAAATATATACAAAGAAAAAAACGATATATACAAGGGACGGGCCAAGACAATCAAAACAGACATCCCACTGCTACGCCATCTTGGAATGACTTGTGCAGACAGAGACACTCCATACAAGGCCTACATTCATCAGTTAGTCTTAGTGCAGACAGAGAAACTCCCTACAAGGTCTACATTCATCAGTTAGTCTTAGTGCAGACATAGAAACTCCCTACAAGACCTACATTCATCAGTTGCTTACGGTGCAGACAGAGAGACTCCATTCCAGGCAGCCTTGTCTTCCTAGAAGCCTTATGTCTTACAACAGGATCTTCACATAACACACGGCTCAACAGAATAGCTGCACAGACAGAAATATATACGCAGCCTCTGTGTGTGTGTGTGTGTGTGTGTGTGTGTGTGTGTGTGTGTGTGTGTGTGTGTGTGTGTGGCCTTGAGATAGAAGCTGTTTTCAGTCTCTCGGTCCCAGCTTTGATGCACCTGTACTGTCCTCGCCTTCTGAATGCTAGCGTGGTGAAGAGGCAGTGGCTCGGGTGGTTGTTATCCTTCATGATCTTTTTGGCCTTCCTGTGACATTGGGTGCTGTAGGTGTCCGGGAGGGAAGGTAGTTTTCCCTCAGTGATGCGTTGTGCAGACCGCACCACCCTCTGGAGAGCCCCGTGGTTGCAGGCGGTGCAGTTGCCGTACCAAGCGATGATACAGCTTGACAGGATTCTCTCGATTGTGCATCTGTAAAAGTTTGTGAGGGTTTTAGGTGACAAGCCAAATTTCTTCAGCCTCCTGAGGTTGAAGTGGTGCTGTTGTGGCTTCTTCAGCACACTGTCTGTGTGAGTGGACCATTTCAGTTTGTCAGTGATGTGTACGCTGAGGAACTTGAAGCTTTCCACCTTCTCGACTGTGGTCCCGTTGATGTGGATGGGGGGTGCTCCCTCTGCTATTTCCTGAAGTCCATGATCACCTCCATTGTTTCGTTGACGTTGAGTAGGAGGTTATTTTCCTGGAACCACACTCCCAGAGCCCTCACCTCCTCCCTGTAGGCTGTCTCGTCATTGTTGGTAATCAAGCCTACTACTGTTGTGTCATCTGCAAACTTGATTGAGTTGGAGACGTGCTTGGCCACACAGTTTTGGGTGAACAGGGAGTACAGGAGGGGACTGTGCACGCACCCATTGTGGGGCCCCAGTGTTGAGGATCAGCGAAGTGGAAGTGTTGTTTCCTACCTTCACCAGCTGGTGGTGGCCGGTCAGGAAGTCCAGGATCCAGTTGCACAGGGCGGGGTTCAGTCCCAGGGCCTCAAGCTTAATGATGAGCTTGGAAGGTACTATGGTGTTGAATGCTGAGCTATAGTCAATGAACAGCATTCTTACATATGTATTCCTCTTGTGTAGATGGGATAGTGTGCAGTGTGATGGCAATTGCATCGTCTGTGGATCTGTTGGTGCGGTAAGCAAATTGAAGTGGGTCTAGGGTGTCAGGTAAGGTAGAGGTGATATGATCCTTGACTAGCCTCTCAAAGCACTTAATGATGACAGAAGTGAGTGCTACGGTACGATAGTTCAGTTACCTTTGTCTTCTTGGGAACAGGAACAATGGTGGTCATCTTGGAGCATGTGGGGACAGCAGACTGGGATAGGAAGAGATTGAATATGTCCGTAAACAGACCAGCCAGCTGGTCTGCGCATTCTCTGAGGACGTGGCTAGGGATACCATCTGGGCCGGCAGCCTTGTGAGGGTTAACATGCTTAAATGTCTTACTCACATCGGCCACAGAGAAGGAGAGCCCACAGTCCTTGGTAGCGGGTCACGTCGGTGGCACTGTGTTATCCCCTAAGCTTGCAAAGAAGGTGTTTAGCTTGTCTGGAAGCAAGATGTCGGTGTATGCGACGTGGACGGTTTTCTTTTTGTAATCCGTGATTGTCTGTAGACCCTGCCACATACGTTTCGTGTCTGAGCCGTTGATTGTATTGCGGAAGGAAATAGAGATTGTGTGTGTGTGTGTGTGTGCGTGTGTGTGCTCATACATATTTTGTCACAGTCTTCTTTCAGGTTAATGAATGACAGGGGAATACTTTGATCTGATTTTCAAAAACACTGCACTCAGTCAAGTACATGCTGAAAGCCATTTTATCAGCCACCTCCTACTAACATGACCTTATGTGTGTGTGTGTGTGTGTGTGTGTGTGTGTGTGTGTGTGTGTGTGTGTGTTCTTACACAGCTTGACAGCAGAATCTGCAAAGTAGGAGGAGGCCTTACTGAAGTAGGAAAGGCTCTCTAGCAATCGTGCACATATTCAATAATTCAGCCAAGGCTCTCAGCACTGTACGTGGAGTGTGTGTGTGTGTATGTGTGCGTGTGCGTGAGTGTGTATGTGTGAGTGTGTGTGCGTGTGTGTGCGTGTGCGTGTGTGCGTGTGTGTGAGTGTGTGTGTGAGTGAGTGTGCCCCCTGCATTCCTACGAGCACGCACAGGTGTGTTTGCAACAAGACTCACGGTTTTACCAATTTGACTTCAGATTTTGATGTTGGTCCATGTTTCGCCAAACGTGTCCTGAGTTTTCATGCTCCGCATTGTCTGTTTCTCCAAATGTTACATTTCAAAGTTAAGAGTTAAGGGTTGGTATAGTGTTAAAACCCCCAAAAATGTAAACGAGTGTCTACCACTGAGATTGAACACTGGGTTGAACACGTGACTCTGTCCAAATACCCATACTAGTGTACTACATACTTTTAAACTGCATACAATGTACTCATCGTCGCATACTATTTAACACATACCATCTAGTAAAAAGGTATTCAGTTTGCCAAGGACACAATACAGTATTGACTCCGGACTTGCTGAGTAGATAGATTTTTCCAAATTCAACAGACATGCATCACATTAACCAGCCTGGTAATAGCACATTTTCAAATCAATGAATTTCTCTAATCTCTGAATCTAATAGGAATGGAGTTATAGGCCTACTCCGGCTGGTTATAGGCCTACTCAGGCTGGTTATAGGCCTACTCAGGCTGGTTACAGGCCTACTCAGGCTGGTTACAGGCCTACTCAGGCTGGTTATAGGACTACTCAGGCTGGTTACAGGCCTACTCAGGCTGGTTATAGGCCATTGGATCTATACCGTAGTAGACCATATAGCCCATCTATCCTATTTAAAAAGGACTGAAAACAGAAACAGATCATTTAATTCCAAAGTGCTGTAACATATACAAATTGAATCAAATAGCCAAGTACACATACCACTATCTTTCAAATGTTCAAATTAAAAGGCTATTAAACAGAAACATGTGGACAGACAGGAGCATCGCAAATTCAGAACCGCTGGACAGCAACATAATAAACTAAAGCACTGATCATTGGGAACGAGATCAGAATGACTGCTAAGGCTTGATCAATACATTAAATAATTAAATAGGTAGCCTAGCCTACAAAACTAAAACAATTCATATGTTCAAATCAAAAGGCATGATTAAAATGTCATCAATAATGCAGCCACATCCCAAGTCCCCCGGTGCCGGCACATTCAGAAATCAAAAGATGGTTTAGTATTTAGTTTAAAACCTCTGAACAAGGCCAAGAAAACAAGAAACACTTTCAATGAGAAAACATTTTAACCAAAAATTCCTTAGACTACATTTGAACACCACCGCAGAAGCTACGCTATTCGGCATCTTCCCAATTAAGTAGCCTAGCTTGGTTACTTGAAGAGAAGTAGGGCCTATCACTAGCCGCCAACTTCTTCAAATGCATTGTGGGAAAAGTGTGCATCGAATTCTACTAGATGAAAAGCTGAAATTAGTATAACATACTTGTATTTAAAACATACATTTACTCAATTAAAAAAAATACACATAACAAAAAACATATTTTCGCATACGCAGAATGCATCATGAGCGATTGTATTTTGGCCACTAAACCTATTTTGCCAATTGGCCTGGACCGTTTTACTACATGGAGCCGAGCTGATCCATCACGGCTGGTCTGCCGACGTAACCGCACGAGGGGGCTACAACAGACTTCTTCTGTCGCGACGTCTCTCTAAGGCCCTTCTGCTAGCTTGCTAACCCCGGCCCGCTAGCTGTCTGAATCGCCGTGTCTCCAGCCCGCCTAGCTACTCACTGGACCCCTATGATCACTCGGCTACGCATGCCTCTCCCTCATGTCAATATGCCTTGTCCATTGCTGTTTTGGTTAGTGATTGTTGCCTTATTTCACTGTAGAGCCTCTAGCCCTGCTCAATACACCTTAGCTAACCCTTTAGTTCCACCTACTACACATGCGGTGACCTCACCTGGTTTAAATAATGTTTCTAGAGACAATATCTCTCTCATCGTCACTCAATGCATGGGTTTACTTCCACTGTATTCACATCCTACCATACCCCTTTCTGTACATTATGCCTTGAATCTATTCTTCCGCGCCCAGAAACCTGCTCCTTTTACTCTCTGTTCTGAATGCACTAGACGATCAGTTCTTTATGTCACGTCATGACCAGCAGAGGGAGTAGTTGTTTAGTATTTTTGGTCAGGACGCGGCAGAAGTAATGTGTTGTATGTGTTTTTCTGGTATTTCTGTTTCTATGTTGGTCTGTGTGGCTCCCGATCAGGGACAGCTGGTTATCGTTGTTCCTGATTGGGAGTCATATATTAGGAGTGTGTTTGTCACCTGGTTTTTGTGGGTTGTTTTATTTCGCACTGCTGTATGTAAGTACATAGCCTGTGAAACTGTCTAGTCGGTCATGTTTATTGTTTTGTCCGTGTCCATCATAATTGAAATAAAATGATGTGGAGCACGCAAGCCGCTGCGTATTGGTCAGATAATGATTTCGAAATATCTTCAGATGAAGGTGAAGATCGTTACACTTTAAGCCTTTAGCCGAACTCTTATCCTACTCCTCCTTTGTTCCTCTGGTGATGTGGAGGTTAACCCAGGCCCTGCAGCCCCCAGCATCACTCCCATTCCCCAGACTTCTGTAACTGTAAAATCATTGGTTTTAGAAGCCTCCCTAAGTTTGTTTTATTCAATGCTTTAGCACACTCCGCCATGTCTGAATCCTGGCTCTGGAAGGCCACCAAAAAGCCTGAAATTTCCATCCCTACCTATAACATTTTCTGACAAGATAGAACTGCCAAAGGGGGCGGAGTTGCAAACTACTGCAGAAATAGCCTGCAGAGTTCTGTCATACTATCCCGGTCTGTGGCCAAACAATTCAAGCTTCTACTTTTAAAAATCCACCTTTCCAGAAACAAGTCTCTCACCATTGTCGCTTGCTATAGACCACCTTCTGCCCCCAGCTGTGCCCTGGACACCATATGTGAATTGATTGCCTCACATCTGTATTCAGAGCTCGTGCTGTTAGGTGACCTAAACTGGGATATGCTTAACCTGTTAGGGCAAGGGGGCAGTATTGACACGGCCGGATAAAAAACGTACCCGATTTAATCTGGTTACTACTCCTGCCCAATATGCATATAATTATTGGCTTTGGATAGAAAACACCCTAAAGTTTCGAAAACTGTTTGAATGGTGTCTGTGAGTATAACAGAACTAATATGGTAGGCAAAAACCTGAGAAGATTCTGAACAGGAAGTGGCCTGTCTGACAAGTTGTTGTTCTTCTTGGCTCTTTTTATTGAAGACTGAGGATCTTTGCTGTAACGTGACACTTCCTATGGCTCCCATAGGCTCTCAGAGCCCGGGAAAAAGCTGAATGATATCGAGGCAGCCCCAGGCTGAAACACATTATCGCGTTTGGATAGTGGCCGGTCAGAGTACTCTGAGACTCAGATGTTTTTATTTTCTCTCTCTTTGTACGTATACAAGCTTTCCCGGTCGGAATATTATCGCTTTTTTATGAGAAAAATGGCATAAAAATGTATTTTAAACAGCGGTTGACATGCTTCGAAGTACGGTAATGGAATATTTAGAAATTTTTTGTCACGAAATGCGCCATGCTCGTCACCCTTATTTACCCTTTCGGATAGTGTCTTGAACGCACGAACAAAACGCCGCTATTTGGATATAACAATGGATTATTTGGGAGCAAACCAACATTTGTTATTGAAGTAGAAGTCCTGGGAGTGCATTCTGACGAAAAACAGCAAAGGTAATAACATTTTTCTTATAGTAAATCTGACTTTGGTGAGTGCTAAACTTGCTGGGTGTCTAAATAGCTAGCCCTGTGATGCCGGGCTATCTACTGAGAATATTGCAAAATGTGCTTTCACCGAAAAGCTATTTTAAAATCGGACATATCGAGTGCATAGAGGAGTTCTCTATCTATAATTCTTAAAATAATTGTTATGCTTTTTGTGAACGTTTATCGTGAGTAATTTAGTAAATTCACCGGCAGTGTTCGGTGGGAATGCTAGTCACATGCTAGTCACATGCTAATGTAAAAAGCTGGTTTTTGATATAAATATGAACTTGATTGAACAAAACATGCATGTATTGTATAACATAATGTCCTAGGGTTGTCATCTGATGAAGATCATCAAAGGTTAGTGCTACATTTAGCTGTGGTTTGGGTTTATGTGACATTTTATGCTAGCTTGAAAAATGGGTGTCTGATTATTTCTGGCTGGGTACTCTGCTGACATAATCTAATGTTTTGTATTCGTTGTAAAGCCTTTTTGAAATCGGACAGTGTGGTTAGATTAACGAGAGTCTTGTCTTTAAAATGGTGTAAAATAGTAATATGTTTGAGAAATTGAAGTAATAGCATTTCTAAGGTATTTGAATAACGCGCCACAGGATTCCACTGGCTGTTACGTATGTGGGACGATTTGGTGCCACCTACCCTAGAGAGGTTAAAAATGTTTTCGAATAGTAATTTAGTAAATTGTAGCTCTGTTTCATCGGATGCATTTGAGGGAAAATAGTTAGTCAACGTTACGCACCGATGTAAAATGCTGTTTTTATATATAAATATGAACTTTATCGAACAAAAGAATGCATGTATTGTGTAACATGATGTCCTAGGTGTGTCATCTGATGAAGATTGTCAAAGGTTAGTGCTGCATTTAGCTGTTTTTTGGTTATTTGTGATGCATGTGGTTGGTCGGAAAATGGCTATGTGGCTACTTTTACGATATACTCCTCTAACATAATCTAATGTTTTGCTTTTGCTGTAAAGCCTTTTTGAAATCGGACAACGTGGTTCGATTCAGGAGAGGTGTATCTATAAAACGATATAAGAAAAAAAAAAAAAAAAGGATTTTTTTTTTTATTACATTTTGTTATGCTAATGGCGATATGATTTTTCGCTGGATGTCGAGGCCGCACAGGGGTTAACTAACCTCCAGATGAACTTCAATGCCATACAACTCTCCTTCCATGGCCTCCAACTGCTCTTAAATGCAAGTAAAACTAAATGCATGCTCTTCAACCTATCGCTGCCCACACCTGCCCGCCCGTCCAGCATCACTACTCTGGATGGTTCTGACTTATGTGGACAACTACAAATACCTAGGTGTCTGGTTAGACTGGAAACTCTCCTTCCAGACTCACATTAAACATCTCCAATCCAAAATTAAATCTAGAATCAGCTTCCTATTTCACAACAAAGCATTTTTCACTCATGCCGCCAAATATACCATCGTAAAACTGACTATCCTACCAATCCTTGACTTCGGTGATGTCATTTACAAAATAGCCTCCAACACTCTACTCAGCAAATTGGATGCAGTCTATCACACTGGGTTTAACCCACCACTGCGCCCTGTATGCTCTCGTTGGCTGTCCCTCGCTTCAAATTCGTCGCCAAACCCACTGGCTCCAGGTCATCTGTAAGTCTTTGCTCGGTAAAGCCCCGCCTTATTTCAGCTCACTGGTCACCATAGCAGCACCCACCTGTAGCACGCGCTCCAGCAGGTATATTTCACTGGTCACCCCCAAAGCCAATTCCTTGTTTGGCCACCTTTCAATCCACTGCTCTGCTGCCAATGACTGGAACGAACTGCAAAAATCACTGAAGCTGGAGACTCATATCTCCCTCACTAACTTTAAGCACCAGCTGTCAGAGCAGCTCACAGATCACTGCACCTGTACATAGCCCATCTGTAAATAGCCCATCCAACTACCTCATCCCCATACTGTTATTTATTTTATTTATTTTGCTCCTTTGCACCCCAGTATCTCTACTTGCACATTCATATTCTGCACATCTATCACTCTAGTGTTTAGTTGCTATATTGTAATTATTTTGCCACTATGGCCTATTTATTGCCTTACCTCCCTTATCCTTCCTCAACTGCACACACTGTACATAGACCTTTTGTATTGTATTATTGACTCTATGTTTGTTTATTCCATGTATAACTCTGAGTTGTTGTTTGTGACACACTGCTTCGCTTTATCTTGGCCAGGTCGCAGTTGTAAATGAGAACTTGTTCTCAACTAGCATACCTGGTTAAATAAAGGTGAAATAAAAAAATAAATACAAATACTATGTGTTGATTACAGTAGCACACCCCCATATCTAACTGATCAGCTGTTGATTTAAGTATCACATCCTGGTATCTAACTGATTAGCTGTTGATTTCAGTATCACATCCTGTATCTAACTGATCAGCTCTTGATTTCAGTAGCACATCCCCGTATCTAACTGATCAGCTGTTGATTTCAGTATCATATCCTGGTATCTAACTGATCAGCTGTTGATTTCAGTATCACACCCCCTAACCCGTTGAGGACAGATGTTCCGCTAGCGGAACGCCTCGCCAATATCCAATGGTAGAGCGTGGCGCGAAATACAAAAAACCTCAAAAATGCTATAACTTCAATTTCTCAAACATATGACTATTTTACACCATTTGAAAGATAAGACTCTCGTTAATCCAACCACATTGTCCGATTTCAAAAAGGCTTTACAGTGAAAAAACTAAACATTAGATTATGTTAGGAGAAGTACACAGCCAAAAATAATCACACAGCCATTTTCAAAGCAAGCATACATGTCAACATCCTGGTATCTAACTGATCAGCTGTTGTTTTCAGTAGCACACCCCCATATCTAACTGATCAGCTGTTGTTTTCAGTAGCACACCCCCATATCTAACTGATCAGCTGTTGTTTTCAGTAGCACACCCCCATATCTAACTGATCAGCTGTTGTCAAAGCCGAAATGAGTATGAAATCCTGCATTTAAAGGGGAAACGGATACCCGATTTTCAAAATGTCACATATTATTAAACAAAACATTTTTGCATACTCAAACAGCCTACTATTTAGGACGCAAGTATGTTTCTTCGGACACGGCCTCTGGCTTTTTATGGTTTTGTTTTAACCCTATTCCAAACCTTAATCCTTAGCTAATTTAACCATTCAGAATGAATGGCTAAATTTAATGTAATCCCACATGACCTTCAGATCCAGAATCATGGAATTACGCCCATCTGCCACTCCTGTCCACAACACCCTAGCAAAACACAAGCCTCCTTGATTGTAATACTGCTCACTGTTGCCCCTAATGGCCGGTTTTTAAGGCATTTCCAGATATCCTCAGGACATTGAGAGATGTCCAATTTAGAAGTCAATCTTGAGCGATCTTGATGGTACTGTATGTGTGCGTGTGTGTGTGTGGTGTGTGTGTGTGTGTGTGTGTGTGTGTGTGTGTGTGTGTGTGTGTGTGTGTGTGTGTGTGTGTGTGTGTGTGTGTCAGATCACAAACAATCCATCACTCAAGGGGCCTTGCATGAGCAAACAATGAGATTGGTGCTGAGGTTGATAGTTTGCTGATCTGTTTGCTTGTATTATTCATCGACCACATTTCCTCCCCTTTACATTCTAGTCATTTAGCAGATGCTCCTATCCAGAGCGACTTACAGTTAGTGCATTCATCTTAAGATAACTAGGTGGGACAACCACATATCCCAGTCATAGTACGTACATTTTTCCTCAATAAAGTCAGAGCTAGTAAGGGGGAAAAGTCAAGTGTGTGTGTGTGTGTGTATGGGGGGGGGGGGGGGGGGGGGATTTAAGATAATCTTTGAATAGGTAAGCTTTCACACACACCCACACATCCAATGCTGTTCTTATCTGGATAGCTATGCCCCATCCTAACAAATGCACCGCACCTTGTGAAACATTTTATATCCTAAGACAGGGTTTTCCAACCCTCTCCTCGGGGGCCCCTCGATTATTTGCTGACTAATTTAATCAGGTATGCCAGTTTAGGGTTAAAACAAAAATGTGAAACATCTTGGGAGGTCAGAGGAGAGGGTTGGGAAACCTTGTCTTAAGGTAAGGTCAAATATGAGGAAAATGGTATATGCAAATCAAAGCAACACAGTGAATGCAAGCTGGTGATAAGGGCAACCAGGTTGCGCAAGATAAGAGCCTACAATTGTATTTTTGGTCCACTAGCCACTGTTGCAGCTTGATTTAAAAATATACCAGCCAGTCAGATTTTTTACCAGGCAAAATAAAAATTAAAAAGCTAAAATTACACCAAAGAAAAAAAAAACAGATGAGCATGCTTTGTTTCTAAAACAATACATGTATCACTAGTAAGAACTAATGTGGTATATTGTTTAATTTCATTTTTAGGTGACAGTAGTCTTTTAACCAAAATATCACAGATGAGAGAAAAATATCACCAGTGACTTTAAGGGTGCGAGGTTACCGTGGTGACACGACTTAGAGTCATGTTTGTGACTGAGATTGAGAGTCTGACTAGTAGCAGCGTTGTCTGCTCTTCCCTCGCAGTTGAAACTCAAACATAGAACAACAACCTAGCTTGTGAACAAAACAATGTAAATAGCCAAGAAACAGGGACAAAGTCTCACTTCAGTGGATTTTAGTTTCAACTAAATTAGACCAACATTTATGCCTGTGCGCAGAGTTTCTAAAATATAATCTTTCACTCAGCTCTTCACGTGCGCTCAGCCCCCAGCAGTGTTGCAGCGCAAGGTGAGATAGGCTATAGGATTCGTAGTTCTTTCACTGTGATTAATTTACCAGCAACGAAACCAAACATCAGAAATACTTTGAAAACAGCTACTGCCACATTTATTTTGTTATAAATGTGATCATATGTGACAATTTTCTTTCACAAATATGAGTGAAATGCTCACACTGCTAATGGCCAAATCTAACCGCAGGTGGCAGGTGTTCATTTTGGGCCCTGCTCAAGATTCACTTCGAAAAATTGGATGTCCGTCCATTAATTTATTAGACCATTTTTTAAATACTTACATAAGGGGGTTCCAGTCATCAAGGATAACACAAGAAAGCTTAAAGGTTTACTTCCATTGTGGTAATTTTGGAGGGGAGGGGGGATGCAGCAAGGTTAGGCCTTTACAATCCGCCACTAGGGGCAATGGTGAGCATTATTACCATCAAATTGGCTTGGGTTTTGCTAAGGCGTTGTGGACGGGGACGGCGGATGGAAGTAAGCCGCAAGCTCCGGCTCCAAAGGTCTACTGATAGACTATTCAGAATTAATGCCTAAAATTAACCATGTAGTTGTTTTTGTAATTTACCCTCTCCCAAACCTTAAACCTTAATTGAACAATTTGGAATGAATGCAGGAGTGGCTGCATAAAGGAGGAGCAGCAGCAGAGAAGGAACCCAGGGTGTCCAAAACATCTAGAAATTTAACGTTTGAATTAACTTAAAATTTTGACGTTTTGAGAAATGTGGATAAATGTCAGATTTTGAAGTAAAATTGGTCAAACCGTGAGATCTTGTTGGATAAGGGTGCTCAAAGATCTGATGCCAATGACTTTCTATTTAAACTTTGAACGGTGAGCCGCTGAAGAAAAGCTGAAATAACCTTCTATCTGTACTGTTTATCCATTCTTATAGTTCCTAATACTGTTTGTATTGACGTCTGGTATTGATGTATCTTGTTGAAGTTTTGCCGACACAAAGGTAGTGTGATGCAAACAACTCTCAAGGTCTGTCCACTTAAAGTGAAACATTCATAACTTGGTACATGGACACACAGGCATATACACACTCTTAAACACACACTCACAAACATACATACACACACATTGTCACACACTCACACAAAATTGTGATTGTTAATTCTTCAAGTTTTACTGGTGAAATGTCCAAACTGCATCTCCATGCCAATCATTTGATTGATATACGTGGGAATATGCATTTAGATCTTCTTGACATACTGTTTTGTGAGTGAATTAGAGCAGGTGGTGTTAACAAACTATTAGCCTTCCTTGTATTTTGTTTCAATGAAAGAATACATCCTGCCTAGTGGCGCTCTCTGTTTGGCGGATTAGATTATTTTGGGGACAATTCAGCTTCAGATAACCATCCTAAAATCTCATTAGAAATGAGGAGTTGTTTTTGGTGGAACAGTAAGGTTATAGGCCTACTATGCTATGGTGTTATATTCTGTTCTGTTATGTAAAATTACGTGATCTTGCAAGACATTGATTCAGCTTTGACCTAATTTTACTAGATGAGCACCATTGTGAGAAGTCAAAATCTTCTATTTAATAATAATAATAAGTTATTTGTATTACTATTAGGAGTAGGCAACAGACCTTGATGAGATGTAATTTTAAGCAATTGGATCGCTCGTCATGGTGCTGAAAGGACAGCGCCAGGATTGCGCAATGACGTTAAAGAAGTTGAACCAACTTGTTGTGCTGAAGGACAGCTGAAGGACAACTCTGCCATTCGGCCAGTTCATGAACAAACAACAATAGTATAGCCTAATAGGGCTACGACTACGTGGTATGGCTATTTGTAAGCTATAGCCTAATACAAATACAAATACATATAGCTTAATATCATTGCACTGTTTGAGAGGAAAGCTTTATTGTGAGTAGGCATTTCCTTGGATTGTGTAGATTACACGCTGTATCATAATAACATTTTGACTTGATTAGCTTGAACACATGGATACAATATACCCTATTACAGAAGAAAATCAAACAGAAGGGGAACTATAACTTCAAATAATTAATTTGCTTAGATGAAACATGCAATCAAATCAATAGACCAAGAATGGAACATAAATCATTACCACATAGAATTGCAGGAAATTCATTTTAAAATAGTCATATAAACAATTCTTCG
This sequence comes from Salmo salar, assembly GCF_965601325.2. Taxonomy (NCBI): domain Eukaryota; kingdom Metazoa; phylum Chordata; class Actinopteri; order Salmoniformes; family Salmonidae; genus Salmo; species Salmo salar. The sequence goes on from NC_138304.1 coordinate 95,653,032, forward strand.
ATGTTGTGTATTCATGCAGCTCAATAAACTATAACCTAAATGCATAATTACCTCCAACTTGGCCCATTTCACATTTCCAATTGCCCACCCTGACAAATAAAGCTAGAATGGGCCCTGCGTCTCAACCAATAGCCAATGTAGGCTAAATACTGCATCGCAGTGCTTGAGGCGTCACGACAGACCCGGGTTTGATCCCAGGTGGTGTCACAATGGCCGTGACTGGGAGTCCCATAGGGCGGTGCACAATTGGCCCATCGTCGTCTGGGTTAGGGGAGGGTTTGGCCGGGAGGGGCTTTACTTGGCTCATCGCTCTCTAGTGACTCCATGTGGCGGGTCGGACGCCTGCAGGATGACTTCAGTCGTCAGTTGAATTGTGTTTCTTCCGAAACATTGGTGCAGCTGGCTTCCGGGTTAAGCAGGCGTGTGTTAAGGAGCGCTGTTTGGCAGGTTCTGTTTCGGAGGACGCATGACTCGACCTTTGCCTCTCCTGAGCCCATTGCGGAGTTGCAGCGATGAGACAAAATTTAAATAGGGAGAATTAAAAAGTAATAATAATTCAAATAAATAAAAATACCCCAAGCAGGGCTACAGCAACTTACAGAGAGGGTCAGGCTCATTAGGCTTTGTGGTTGCCAACCTGGTTTGGGTGTCCTTGGCAGAACGGTGTCGCTGTAACCAAGTGATCACATGTCAGTCTGGGTTCCACTGTGCAAGAGGGATTCCGTGGAGTTTTATGAACATCAATGCGCCGTGAATTTTGATGATTTTGGCCAAAGTGGTCAAGCCTCCAACGGGCCTCCACAATGCACACACGTCACGTTCTTCATCATTCTCGCCACTGCCAGAGAGAAGACAGAGAAGAAACCACAATTTTTCTCTTATATCGTTTTACATGACACTTTTGTGGTAATAAAATATACAGTACCAGTCAAAAATGTGGACACACCTACTCATTGAAGGGTTTTTCTTTATTTTGACTATTTTCTACATTGTAGAATAATAGTGAAGACATCAAATCTATGAAATAACACATATGGAACCAAAAAAGTGTTAACCAAAAAAATAAGATTCTTCAAAGTAGCCACCCTTTGCCTTGATGACAGCTTTGCACACTCTCGGTTTTCTCAACCAGCTTCATGAGGTAGTCACCTGGAAAGCATTTAAATTAGCAGGTGTGCCTTGTTAAAAGTTAATTTGTAGAATTTCTGTCCTTCTTAATGCGTTTGAGACAATCAGTTGTGTTGTGACAAGGTAGAGGTGGTATACAGAAGACAGCCCTATTTGTAAAAGACCAAGTCCATATTATGGCAAGAACAGCTCAAATAAGCGAAGAGGAACTACAGTCCATCATTAATTTAAGACATGAAGGTCAGTCAATCCAGAAAATTTCAAGAACTTTTAAGGTTTCTTCATCAAGTGATGAAACTGGCTCTTATGAGGACTGCCACAGGAAAGGAAGACCCATTTACATGTTTAGTCATTTAGCAGACGCTCTTATCCAGAGCAACTTACAGTAGTGAATACATACATTTTCATTTCATGCATTTTTTGTTTTTTTTGTACTGGCCCCCCGTGGGAATCGAACCCACAACCCTGGCGTTGCACACACCATGCTGGCGTTGCAAACACCATGCTCTACCAACTGAGCCACAGGGAAGGCCAGAATTACCTCTGCTGCAGAAGATAAGTTCATTAGAGTTACCAGCCTCAGAAATTAAAGCCCAAATAAATGATTCAGGGAGTTCAAGTAACAGACACATCTCAACATCAACTGTTCAGAGGAGACTGTGTGAATCAGGCCTTCATGGTTGAATTGCTGCAAAGAAACCACTACTAAAGGATACAAATAATAAGAAGAGACTTGCTTGGGCCAAGAAACACAAGCAATGGACATTAGACCGGTGGCGTGATGAGTCCAGATTTTAGATTTTTGGTTCCAACCGCCGTGTCTTTGTGAGACGCAGAGTAGGTGAACGGATGATCTCCACATGTGTGGTTCCCACTGTGAAGCATGCAGGAGGAGGCTGGATGGTGTGGGGGTGGTTTGCTGGTGACATTGCGTTGTGGATGAATCAGAATTAGTTGGGTAACATAGATAATTAAGATGTTTTATTTGCATAATATGCTTATGTGAGATACTTGTCATATGTGAATGTATTGTTAACTTCTATGGGCTAGGTGGGACGCTTGCGTTAATCTAACCACACTGTCCGATTTCAAAAAGGCTTTACAACGAAAGCAAAACATTAGATTATGTCAGCAGAGTACCCAGCCAGAAATAATCAGACACCCATTTTTCAAGCTAGCATATAATGTCACATAAACCCAAACCACAGCTAAATGCAGCACTAACCTTTGATGATCTTCATCAGATGACAACCCTAGGACATTATGTTATACAATACATGCATGTTTTGTTCAATCAAGTTCATATTTATATCAAAAAACAGCTTTTTACATTAGCATGTGACTAGCATGTGACTAGCATTCCCACCGAACACTGCCGGTGAATTTACTAAATTACTCACGATAAACGTTCACAAAAGACATAACAATTATTTTAAGAATTATAGATAGAGAACTCCTCTATGCACTCGATATGTCCGATTTTAAAATAGCTTTTCGGTGAAAGCACATTTTGCAATATTCTCAGTAGATAGCCCGGCATCACAGGGCTAGCTATTTAGACACCCAGCAAGTTTAGCACTCACCAAAGTCAGATTTACTATAAGAAAAATGTTATTACCTTTGCTGTTTTTCGTCAGAATGCACTCCCAGGACTTCTACTTCAATAACAAATGTTGGTTTGCTCCCAAATAATCCATTGTTATATCCAAATAGCGGCGTTTTGTTCGTGCGTTCAAGACACTATCCGAAAGGGTAAATAAGGGTGACGAGCATGGCGCATTTCGTGACAAAAAAATTGTAAATATTCCATTACCGTACTTCGAAGCATGTCAACCGCTGTTTAAAATCAATTTTTACGCAGTTTTTCTCGTAAAAAAGCGATAATATTCCGACCGGGAAAGCCTGTATACGTACAAAGAGAGAGAAAATAAATACATCTCGTGCCCTCGTGCACGAGCGTGAGTCTCAGAGTACTCTGACCAGCCACTATCCAAACGCGATAATGTGTTTCAGCCAGAGGCTGCCTCGATATTATTCAGCTTTTTCCCGGGTTCTGAGAGCCTATGGGAGCCGTAGGAAGTGTCACGTTCCGGCAAAGATCCTCAGTCTTCAATAAAAAGAGCCAAGATGAACAACAACTTGTCAGAGAGGGCGCTTCCTGTTTGGAATCTTCTCAGGTTTTTGCCTGCCATATGAGTTCTGTTATACTCACAGACACCATTCAAACAGTTTTAGAAACTTTAGGGTGTTTTCTATCCAAAGCCAATAATTATATGCATATTCTAGTTACTGGGCAGGAGTAGTAACCAGTTTAAATTGGGTACGTTTTTTATCCGGCCGTGTCAATACTGCCCCCTAGCCCTAACAGGTTAAACCATGTGAAGGGATGGCGTGATTAATGGGGAACCAATTATTTGTCTCCACAATGTCTGTGCGCAAGTCACTCCCCTCAGTGAGCTTGTCCAGGAGTGGAGTCAAGAGGGGGGTTACTTGAGATGGGAGTATCTAGAGTTGTCAATTGATTTATACCATTGGATGAGCTAATGGTTCTGTTCTATACCGTACCAGGGAGATACGGTTCCAGTTTGGGGTAGGAGGACCAGATACTGGTCTATACAATGAACACTGTTGATACAGCAGTTGTTGTCTGCTATGTTTTATAGATATCTTTCATACAAAACTTAACCTTTGTGAACTGTTCCTAATATCTGTTGTTCGTCATGTACGTTGAGAGGGGTGGGTCTTAGGTATAAAAGATCATTGTACTTTTGTGTAATCACGTTTCAATGGTTCATTGAAGGTCAAGATTCTTTTGCAAAAGCATCTTAATTATTAAAGATGTAGTTTTAAGATTAACTCTGACTTGTGTGTGAAGTTTGTAACTCTCCTCATTTGGTAATGCAGAAATTAGCCACCACAACTGTCTGTGATTTATTTAGAATTCAAGGTACACTTAACCAGCATGGCTACCATGGCATCCTGCAGCGATACGCCATCCCATCTGGTTTGCGCTTAGTGGGACTATCATTTGTTTTTCAACAGGACAATGAACCAACACATCTCCAGGCTGTGTAAGGTCTATTTGACCAAGAATGCGAGTGATGCATCAGACCTTGCCTTCACAATCACCTGACGAGTTGGACCGCAGAGTGAAGGAAAAGCAGCCAACAAGTGCTCAGCAAATGTGGGAACTCCTTCAAGACTGTTGGAAAAACATTCCAGGTGAAGCTGGTAGTGAGAATGCCAAGAGAGTGCTAAGCTGACATCAAGGCAAAGGCTGGCTACTTTGAAGAATCTCAAATATAAAATATATTTTGATTTCTTTAACACTTTTTTGTTACTACATGATTCATGTGTTATTTCATAGTTTTTATGTCTTCACTATTATTATACAATGTAGAACATAGTGAAACTAAAGAAAAACCATTTGAATGAGTAGGTGTGTTCAAAGTTTTGACTGGTACAGTATATATGTTTTTAATTTATCAGAATACATTTTCAATAAATAGTTTTATCAGATTTGTGTATTCTCAAAATGAAAAACGTGATATAACACCCTGAGAGAGAGAGAGACAGAGAGATTTAGAGCTAGAGAGAGAGTTAGAGAGGGAGTATGAAGGAGAGAGAGAGTTTGACTTAGAGAGAGATAGAGAGGTTGTGACGCATATAAAGTGCTTCCCCGCCCTCTTTTCGGAAAAGCTGACCACGACTCCATTTTGTTGCTCCCAGCCTATAGACATAAACTAAAACAGGAAGCACCCGTGCTCAGGTCTGTTCAACGCTGGTCCGACCAATCATATTCCACGCTTCAAGATTGCTTCGATCACGTGGACTGGGATATGTTCCGCATAGCGTCGAACAACAACATTGATGAATAAGCTGATTCGGTGAGCGAGTTAATTAGCAAGTGCATCAGTGATGTTGTACCCACAGCGTCTATTAAAACATTCCCCAACCAAAATTGAAAGCACGAACCACTGCTTTAAATCAGGGCAAGGTGACCGGAAACATGACTGAATACAAACAGTGTAGCTATTCCCTCCGCAAGGCAATCAAACAAGCTAAGCGTCAGTATAGAGACAAAGTAGAGTCGCAATTCAACGGCTCAGACTCGAGAGGTATGTGGCAGGGTCTACAGTCAATCACGGACTACAAAAGAAAAAACAGCCCCGTCGCGGATCACGATGTCTTGCTCCCAGAAAAACGAAACAACTTCTTTGCTCGCTTTGAGGACAATACAGTGCCACTGACACGGCCCGCTACCAAAACCTGCGGGCTGTCCTTCACTGCAGCCAACGTGAGTAAAACATTTAAACCTGTTAACCCTCGCAAGGCTGCAGGCCCAGACGGCATCCCCAAGCCGCGTCCTCAGAGCATGGGCTGACCAGCTGGCTGGTGTGTTTACGGACATATTCAATCAACCTTATCCCAGTCTGCTGTTCCCACATGCTTCAAGAGGGCCACCTTTGTTCTTGTTCCCAAGAAAGCTAAGGTAACTGAGCTAAATGACTACCGCCCCGTCACACTCACTTCCGTCATCATGAAGTGCTTTGAGAGACAAGTCAAGGACCATATCACCTCCACCCTACCTGACACCCTATACCCACTCCAATATGCTTACCGCCCCAATAGGTCCACAGACAACGCAATCGCAATCACACTGCACACTGCCCTAACCCATCTGGACAAGAGGAATACCTATGTAAGAATGCTGTTCATCAACTACAGCTCAGCATTTAACACCATAGTATCCTCCAAATTCGTCATTAAGCTCGAGACCCTGGGTCTCGACCCCGCCCTGTGCAACTGGGTCCTGGACATCCGGACGGGCCGCCCCCAGGTGGAGAGTGTAGGTAACAACATCTCCACCCCGCTGATCCTCAACACTGGGGCCCCACAAGGGTGCGTTCTCAGCCCTCTCTCCTGTACTCCCTGTTCACCCATGACTGCGTCGCCATGCACACCTCCAACTCAATCATCAAGTTTGCAGACGACACTACAGTGGTAGGCTTGATTACCAACAACGACGAGACGGCCTACAGGGAGGAGGTTAGGGCCCTCGGAGTGTGGTGTCAGGAAAATAACCTCTCACTCAACGTCAACAAAACAAAGGAGATGATTGTGGACTTCAGGAAACAGCAGAGGGAGCAGCCCCCTATCCACATCGACGGGACAGTAGTGGAGAAGGTGGAAAGTTTTAAGTTCCTCGGCGTACACATCACGGACAAACTGAAATGGTCCACCCACACAGACAGCGTGGTGAAGAAGGAGCAGCAGCGCCTCTTCAACCACAGGAGGCTGAAGAAATTTGGCTTGTCACCAAAAACACTCACAAACTTTTACAGATGCACAATCGAGAGCATCCTGTTGGGCTGTATCACTGCCTGGTACGGCAACTGCTCCGCCCACAACCGTAAGGCTCTCCAGAGGGTAGTGAGGTCTGCACAACGCATCACCGGGGGCAAACTACCTGCCCTCCAGGACACCAACACCACTCGATGTCACAGGAAAACCAAAAAGATCATCAAGGACAACAACCACCCGAACCACTACCTGTTCACCCCGCTATCATCCAGAAGGCAAAGTCAGTACAGGTGCATCAAAGCGAGGACCGAGAGACTGAAAAACAGCTTCTATCTGAAGGCCATCAGACTGTTAAACAGTCATCACTAACATTGAGTGGCTGCTGCCAACATACTGACTAAACTCTAGCCACTTTAATAATGGAAAAATTTATGTAATAAATGTATCACTTGCCACTTTAAACAATGCCAATTTATATCATGTTTACTTACCCTACATTTCTCATCTCGTATGTATATACTGCACTCTATACCATGTTTTGCAGAGGGGTCAAATACTTATTTCCCTCATTAAAATGCAAATCAATTTATAACATTTTTTACATGCGTTTTTCTGGATTTCTTTGTTGTTATTCTGTCTCTCTGTTCAAATAAACCTACCAATAAAATTATAGACTGATGATTTCTTTGTCAGTGGGCAAACGTACAAAATCATCAGGGGATCAAATACTTTTTCCCTCACTGTACTCACCCTGCACACCCTAATTGACAAACAAACAAAACAAAGGCAAAGTCTTTTCAAGCTTTGTTGATTTCAAAAAATCCTTTGACTCAATTTGGCATGAGTGTCTGCTATACAAATTGATGGAAAGTGGTGTTGGGGGTAAAACATACGACATTATAAAGTCCATGTACACAAACAACAAGTGTGATTAAAATAGGCAAAAAACACATACATTTCTTCCCACAGGGCCGTGGGGTGAGACAGGGATGCAGCTTAAGCCCCACCCTCTTCAACCTATATGTCAACGACTTGGCGCGGGCACTAGAAAAGTCTGCGGCACCCGGCCTCAACCTACAAGAATCTGAAGTCAAATATCTACTGTTTGCTGATGATCTGGTGCCTCTGTCACCAACCAAGGAGGGCCTACAGCAGCACCTAGATATTCTTCACAGATTCTGCCAGACCTGGGCCCTGACAGTAAATCTCAGTAAGATCAAAATAATGGTGTTCCAAAAAAGGTCCAGTCGCCAGGACCACAAATACAAATTCCATCTAGACACCGTTGCCCTAGAGCACACAAAAAAACTATACATACATACCTTGGCCGAAACATCAGCGCCACAGGTAACTTCCACAAAGCTGTGAACGATCTGAGAGACAAGGCAAGAAGGGCATTCTATGCCATCAAAGGGAACATAAAATTTGACATACCAATTAGGATGTGGCTAAAAATACTTGAATGAGTTATAGAACCCATGGCCCTTTATGGTTGTGAGGTCTGGGGTCCGCTCACCAACCAAGAAGTCACAAAATGGGACAAACACCAAATTGAGACTCTGCATGCAGAATTCTGCAAAAATATCCTCTGTGTACAACGTAGAACACCAAATAATGCATGCAGAGCAGAATTAGGCCGATACCCGCTAATTATCAAAATCCAGAAAAGAGCTGTTAAATTCTACAACCACCTAAAAGGAAGCGATTCCCAAACCTTCCATAACAAAGCCATCACCTACAGAGAGATGAACCTGGAGAAGAGTCCCCTAAGCAAGCTGGTCCTGGGGCTCTGTTCACAAACACAACCACACCCCACAGAGCCCCAGAACAGCAACACAATTAGACCCAACCAAATCATGAGAAAAGAAAACGATAATTACTTGACACATTGGAAAGAATTAACAAAAAAACAGAGCAAACTAGAATGCTATTTGGCCCTAAACAGGGAGTACACAGTGGCAGAATACCTGACCACTGTGACTGACCCAAACTTAAGGAAAGCTTTGACTATGTACAGACTCAGTGAGCATAGCCTTGCTATTGAGAAAGGCTGCCGTAGGCAGACCTGGCACTCAAGAGAAGACAGGCTATGTGCACACTGCCCACAAAATGAGGTGGAAACTGAGCTGCACTTCCTAAACTCCTGCCAAATGTATGACCATATTAGAGACACATATTTCCCTCAGATTACACAACAAACCCAATTTTGATAAACTCCCATATCTACTGGGTGAAATACCACAGTGTGCCATCACCGCAGTAATATTTGTGACCTGTTACCACAAGAAAAGTTCAACCAGTGAAGAACAAACACCATTGTAAATACAATCCATATTTATGCTTATTTATTTTCCCTTTTGTACTTTAACCATTTGTACATCGTTACAACACTGTGTCATGACGTTGGCCTGTGGGTAAGTTTTATGACCCCCCCATGACCCCCCCATAAATACCCTTCCCCTCTCTTTCTGACCCTACTGAAGGACTTGAATAGCCTGTGTTAAATATAGAGAGTCTGGGAACATCAAACAAATGGGAAAAAGGAACCATATTTTCTTAATAAAACCAGTTGGAAATATGCTTGGGAACGTAATGAGTATGGATGTCAGTTCGGTTGTCATCTGAGACATTATGACTGATGACAGGACGACATAAACTGTACCTGAGAAAGTATACACCCTCTAGTTATCAGAGTAACATGAAATTGTTATGCAATTGAAATGATTGATATTGAAATTGTTTGTTAGGACATTAAATGTAATTTTAGCTTCCAAATGAGAGAATTGGGTTTTCATAAGGAAAGTTCCCTGCTTGATCAGTGGCCCACCCCTGTGAAGAGACAGGGGTTATAAACGATGAAACACATCCTTCCCCCTCTCCACTATATAAGCCTTTGACGAAAAGATAACCAAGGTTCCAGTACGTGAGGTCTGCAGCCTCTACGTTAGAAGGACACACGTCAAGTACAGAACTAAGCCAACCTCGGCGTGAGCTTTGGTGGCGAATTGTATGAACTTTGAGCTTATTCACTACAGAAGTGATACTTCCTAGCCGTTGAGTTAGCAGCGGCCGCTGTAGACGGGGGCTAGGAAAGGACGGACGACGGATCCAGTCTAACAGACGGACGAAGATACCACCACGTATCCAATTTACCACCAGAGACATTCTTCCGAGGACAGGAAGATCTGTTGGCCAACCCAGCCAGCATCTACGACCAATCTACCGAAGCGCAGCTCAGAGTAAATGTTTATTGCATTTTCCTTTTCCAAATGGGCGGTAATTTAGTAATGCATAAGATAATGTATTTACGTTAGCATAGCTGCTGTTTCTTTGTTCCTAAATCTTCCCGCTCTTTCATTCAAGCCCAACCCCCTTTCCTTTGTGTAACCAGCCATCATGTATGACATCATTTGTATTCGGTGTATTTGTAATTCTGTGTGATTAGTTTAGGTATTTAGTAAATAAATAATTAAACCCAATTTTGTATTGCTGATTCAACTTGTTAGCCAGGGTTCGTGAAGATAGCCAAGAATTTACAACTTTCATTATGAGACTGAAAATAAGATAAGGGTTAATATTGACTGCTATCGATGTAAAGTATTACTAAGTATTTTAAGAGTTTATTCGGAAGATAACGGCTCTATAAACGTTCTTCCGTGGTGCCCCGACTTTCTAGTTAATTACATTTACATGATTAGCTTAATCAGGTAATATTAATTAGAGAAAGAATTTTATAGGTTAGCATGTCATATCACTTAATCCGGCATAGCCAAAGACACGACAACTGTATATATACATAATATAACATTTGTAATGTCTTTATTTTTTTGAAACTTCTGTATGTGTAATGTTTACTGTTAGTTTTTATTGTTTATTTCACTTTTGTATATTATCTACCTCACTTGCTTTGTTAATGTTAACATATGTTTCCTATGCCAATAAAGCCCCTTGAATTGAATTGAGAGAGCGAGTTAGAGAGGGAGGGAGTGTGAGGGAGCGATTAAGAAAATGAGGGGGTGGGGATGGAAAGAGACTACACACCTGTATATCTAGCAGCCAGGTCATTCAAGATTGAACTCGAAATTCGTGAAATACCTTCAAAACCCGCCACTGGGGGCAAAAGTGAGCTCTATTACTATCAAGTAGGCTATCGATCAGAAGGGGGAACGACACAGAGCAGCAGGAATTTTGGAATTTGACGTTTGGAGAATGTGGATAAATGTCTAATTCTGCAGTGAGACTGTAAGAGTGTGTTGATATCTAGACACTCACTCACACACACACACACACACACACACACACACACACACACACACACACACACACACACACACACACACACACACACACACACACACACACACACACACACACACACGTGTGTAAGTAATTAGGCCACTCTGGGATTGTTGAGAAAGAAACACAGCCTACAACCAGTCAATGGATAAAGGATTACAACTTGACAAAAAAAAACATTAGAAACATTCTTAAAATGTCATTTCACATCCAGTGGCTATGTAAACTATAATTTTTTTACTTTATTGTTCTCCAGAAAATTCTTAAAGTGCCTGTAATTTCAGACTCAGAGGTAAAAAAGTAGCGGAATGAAAATCATTAATATGTGTGTATCTCTCTCTCTCTCTCTCTCTCTCTCTCTCTCTCTCTCTCTCTCTCTCTCTCACTCTCTCCCCCCTCTCTCTCTCTCTCCCTACCTCTCTCTCTCTCTCCCTCCCTCTCTCTCTCCCACCCACCCTCTCTCTCGCTCTCTCTCCCCCCTCTCTCTCTCCCACCCCCCCCTCTCTCTCCATCTCTCTCTCTGTGTGCTGATTAGATAATGAACTCTATCTGTCCCATTGATTCCGTGTTGCCCGATAATCTTTCCATCGGTGAGGTAACATCACCTCCAAGGCTGAGGGCGGAGCTGTGTGTGTGTGTGTTTGTGTGCCCGTGTGTGTCTGTTCTCTGACAAGGAGGATTTGTAATATCTGATTAGAATATTGGATTCTCGTTAGGACAGATCAGTCAAGCTGGCCCACAATCAGCCTTGCAGTACAGAAAACAGTGCTGCCTCTGAAAAATAAATCATGATGGTTCATGATCTTTGCGCATGTGTGAATATGTGACTGATCACCTCTTTGTAGGCACTTTTTTGTACTTTAACAGTCTTATGTGACTGTGTGTTTACAACCTTCTTTAACACACTCAGTAGGGCTGGGAATTGCCAGGGGCCTCACGATATGATATTATCATAATAGCTCCGATATGTATTGCAATTCTCAAGATTCTACATGTATTGCGATTCGATTCTGTGATTTTATTGCGAGGGACAAGACAGAGCCTTGAGCAAGTCATCAAAACAAGGTGCTGAAAACAAATTGGTTCCCTATTTAAAAAGATAAACTGGAGTTTTGGTGCAGGTACAGCCAACTAGGGCAAAAATAATATTGAGATATTGTCAAAACGATACGGTAATATATATCGTCAAAATAATATCCAGAGATGTAATTGTATCGATTTTTCCCCCTTCACTAACGCTC
>NC_138304.1:95670000-95752500 GCF_965601325.2 Salmo salar
CACACACACCACACACACACACACACAAACACAAATATACCGCACACAACACACACACACACACACATCACACACCACACAGACACCACATACCACACACAACACACAACACACACACCACACACACACACACACAAACACAAATATACCGCACACAACACACACACACACATCACACACCACACAGACACCACATACCACACACACCACACACCACACACCACACACACCACACACACACACACACACACACACACACACACACACACACACACACATAAAACACACCACACACAGCACACACACCACATACCACACACACCACACACAAAACACACCACACACAGCACACACACCCCATACCATACACACACACCACACACACACCACACACTACACACACACACACCACACACACCACACACACACACACACACACACACAGACACACATATACCGCACACAACACACACACACACATCACACACCACACAGACACCACATACCACACACACCACACACTACACACAACACGCCACACACCACCCACGGCTGATCTATTTCAGGGCGTAGGACAGTTATAGAAGACTGTCCCATGCAAATACTAGAGAGAAGGACAATTACACAGAGCCCAGAGAAACTTGAATAAGATAGCTAGAAGAAAGACAACTATTTCTAATCTAATTTTTCCATTTTTGTGGAATGTCATATGTGTGTGCATGGCCGTGTGTGTGTGTGTGTGTGTGTGTGTGTGTGTGTGTGTGTGTGTGTGTGTGTGTGTGTGTGTGTGTGTGTGTGTGTGTGTGTGTGTGTGTGTGTGTGTGTGTGTGTGCATGGCCATGTATGAGACTGAAGGGGTCATGGTAAGAGGCTAGGGGCCAGGGTAAGAGGCTAGGGGCCAGGGTAAGAGAATAGAGGCCAGGGGCCAGGGTAAGAGAATAGAGGCCAGGGAAAGAGGCTAGGGGCCAGGGTAAGAGGCAAGGGGCCAGGGTTAGATGCTAGGGGCCAGGGTAAGAAGCTAGGGGCCATGGTAAGAGGCTAGGGGCCAGGGTAAGAGGCTAGGGGGCAGGGATAGAGTCTGGGTGCCATAGTAAGAGGCTGGGGGACAGGGTAAGAGGCTAGGGACCAGGGTAAGAGGCTAGGGGGCAGGGATAGAGGCTGGGTGCCATAGTAAGCGGCTGGGGGACAGGGTAAGAGGCTAGGGACCAGGGTAAGAGGCTAGGGGGCAGGGATAGAGGCTGGGTGCCATAGTAAGAGGCTGGGGGGCAGGGTAAGAGGCTAGGGACCAGGGTAAGAGGCTAGGGGCTAGGGTAAGAGGCTAGGGGCCATGATAAGAGAGAGTCCAGGGAAAGAGCATAGGGGCCAGGGTAAGAGGCTAGGGGCCAGGTTAAGAGGTTAGTGGCCATGGTAACAGGCTAGGGGCCATGGTTACAACATCACGTCAAGAGTCTTCCCAGAAAGGAGTGTGACAAAGAGAGGCTGTGGAGAGGGTACAGCTAGTCTCCACTAATGAGTCTTTTCACAGACATGAAAGGAAAAGAGGGAGAGAGCGGGAGGCTGGGGAGCGGGATGGGGATGGAGAGGGTGGGAGGGAGGGAAAGACAGACAGACAGACAGACAGACAGACAGACAGACAGACAGACAGACAGACAGACAGACAGACAGACAGACAGACAGACAGACAGACAGACAGACAGACAGACAGACAGACAGACAGACAGACAGACAGACAGACAGACAGACAGACAGACAGACAGACAGACAGACAGACAGACAGACAGAAGCTTGGGAGATGGTTAGGGGAGGGAGAGCGAGAGAGAGAGAAACAGAGACAGAGAGACAGAGGGAGGGTAAGGGGTAGAGAGAGAAGCGAGAAGAGATGTTTAGGGTTGTGAAAGGGGTGGAGGGGGAGAGCAGAGAGATATATAGCTATGTGGAGATTAGAGGTGGGATAGCACATCTTATGGGAAACTGGGCAAAGCACAGAGATAGTATGACAACACAGGGAATCATATTTCTCTGCTATATTGTGCTATACACTATATGAACAAAAACAACATTTGTAGCTTGAGCCAAAGACGATGTTTATGGACTTTCCAAAGTATACACAATACTACAACAATACATCCAGTCAATATCAGCCAACCACAACTCTTTTCTCCCTCTCATTCTATACTTCTCTTTCTCGGGCCTTTTTGATTGGTCATTTTCTGACAAGTTTACTTCATCTGGGCTTTCATATACAAGATAGGTGATGGCAGTGAGTCATCATTCCTGTGTGTATGTGGGACTAAAGACGTCCACATGCTTCCCAGGAGAAACCGTTTGGTAGAGTTAGTGCATATATTTTGACGAGTTTTTGTGACATTTTTGTTCGTTTTGGACTTCGTTGAGGGTTTTTTTGCCTGTTCGGGCACACAACAAGTTCGGAGCCAAAGTCTACGCCCCTTCGTCGGTGATTGGTCAACAGTAGGGATTATTCAATAGTCTTTGTTGTCTTTTAACAACAGTCGTTTTCATGCACATTTTTTAATTGAAAAATACTGCACCAAACATCTTAGTTAAATGTAAAATTGCGTGACAAAGATCTCTTCGGCAAAAACGTCAAAATTAATAACATATTGCTTGAGTTATTTTGAGGACGTGTAAACTGGCTACGGCCTCTCAAAATGGGCAGACACTACTATTGTCGTTTTTTCTCTTTTTAGGGAGTATACGAGCACACTTGTTCAGTTGGACTAGCCGAGTTCAGCTCGGCACCAGCCGAACTGAAGCATGCTGATGCCTTTAGGCCATAGATATGTTGGTCTCCCTGCAGTGTCTTTGGAGTTAGGCTGGGAATCATGAAGCTAAGCTGATCCTAGACCTCTGCTACTGACAACCTCTATTATTGTAGCATCATGGTAAAATAGCTAGTCTATATGACATCATGGAATAACAGGCTAGACTATATGACATCATAGAATAATAGGCTAGTCTATTTGGCATCATGGTATAATAGGATAGTCTATATGACATCAGGCAAAATAGGATAGTCTATATGACAACATGATATAAATGGAAAGTCTATATGACATCATAGTATAATAGGAGAGTCTATATGACATCATTGGTATAAACGGCTAAATAGGATAGTCTATACGACATCATGATATAAATGGAAAGTCTATTTGGCATCATGGTATAATATGATAGTCTATATGACGTCATAATGTAATAGGATAGTCTATACGGCATCATGGTATAATAGTCTATATGACATCATGGTATAACTGGATAGTCTATATGGCATCATGGTATAATAGGATAGTCTATAAGACATCATACTATAATAGGATAATATGTATGGCATCATGGTATAATAGTCTATATAGCATCATGGTATAATAGGATAGTCTATATGGCATCATGGTATAAGAGTCAATATGACATCATGGTATAATAGGATAGTCTATCTGATATTATGGTATAATAGGATAGTCTATATGACACAATGGTATAATATGGTAGTCTATATGACATCATGGTACAATAGGATAGTCTATACGACATCATGGTATAATATTATAGTCTACATGTCACGCTCTGACCCAGGAGAGCTGTGTTTTCTCTATTTAGCTATGCCAGGGTGTGATAGGTGGGTGGGCATTCTATGTTTTGTGTTCTATGTTTTGGCCGGGTATGGTTTCCAATCAGAGGCAGGTGTCTATCGTTGTCTCTGATTGGAAGCCATACTTAGGCAGCCTGTTTTTCCTTTGGGTTTTGTGGGTAGTTGTTTTCTGTTTTGTTCCTTGTAACCTGACGGAACTGTTGACGGTTGTTTTTGTTGTTTTCATTAAAGTAAAATATGAGCACTTTACACGCCGCGCCTTGGTCTCCTTTGTACGACCGCCGTGACACTATATGACATCATAGTATAATAGGATAGTCTATATGACATCAAGGTATAATAGGATAGTCTATATGACATCATGGTATAATATGGTAGTCTATATGACATTAGCTATGAGCTGCCCAGTGACACGAGCCTACCAGACAAGCTAAATCACTTCTATGCTCGCTTCGAGGCAAGCAACACTGAGGCATGCATGAGAGCATCAGCTGTTCCGGACGACTGTGTGATCACACTCTCCGTAGCCGACGTGAGTAAGACCTTTAAACAGGTCAACATACACAAGGCTGTGGGGCCAGACGGATTACCAGGACGTGTGCTCCGGGCATGTGCTGACCAACTGGCAGGTGTCTTCACTGACATTTTCAACATGTCCCTGATTGAGTCTGTAATGCCAACATGTTTCAAGCAGACCACCATAGTCCCTGTGCCCAAGAACACAAAGGCAACCTGCCTAAATGACTACAGACCAGTAGCACTCACGTCCGTAGCCATGAAGTGCTTTGAAAGGTTGGTAATTATCCCAGAAACCCTAGACCCACTCAAATTTGCATACTGCCCAAACAGATCCACAGATGATGCAATCTCTATTGCACTCCACACTGCCCTTTCCCACCTGGACAAAAGGAACACTTATGTGAGAATGCTATTCATTGACTACAACTCAGCGTTCACCACCATAGTGCCCTCAAAGCTCATCAATAAGCTAAGGATCCTGGGACTAAACACCTCCCTCTGCAACTGGATCCTGGACTTCCTGACAGGCCGCCCCCAGGTGGTGAGGGTAGGTAGCAACACATCTGCCACGCTGATCCTCAACACTGGAGCTCCACAGGGCTGCGTGCTCAGTCCCCTCCTGTACTCCCTGTTCACCCACGACTGCATGGCCAGGCATGACACCAACACCATCATTAAGTATGCAGATGACACAACAGTGGTAGGCCTGATCACAGACAACGACGAGACAGCCTATAGGGAGGAGGTCAGAGACCTGGCCGTGTCGTGCCAGAATAACAACCTATCCCTCAACATAATCAAGACTAAGGAGATGATTGTGGACTACAGGAAAAGGAGGACCGAGCACGCCCCCATTCTCATCGACGGGGCTGTAGTGGAGCAGGTTGAGAGCTTCAAGTTCCTCGGTGTCCACATCAACAACAAACTAGAATGGTCCAAACACACCAAGACAGTCGTGAAGAGGGCACGACAAAGCCTATTCCCCCTCAGGAAACTAAAAAGATTTGGTATGGGTCCTGAGATCCTCAAAAGGTTCTACAGCTGCAACATCGAGAGCATCCTGACTGGTTACATCACTGCCTGGTACCTCAATTGCTCAGCCTCTGACTGCAAGGCACTACAGAGGTTGTGTGTACGGCCCTGTTCATCACTGGGGCTAAGCTGCCTGCCATCCAGGACCTCTACACCAGGCAGTGTGAGAGGAAGGCCCTAAAAATTGTCACCCCCCCGACCCTCTTTTTACGCTACTGCTACTCTCTGTTTATCATATATGCATAGTCACTTTAACTATACATTCATGTACATACTACCTCAATTGGTCCGACCAACCAGTGCACATAGGCTAACTGGGCTATCTGCATTGGTTAGAGCCTGTAAGTAAGCATTTCACTGTAAGGTCTACACCTGTTGTATTCGGCGCATGTGACAAATCAACTTGGATTTGATTTGATTTGTATAATAGTCTATATGGCATCATCGTATAACAGGCTAGTCTATACTGTATTATAGAATAAGGTGCCTTAGCTGAGAAAATGGAGCTCAATTATGGAGGGAGATAACAAAGCAGTGATATGTCTTCACACACACACACACACACACACTCACACACACACACACACACACACACACACACACACACACACACACAAACACACACACACACGCACAAACACACACACACACACACACACACACACACACACACACACACACACACACACACACACGATCTGATTTATTGATGTTCAATGGTTTTCCTATAGCATTCTTCAGGGAGGCTGCATCAAAACACAAACACACACACTCACACAAAACCACACACACACACACACACATTCTCTCACATACATAAATGAGTTAAGCACATCAATAATTCAGACTTCCTGATTCAGGGCTTTTTGAGCGGCTCTTATCTACTGCTTCGTGTGAGCTGCTACTTTTCTCTCTCCCTTTTTCCCTTCTTCCCCCTCTCCATCTCTCCCCATTTACCCCCTCTCCATCTCTCCCCCTTTCCTCTTTCTATCTTTCACAAAACTCTGTCTCAATCTCTCCGGTCATCTCCCTTACCCTTTCGTTCTTCTTCTCTCAGAATCTCAGTCTTCCTTTCGCATTGTCACCCTCTCTCTCTCTCTCTCTCTCTCTCTCTCTCTCTCTCTCTCTCTCTCTCTCTCTCTCTCTCTCTTTCCCTCTCTCTTAAAATCCCAGTCTCCCTCTCCAGCCCTCCCTTTCCTTGGGGCCAGTTGTTTAACCTGACTACGTGACCTGACCAGAAACATGTCCTGCCCTTTCCTTGTGCTAACACATCGTATCAAAGATGTACAAACCTTAGAGCAACAGGGGAACATACACAGTCGCTTCAGCTTAATAGCCTTGTCCAGTGAGTCTTATCAGTGACTTCCAAACGGCAGCCATTTTATAAATGAGACCTCATAATGTGAGACAGAGAGAGAGCTCTGCTGAGCTGTGATCTTAACACTCTTACCACCAGTCTGTTTGAAAGAACATGTGAACACACACACACACGCACGCATGCCCGCACGCACACACACACACACACACACACACACACACACACACACACACACACACACACACACACACAAAGGAGAGAAGGAGGACGAGGAGGAGAATGAGGAGGAGGACGATGAGGAAGAGGTGGAGGAAGTTCAGGAAGAGGAGGAGGAGGAGGAAGACGATGAGGAAGATGAAGGGAAGAAGGAAAATGAAGAGGAGGAGGAGGAAGAGGAGGAGAATGAGGAGGGGTAGGAGGATGTTCAACAGCAGACCTATAGGTCAAGCATGAGGTGACAGAGATGTTCTGGCTGAAAATGTCACCCCTGTCATCTCTCCCTCCTCTAGCCTCCTCTCTCCTCTCTCATTCCCCCTTCCATCCCTGCC
The DNA here is from genome assembly GCF_965601325.2 of Salmo salar. Taxonomy (NCBI): domain Eukaryota; kingdom Metazoa; phylum Chordata; class Actinopteri; order Salmoniformes; family Salmonidae; genus Salmo; species Salmo salar. Next base: position 95,677,028 of record NC_138304.1, read on the forward strand.
ACCTTAACCTTATCACCATGGAGAGGAACAGCTGAAATGTCACCAGCTGTCAGCTGAGGAAGCAGAGTTTGTGAATCCAAAATTATACCCAAATCCCTTTATAGTACACTACCTTGACCAGAGCCCTATAGTCCCTGATCAAAAGTTATGCACTATATAGGGAATAGGGTGCCATTTGGTGTATGAGGTGATGGTGGTGGTGTACACATACCCTAGTCTAGTACTGGTCTACTATGTTACACATACCCTAGTCTAGTACTGTAATACCATGTTATTCATACTCGAGTCTAATTCTGGTCCACTATGTTATACCCTAGTCTAATACTGGTCCACTATGTTATACCCTTGAATAATACTGGTCCACTATGTTACACACACCCTAGTCTAATACTGTAGTACTATGTTGCACATATCCTGGTCGAATACTGGTTCACTATGTCACACATACCATAGTCTAATACTGGTCCACAATGTTTTACCCTAGTCTAATACTGGTCCACTATGTTATACATACCAACATCTAATACTGTAGTACTATGTTATACATACCCTAGTCTAAAACTGTAGTACAATGTCACACATACCCTAGTCTAATACTGATCCACTATGTTACAAATACTCTCGTCTAATACTGGTCCACTATGTTATACCCTAGTCTACTACTGGTCCACTATGTTACACATACCCTAGTCTAATACTGATCCACTATGTTATACCCTAGTCTACTATTGATCCACTATGTTACACATTCCCTAGTCTAATACTGTAGTACTATGCTACACACCCCCTAGTTTAATACTGGTCCACTATGTTACACATACCCTAGTCTAATACTGTAGTACTATGTTACACATACCCTTGTCTAATACTGTAGTACTATGTTACACATACCCTTGTCTAATACTGGTCCACTATGTTACACATACCCTAGTCTAATACTGTAGTACTATGCTACACACACCCTAGTTTAATACTGGTCCACTATGTTACACATACCCTAGTCTAATACTGTAGTACTATGTTACACATACCCTTGTCTAATACTGGTCCACTATGTTACACATACCATAGTCTAATACTGTAGTACTATGTTATACATACCCTAGTCTAATACTGGTCCAGTATGTTACACATACCCTAGTCTAATGTTGTATCACTATGTTATACATACCCTAGTCTAATGTTGTATCACTATGTTATACATACCCTAGTCTAATGTTGTATCACTATGTTACACATACCCTAGTCTAATGTTGAATCACTATGTTACACATACCCTAGTCTAATGTTGTATCACTATGTTACACATACCCTAGTCTAACTGTCCCTGTCACGTACTATGTTACGCATACCATAGTCTAATACTGATCCACAATGTTACACATACTCTAGTCTAATACTGGTCCACTATGTTATACCCTAGTATAATACTGTATCACTATGTTATACATACCCTAGTCTATTACTGGTCCACTATGTTATACCCTAGTATAATACTGTATCACTATGTTATACATACCCTAGTCTAATGCTGGTCCACTATGTTATACCCTAGTATAATACTGTATCACTATGTTATACATACCCTAGTCTAATACTGGTCCACTCTGTTATACCCTAGTATAATACTGTATCACTATGTTATACATACCCTAGTCTAATACTGGTCCACTATGTTATACCCTAGTATAATACTGTATCACTATGTTATACATACCCTAGTCTAATACTGGTCCACTATGTTATACCCTAGTATAATACTGTATCACTATGTTATACATACCCTAGTCTAATACTGGTCCACTATGTTATACCCTAGTATAATACTGTATCACTATGTTATACATACCCTAGTCTAATACTGGTCCACTATGTTATACCCTAGTATGTTATACCCTGCACAGCTATGTTCATTAGAGCCAGCATGTAATGCAAGTTAGCTTTGGTTGGCTTTCAAACTGCTAGCATGACAATACCATCAATCGCGCGATTATGTTCAGTCCAGAGTACGCTTTCGACTAGAAATCACTGTTTGTGTGTGTGTGTGTCTGTGTGTGTGTTTATTTTGGTCTCCAGGTTATTAGAAACAGATCCTATGGAAGGGGTACTCAACTCTTTACCGACGAGGTCAGAAGCCTGCTGGTTTTATGATCTACCTGATTATTAATTGCACACACTTGGGGACCCAGGTCTAAATCAGTCATTGATTAGAGGGGAAGTATGAAACAATCCAGTGGAAGAACTGGCTTTGAGGTCAAAAGTTGTGTTTGAGGGCCTTATCCACCTCAATTTCTAACATTGCTACAGCGAAACAACGGAAGTGATGGATTCGTCTTCTGATTTACTTCCCTACTGCTGCGCTCCCATGGAAAATTTGCCAGAGTAAATTATTTGAAGGAGTACATTTATAGAGTATAAAAGGAAAGTAAACACGTATAAGTGTAATTTTATATTGATTTTATTCAAGTTTGGCTGAAGTTAGCTAGACCTACTAGTAGAATAGATCTGTCGTGATAACAACGTTAGTTGTGTTGTGTCAGAGTTAAGGGCCATCCACCAAGACAATAACTATAACAACAACTATAACAATAAACTAGAGCCTACATAAATATAACTATAATGATGAACTAAAATCTACATCAACTGTAGACTACATAAATATAACTATAATGATAAACTGTAGATTTGTTACGCTCGTTGTTGGAATGAGACCAAGGTGCAGCGTGGTAAGCGTACATCTTTCTTTTATTAGATGAACACAAACAAAACAACAAAATACAAAACCGACCGTAACGTTCTGCAGGCTTCACAGCAGCGATACAAAAACAAGATCCCACAATCACAGGTGGGAAAAAGGGCTGCCTAAGTATGATCCCCAATCAGAGACAACGATAAACAGCTGCCTCTGATTGGGAACCATACTAGGCCAACAAAGAAATAGAAACATAGATATGCCCACCCAAGTCACACCCTGACCTAACAAAATAGAGAATAAAAAACTCTGGACTGCAGACCTTCTCTGGAGGCTCTGGACTGCAGACCGTTACTGGAGGCTCCGGGCCATGGATCATTACTGGAGGCTCCGGGCCATGGATCATTGCTGGAGGCTCCGGGCCATGGATCACCACTGGAGGCTTCGGGCCATGGATCACCACTGGAGGCTTCGGGCCATGGATCATCACTGGAAGCGTCGGGCCATGGATCATCACTGGAGGCTTCGTGCGTGGAGCCGGCACAGGGCGTACCAGGCTGGGGAGACGCACTGGAGGCTGGGTGAGTGGAGCAGGCACAGGGCGTACCAGGCTGGAGAGACGCACTGGAGGCCGGGTGCGTGGAGCAGGCACAGGTCGTACCGGGCTGGGGAAATGCACTGGAGACTGGGTGCGCGGAGCTGGCACAGGATATACTGCGCTGTGGAGGCGCACCGGAGGTCTGGAGCGTAGAGCTGGCACAACCCGTCCTGGCACAACCCGTCCTGGCTGGATGCTCACTTTAGCCCGGCACGTGCGGTGCGCTGGCACAGGACGCACTGTGCTGTGAAGGCGCACTGGTGACACAGTGCGTAGAGCTGGCGCAGGATATCCTGGACCGAGGAGGCGTACTGGAGGTCTGGAGCGTCGAGCCGGCACAACCCGTCCTGGCTGGATGCTCACTTTTGCACGGCAAGTGCGAGGAGCTGGCACAGAACGCACTGGGCTGTGGATGCGCACTGGAGACACATTGCGTATCTCTGCAAAGCATGGTATCTGAACCATGACCAACTCCTCATCGTAATTACAGGGAGTTGGTTCTTGTTCCCACCTTTGCTCCGCTCGCCACCCCGTGTGCCCCCCCACCCCCCCCAAAAAAGTTTGAGGCTGCCTCTGGGGCTTCTGTCGTCTCCTTGATCCCTGTTTTCCTCGCCGTTCCTCTCTCACTGCCTCCGTCTGCTCCCATGGAAGGCGATCCTTTCCGGGCTGGATCTCTTCCCACGTCCAGGATCCCTTACCATCCAGGATATCCTCACATGTCCAGGATGTCGGCTCCTCCTGGCCACACTGCTTGGTCCTTTGGTGGTGGGATCTTCTGTTACGCTCATTGTTGGAATGAGACCAAGGTGCAGCGTGGTAAGCGTACATCTTTCTTTTATTAGATGAACACCAACAAAACAACAAAATACAAAAACCGACCGTAACGTTCTGCAGGCTTCACAGCAGCGATACAAAAACAAGATCCCACAAACACAGGTGGAAAAAAGGGCTGTCTAAGTATGATCCCCAATCAGAGACAACGATAAACAGCTGCCTCTGATTGGGAACCATACTAGGCCAACAAAGAAATAGAAACATAGATATGCCCACCCAAGTCACACCCTGACCTAACAAAATAGAAAATAAAAAAGGCTCTCTAAGGTCAGGGCGTGACAAGACTACATAAATATAACTATAATTATAAACTATAGTCTACATAACTATAACTATAATTATAAACTGTAGACTACATAAATATAATGATAAACTATAGTCTACATAAATATAATGATAAACTGTAGTCTACATAAATATAACTATAATTATAAACTATAGTCTACATAAATATAATTATAAACTATAGTCTACATAAATATAATTATAAACTGTAGACTACATAAATATAATGATAAACTATAGTCTACATAAATATACTGCACAAAAAAATAAAGGGAACACTTAAACAACACAATGTAACTCCAAGTCAATCACACTTCTGTGAAATCAAACTGTCCACTTTGGAAGCAACACTGATTGACAATAAATTTCACATGCTGTTGTGCAAATGGAATAGACAACAGGTGGAAATTATAGGCAATTAGCAAGACACCCCCAATAAAGGAGTGGTTCTGCAGGTGGTAACCACAGACCACTTCTCAGTTCCTATGCTTCCTGGCTGATGTTTTGGTCACTTTTGAATGCTGGCGGTGCTTTCACTCTAGTGGTAGCATGAGGCGGAGTCTACAACCCACACAAGTGGCTCAGGTAGTGCAGCTCTTCCAGGATGGCACATCAATGCGAGCTGTGGCAAGAAGGTTTGCTGTGTCTGTCAGCGTAGTGTCCAGAGCATGGAGGCGCTACCAGGAGACAGGCCAGTACATCAGGAGACGTGGAGGAGGCCGTAGGAGGGCAACAACCCAGCCGCAGGACCGCTACCTCCACCTTTGTGCAAGGAGGAGCAGGAGAAGCACTGCCAGAGCCCTGCAAAAGGACCTCCAGCAGGCCACAAATGTGCATGTGTCTGCTCAAACGGTCAGAAACAGACTCCATGAGGGTGGTATGAGGGCCCGACATCCACAGATGGGGGTTGTGCTTACAGCCCAACACCGTGCAGGAAGTTTGGCATTTGCCAGAGAACACCAAGATTGGGAAATTCGCCACTGGCGCCTTGTGCTCTTCACAGATGAAAGCAGGTTCACACTGAGCACGTGACAGACGTGACAGAGTCTGGAGATGCCGTGGAGAACGTTCTGCTGCCTGCAACATCCTCCAGCATGACCGGTTTGGCGGTGGGTCAGGCATGGTGTGGGGTGGCATTTCTTTGGGGGGCCGCACCCTCCATGTGCTCGCCAGAGGTAGCCTGACTGCCATTAGGTACCGAGATGAGATCCTCAGACCCCTTGTGAGACCATATGCTGGTGCGGTTGGCCCTGGGTTCCTCCTAATGCAAGACAATGCTAGACCTCATGTGGCTGGAGTGTGTCAGCAGTTCCTGCAAGAGGAAGGCATTGATGCTATGGCCTGGCCCGCCCGTTCCCCAGACCTGAATCCAATTGAGCACATCTGGGACATCATGTCTCGCTCCATCCACCAACGCCACGTTGCACCACAGACTGTCCAGGAGTTGGCGGATGCTTTAGTCCAGGTCTGGGAGGAGATTCCTCAGGAGACCATCCGCCACCTCATCAGGAGCATGCCCAGGCGTTGTAGGGAGGTCATACAGGCACGTGGAGGCCACACACACTACTGAGCCTCATTTTGACTTGTTTTAAGGACATTACATCAAAGTTGGATCCGCCTGTAGTGTGGTTTTCCACTTTAATTTTGAGTGTGACTCCAAATCCAGACCTCCATGGGTTGATAAATTGGATTTCCATTGAGTTTTTTTGTGTGATTTTGTTGTCAGCACATTCAACTATGTAAAGAAAGAAGTATTTAATAAGATTATTTCTTTCATTCAGATCTAGGATGTGTTGTTTAAGTGTTCCCTTTATTTTTTTGAGCAGTGTATAATTATAAACTATAGTCTACATAAATATAATGATAAACTATAGTCTACATAAATATAATGATAAACTGTAGTCTACATAACTATAATGATAAACTATAGTCTACATAACTATAACTATAATTATAAACTATAGTCTACATAAATATAATGATAAACTATAGTCTACATAACTATAATGATAAACTATAGTCTACATAACTATAATTATAAACTATAGTCTACATAACTATAACTATAATTATAAACTATAGTCTACATAACTATAAATATAATGATAAACTATAGTCTACATAAATATAATGATAAACTGTAGTCTACATAAATATAACTATAATTATAAACTATAGTCTACATAAATATAATTATAAACTATAGTCTACATAAATATAATGATAAACTATAGTCTACATAAATATAATGATAAACTGTAGTCTACATAACTATAATGATAAACTATAGTCTAAATAAGTATAATGATAAACTATAGTCTACATAACTATAACTATAATTATAAACTATAGTCTACATAAATATAATTATAAACTGTAGTCTACATAACTATAACTATAATTATAAACTGTAGTCTACATAAATATAATGATAAACTGTAGTCTACATAAATATAACTATAATTATAAACTATAGTCTACATAAATATAATGATAAACTATAGTCTACATAAATATAATGATAAACTATAGTCTAAATAAATATAATGATAAACTATAGTCTACATAAATATAATGATAAACTATAGTCTACATAACTATAACTATAATTATAAACTATAGTCTACATAAATATAATGATAAACTGTAGTCTACATAAATATAATTATAAACTGTAGACTACATAAATATAATGATAAACTGTAGTCTACATAAATATAATTATAAACTATAGTCTACATAAATATAATGATAAACTATAGTCTACATAAATATAACTATAATGATAAACTATAGTCTACATAAATATCATAATAAACTGTAGTCTACATAAATATAATGATAAACTGTAGTCTACATAAATATAACTATAATGATAAACTATAGTCTACATAAATATAATTATAAACTGTAGACTACATAAATATAATGATAAACTATAGTCTACATAAATATAATGATAAACTGTAGTCTACATAAATATAATGATAAACTATAGTCTACATAAATATAACTATAATTATAAACTATAGTCTACATAAATATAATGATAAACTATAGTCTACATAAATATAATGATAAACTGTAGTCTACATAAATATAATGATAAACTATAGTCTACATAACTATAACTATAATTATAAACTATAGTCTACATAAATATAATTATAAACTATAGTCTACATAAATATAATTATAAACTATAGTCTACATAAATATAATGATAAACTGTAGTCTACATAAATATAATGATAAACTATAGTCTACATAACTATAACTATAATTATAAACTATAGTCTACATAACTATAACTATAATTATAAACGGTAGTCTACATAAATATAATGATAAACTGTAGTCTACATAACTATAACTATAATTATAAACTATAGTCCACATAAATATAATGATAAACTATAGTCTACATAAATATAATGATAAACTATAGTCTACATAACTATAACTATAATTATAAACTATAGTCTACATAACTATAACTATAATTATAAACGGTAGTCTACATAAATATAATGATAAACTGTAGTCTACATAACTATAACTATAATTATAAACTATAGTCTACATAAATATAATGATAAACTATAGTTTACATAAAAATAATGATAAACTATAGTCTACATAACTATAACTATAATTATAAACTGTAGTCTACATAAATATAATGATAAACTATAGTCTACATAACTATAACTATAATTATAAACTATAGTCTACATAACTATAACTATAATTATAAACTATAGTCTACATAAATATAATGATAAACTATAGTCTACATAAATATAATTATAAACTATAGTCTACATAAATATAATGATAAACTATAGTCTACATAAATATAATGATAAACTGTAGTCTACATAAATATAACTATAATTATAAACTATAGTCTACATAAATATAATGATAAACTGTAGTCTACATAAATATAACTATAATTATAAACTATAGTCTACATAAATATAATGATAAACTATAGTCTACATAAATATAATGATAAACTATAGTCTACATAACTATAACTATAATTATAAACTGTAGTCTACATAACTATAACTATAATGATAAACTATAGTCTACATAACTATAACTATAATTATAAACTATAGTCTACATAACTATAACTATAATTATAAACTGTAGTCTACATAAATATAATGATAAACTGTAGTCTACATAAATATAATGATAAACTATAGTCTACATAACTATAACTATAATTATAAACTATAGTCTACATAAATATAATGATAAACTATAGTCTACATAAATATAATTATAAACTGTAGTCTACATAACTATAACTATAATTATAAACTATAGTCTACATAAATATAATGATAAACTATAGTCTACATAAATATAATTATAAACTATAGTCTACATAAATATAATGATAAACTATAGTCTACATATATATAATGATAAACTATAGTCTACATAACTATAACTATAATTATAAACTGTAGTCTACATAAATATAATTATAATGATAAACTATAGTCTACATAACTATAACTATAATTATAAACTGTAGTCTACATAACTATAACTATAATGATAAACTATAGTCTACATAACTATAACTATAATTATAAACTATAGTCTACATAACTATAACTATAATTATAAACTGTAGTCTACATAACTATAACTATAATTATAAACTATAGTCTACATAAATATAATGATAAACTGTAGTCTACATAACTGTAAAACGTTGCTGATCTTCCACACTAGAGGAAAGTTTGTTGTTTAAGATCTCTAATGTACAGATACTGATTCAGACCATTCATAAGGTCTCTAATGTACAGCTACTGATTCAGACCATTCATAAGGTCTCTAATGTACAGATACTGATTCAGACCATTCATAAGGTCTCTAATGTACAGATACTGATTCAGACCATTCATAAGGTCTCTAATGTACAGATACTGATTCAAACCATTCATAAGGTCTCTAATGTACAGATACTGATTCAGACCATTCATAAGGTCTCTAATGTACAGATACTGATTCAGACCATTCATAAGGTCTCTAATGTACAGCTACTGATTCAGACCATTCATAAGGTCTCTAATGTACAGATACTGATTCAGACCATTCATAAGGTCTCTAATGTACAGATACTGATTCAGACCATTCATAAGGTCTCTAATGTACAGATACTGATTCAAACCATTCATAAGGTCTCTAATGTACAGATACTGATTCAGACCATTCATAAGGTCTCTAATGTACAGATACTGATTCAGACCATTCATAAGGTCTCTAATGTACAGATACTGATTCAGACCATTCATAAGGTCTCTAATGTACAGATACTGATTCAAACCATTCAGTGCTTTCAGGGTGTTCGTTGTCATAGTGATAACTGCAAATAATACTTATTAGGCCTAGTGAAAAATAATATAGTAACTACTATTTAAATGTAGAAATTCAACAACAAACAGCGTTTAGCCTGCACATCTTTTACAGCACATCATTGCCTCCATGCTCAAGTTGTTTTCAAGTGGTTTCCATTTTTTTACGGATGTCAATTCCTTTTGGTCTTCTTTTCACTGTTCACACAACTGTGTCCTGTGCAACCACTTGCAATGCATCAGTTCTACAATGTTATCATAACCGGCCACAAGTGATCACACCAATGCACTTTCTCTCCTCAACATTCCTCGACATGCATTTTTTTATGCTGTAGGCCTGTTTTACATTTAGCAATCAGTAAGTCCGAGCCTGCTTCTTTCTCCGAATAGGCTATTAGGCCGAATATGAAAAAGTATAAAAAAATAAATGTCCTATAGCTTTTACTATATATGGCCTATTGTAGAGAGGCTTGCGTAGCCTATAGCCCTGGGGTAGGCAACCCTGTTCCTGGAGTGCTGCAGGTACTGAAGATTATTGTTCCAGCTAGGTGCCACACCTGACCAACTGAGCTAATTGATCAGTTCAGTGATCGCCTACATTCAACACACCTGGTCTTCCAGGTCTGTTAAATATAAAACATGAAGTGCCTGAGGCTCTCCAGGACCAGGGTTGCCTACCCTTGCTATGGCTGGTTGCTCACGGGAACAGCTGGAAGAGAGAGGCTAGTGATGTGTAGCCAAAGTAAGAAGCTAAATATTAGCAAGATATTAGGATATTCACTAACTAAACATTAGGGCTATAGGCTAAATAGGCTGCGCTCTATAGGCTGCGCTCTGTGGTCCCCGGGCATGTAAAGCTCCACTATTGATTAAGCTTAGGCCTATGTTTGTAGAGAAGAAAAGTACACTGAATAATAATGTACACTCAACATGCAACCATTTCAATGATTCTACTGAGTTACAGTGCATATAAGGAAGTCAGTAAATTGAAATAAATTCATTAGGCCCTAATCTATGGATTTCACATAACTGGGCAGGGGTGCAGCCATGGGTGGGCCTGGGAGGGCATAGGCCCACCCACTGGGGAGCCAGGCCCATCCAATCAGAATGAGTTTTTCACAAAAGGGTTTTTATTACAGACAGAAATACTCCTCAGTTTCATCAGCTGTCCGGATGGCGGGTCTCAGACGACCCTGTAGATGAAGAAGCCGGATGTGGAGGTCTTGGACTGGAGTGGTTACATGTGGTCTGCGTTTGTGAGGCCGGTTGGACGTACTGACAAATTCTCTTCAAATTCAATTATTTGGCAACAGCTCATGCTGCAGTCAGCATGCCAATTGCACGCTTCTTTACAACTTGAAACATCTGTGGAATTGTGTTGTGTGACAAAACTGCACATTTTAAGGGTGGCCTTTTATTGTTCCCAGCACAAGGTGCACCTGTGTAATGATCATGCTGTTTAATCAGCGTCTTGATATGCCACACCTGTAAAATGGATGGATTATTTTGGCAAAGGAGAAATGCTCACTAACAGGGATGTAAACAAATTTGTGCGTATGGAACATTTCTGGGATCTTTTATTTCAGCTCATGAATCATGGGACCAAAACTTTACATGTTACGTTGATTGTTTTGTTCAGTATATTATACCTGGGCTACAACAACAAATGTATTATCGTTATCCATCGAGTACACAATTATTGTCCATAGATTGGAAACTGCAGTGATGCAGGATAATTTGAATTACAGCTCAAACATCCTCTTTTGTTTCATGCCAAAATAACTGCAATGGCGTACAGCCTAGGCCTTGTTATGCAACCATTTGGATTCGTTTGGGTCTATCCTCGACAGTGTAGAAGGTCCAGAAAGGTACACTACTGTACATGGCCAAAAGTATGTGGACACTTGCTCGTGGAACATCTAATACCAGAATCATGGGCTTTAATATGGAGTTGGTCCCGCCTTGGCTGTTCCAATTCATCCCAAATGTGTTCAATGGGGTTGGGGTCAGGGCTCTGTGCAGGCCAGTCAAGTTCTTCCACACCAATCTCAACAAACCATTTCTGTATGGAACTTGCTTTGTGCACAGGGGCATTGTTATGCTGAAACAGGAGCTCTTCAGTACGAGCCATTCTACTGACAAAGTTTGTCTATGGAGATTGAATGGTTGTTTGCTTTCATACACGTGTCAGCAACGGGTGTGGCTGAAATAGCCGAATCCACTAACTTGAAGGGGTGTCCACGTACCTTTGGCCATGTTTACATTAGCAGGCCACTCACAGGATGTATTTAGTCAGAATGTAGGCCAGTATTAAGATTGGGCTTCACCTTCCCAACTTCCTGCCCGTTCTTAACACTGTAGCCTATTTTACATTCAACAAGCAAGAGCAAGTGTGCATCTCTCCTCCAATAGGCTATTAGTAGGCTAAAGAAATAAGTCAAAATAAGTGTCCAACAAGCTTTTGTAGTCTGGCTTTTCCTGGGACTCCACAATATTTAAGAAGAATAGCCGTGTCAGCGGTGAGGCCAGTTGTGTAATTGTGCAAAAGAGCAAGCTTGAGATGTAATCTATAGCCTAAGTTAGAAGCTTATGCATATGAGCCCATAATTTAAAGCTCAGTGTTAGGCTTAATACTGCAGTGAATATATCCAGTCAATTTACACAGCGAAAGAAAAACAATTTGATCAGATAACAAAATGATAGGTAGACTACACTCTGTGCTCCCGAGCCTGTGATTAGTGTGCTCCCTTACGGTCCTCAGGTACCAGCGCAAAAAGCTACCCTATTGTTTCAGTTTTTTAAGGACAATAAATGTATCCTACTTAGGCTAGAATAACACAATGTAAGGAAAGAATGTCATTATTGTTTTCAGGTGAGTACAAATCTCCAGTCTAGGCTGTAAACTGCAGTGAATAGCCTGTGATTTGAATAACCACTCAAAAGCCTGCCATTTTGAATGCATATTCATTGTGAAATAACTGCATCTAGCCTGCCTGAATGGGAAACCATTTTGTACCAGTTATGGGGTTTTTCTCAGCAGTTTAGCCTAGAAGGTCCAGGCACATTAGCAGGCCAGTAATATGGTGTATTTTTGGGGGGATTTATCAGCTAACAGAAACATGCTAATGCAGGATTTCCCAATGGCAAGCACATGAATTATGATAATGCGTGAGCGTGGAGGAAGTTGTATACGTAGTTTCCACGTTTGTCTTCCGTGTTTTAAAAGAGTTAGAAATGATGTGGATAGTATCCAGTGGGCCTGGGAGAACACACAACAACACAGATCTGATGTGATCTCTTCTCTTTCTGAGTGATATGAGACACACAGACACAATCCTGCCAAAAAAAAAAAAGATTACACCACTTTATTTACACTATTCAAACAGGAGATGGAGAGAGAGCAAGAGAGAAGAGAAAGAGAGAGAGAGAGAGAGCGAGAGAGAGAGAAGAGAAGAGAAGAGAAGAGAAGAGAAGAGAAGAGAAGAGAAGAGAAGAGAAGAGAAGAGAAGAGAAGAGAAGGGAAGAGAAGAGAAGAGAAGAGAGAGAGAGAAGAGAAAGAGAGAGAGAGAGAGAGGAGAGATAGAAAGAGAAAGAGAGAGCGAGAGAGAGAGAAAGAGAGAAAGAGAAAGAGAGAGAGAGAGTTAGAGAAAGAGATAGTGAGAGAAGGGGATATATAGCGAGAGAGAGAGAGAGAAGAGAGAGAGAGAGAGAGAGAGAGAGAAGAGAGAGAAGAGAGAGAGAGAGAGAGAGGAGAGATAGAGAGAGAAAGAGAGAGAGAGAGCAAGAGAGAGAGAAAGAGAGAGAGAAAGAGAGAGAGAGAGTTAGAGAAAGAGATAGTGAGAGAAGGGGATATGTATATAGCGAGGGAGAGAGAGAGAAGAGAAAGAGAGAGAGAGGAGATATATAGAGAGAAAGAGAGAGAGAGCGAGAGAGAGAAAGAGAGAAAGAGAGAGAGAGTTAGAGAAAGAAATAGTGAGAGAAGGGGATATGTATATAGCGAGAGAGAGAGAGAAGAGAAAGAGAGAAAGAGAGAGAGAGAGGAGATATATAGAGAGAAAGAGAGAGAGAGAGCGAGAGAGAGAGAAAGAGAGAGAGAAAGAGAAAGAGAGAGAGTTAGAGAAAGAGATAGTGAGAGAAGGGGATATATATAGAATGAGAGAGAGAGATGGAGAGTGAGCAAGAGAGAGAGAGAGAGAAGAGAAAGAGAGAGAGAGAGAGAGAAGAGAAGAGAGAGAGAGAGAGAGAAGAGAAAGAGAGAGAGATAGAGAGAGAAAGAGAGAGAGCGAAAGAGAGAGAAAGAGAGAGAGAAAGAGATAGTGAGAGAAGGGGATATATATAGAACGAGAGAGAGAGAAAGAGAGAGAGAGAGAGAGATTTTAGAGGCAACAAACACACACACACACACACACACACACACACACACACCACACACACACACACACACACACACACACACACACACACACACACACACACACACACACACACACACCCCACTGCCTGCATAGCCCTGCATGACACTGATCATAATGAAACATGCTTCAAATGGATTTCAATTTCAATGAGGGAAAAAGCAGACTTCCAGCTGTGTGTGTGTGTGTGTGTGTGTGTGTGTGTAGGTGTGTGTGTGTAGGTGTGTGTGTGTGTGTGTGTGTGTGTGTGTGTGTGTGTGTGTGTGTGTGTGTGTGTGTGTGTGTGTGTGTGTGTGTGTGTGAGTGTGTGTGTGTGTGTAGGTGTGTGTGTGTGTGTGTGTGTGTGTGTGTAGGTGTGTGTGTGTGTAGGTGTGTAATGGGTAAGAGAGCATAGAGAAGTCATCTGTTACCCTGGAGCTTTTGTCCCACTAACATAAGTAAAGTAATCACCTGTGTCTGTGTGTGTCTGTGTGTGCGTCAGTGTGTCTGTGTGTGCGTCCGTGTGTCTGTGTGCGTCCGTGTGTCTGTGTGCCTCCGTGTGTCTGTGTGTGCGTCAGTGTGTCTGTGTGTGCGTCAGTGTGTCTGTGTGCGCGTCCGTGTGTCTGTGTTTGCGTCCGTGTGTCTGAGTGTGGGTCCGTGTGTCTGTGTGTGCGTCCGTGTGTCTGTGTGTGCGTCCGTGTGTCTGTGTGTGTGTCCGTATGTCTGTGTGTGTGCGTCCGTGTGTCTGTGTGTGCGTCCGTGCGTCCGTGTGTGCGTCTGTGTGTCTGTGTGTTTGTGTGTGCGTCCGTGTGTTTGTGTGCGTGTCCGTGTGTGCGTCTGTGTGTCTGTGTGTGCGTCTGTGTGTCTGTGTGTGTGTCTGTGTGTTTGTGTCTGTGTCCGTGTGTTTGTGTGTGCGTCCGTGTGTTTGTGTGTGCGTCCGTGTGTTTGTGTCTGTGTCCGTGTGTTTGTTTGTGTGTCTGGGGGTTTGTGTGAGCGCCCGTGTGTCTCGGTATGTGTCAGTGTGTGCATCAGTGTGTTTATGTGTGGGTCTACTTGTCTGTGTGTGCGCGTCTGTTTGTCTGTGTGTGTCTGTGTGTCTGTGTGTGCATCTGTGTGTGCGTCTGTGTGTGCGTCCGTGTGTCTGTGTGTGCGTCTGTGTGTCTGTGTGTGCGTCAGTGTGTTTGTGTGTGCGTCAGTGTGTCTGTGTGTGCGTCAGTGTGTCTGTGTGTGCATCAGTGTGTCTGTGTGTGTGTCAGTGTGTCTGTGTGTGCGTCAGTGTGTCTGTGTGTGCGTCAGTGTGTCTGTGTGTGCGTCAGTGTGTCTGTGTGTGCGTCAGTGTGTCTGTGTGTGTGTCTGTGTGTCTGTGTGTGCGTCAGTGTGTCTGTGTGTAGTATAAATCCCAGTGAATGGAGCCTTGCTCCGTTGTGTGTATAGACAGTGATTTACACAGTCACATTGAGCAGCCAGGGGTCCTCAGGCCAATTGGGATATTTTAGTACAGGCATGCCAGCCTGCCTGTGCATATTACAGGAATATATGAATACGCAATGTGATAACATGGAAGTATTTTAAAGTGAAAACCTGTCCTTGTATAACACGTGTTACACTTTTTACTTGAAACTACTTCATATGAAACTGCTAAAAGAAGTGTTTTCACACATTTTCTCAAATATGTTGAATTCCATGTTTGAGAAAATGGGTGTATAAATGAATGCCAGTGTGTGCGTACATTTGAACATTGGATCCTCTCCGCCATTGCTTCACCACACTGCTTGTCAACCCCCACCCCCTAAACATCTTTTTTCTCCTACAACCCCTCTTCTCTCTCTCTCTCTCTCTCTCTCTCTCTCCATTTATTTGCATCTCTCTCTTTCTCTATCACTCTATCACTAGCTGCAAAGCAGATTTCTCTTTGAAGTGTTTAATTATTTCCTCTCTCTCTTTATTTCCTCCCTCGGTTTTTAGAGCTGACACTGCAGGTATACTGTACTGCAGTGGAGGTACCTCAGAGGAGGATGGGAGGACCATCATCTCAGTGAATTTCAGATTTCTTTTTATTTCTTTTTTTAGATAAAACTATACTAAATATATTCAGGTCACCAAATAACTGATTAAAACACACTGTGCAACGAAGGTAGACAATAGTCTCAACATCCGCCTCTGGCTACATTGATTTCAATACAAAATAGATTTTTTTGTTGAAGAACCCCTTTCATTGCCCACATTAGATTCAAGCTTCTGGGGAAAAGCTGCTTCGATCACATAATGGACGAAGGTCTGCGTATTCAAACTGCGCAGCACAATGAGAAGTTATTAAGAAGAAACAGGGATTTTTGGCCATGTAAGTGTTGGCCATTGTAAAAAATGGCTCGCTGAGGGATGAAGCAAGGGGGCATGATGAGAAAGGAAAGTTCCCCAACTACAAGGAGCTTGCCGAGGTAATTACACATTGATTTACTTGCTGAGCATAAGTTTCTACTGTCTTCTCTGGGATGTCGAAATCATTCAGCTTCCATCGCATCATCCAAAGGTTGAAACAGCAAATTTTTTTGCAGGATAAAACCCCAGATATCAGTTGTCGCCCGCAATTGTTAGTTATCGTCAGGTATGTGGATGATGAAGGCTTTATTCAGTAACGTTTCTTGGGCTACTCTGTCTGTGTTTGACTTTGTGAATTCTGAGATGTCTGATTTTAACTTCATGATACTTGTTGCCCAAACCTACGATGGTGCTGCTGTAATGGAATGGATGTGCTACAGTATTTGTATTTCCAGCTAAGTCCCCTCCTGTTCCCTTATTGAGAGGAGATGACCACTCAACCTCCAGTGACAACTTTCTCCTGATATGAACTGAAGCCACGTCTCATGTGCCCTCTCATCCACTGGCTAATTGAATGTTTCCTCTCTAAGCACTGTGAGTACACCTATCAATGTTCTCTCATTACTGTATGTAGAGTCAATCACAAACAAACACAACCACATTATTACACATCAATGTGATTTCACTCCTTGCTTGGACTAACTCATTCTTAGCTCTTTTGTCGAAATGTGTTGTGTTTTTTTGTCCTTCCAGTCAGATCCTGTCCTGCCCTCAGAGGAGGAGGTGGGCTCTTCAATGACACCATCCATCCATGATGAGCCTGTCCTGCCCTCAGAGGAGGAGGTGGGCTCTTCACCGACACCATCCATCCATGATGATCCTGTCCTGCCCTCAGAGGAGGAGGTGGGCTCTTACCGACACCATCCATCCATGATGAGCCTGTCCTGCCCTCAGAGGAGGAGGTGGGCTCTTCACCGACACCATCCATCCATGATGAGCTTGTCCTGCTCTCAGAGGAGGAGGAGGGCTCTTCACCGACACCATCCATCCATGATGAGCCTGTCCTGCCCTCAGAGGAGGAGGTGGGCTCTTCACCGACACCATCCATCCATGATGAGCCTGTCCTGCCCTCAGAGGAGGAGGTGGGCTCTTCACCGACACCATCCATCCATGATGAGCCTGTCCTGCCCTCAGAGGAGGAGGTGGGCTCTTCACCGACACCATCCAATCATGATGAGCCTGTCCTGCCCTCAGAGGAGGAGGAGGGCTCTTCACCGACACCATCCATCCATGATGAGCCTGTCCTGCCCTCAGAGGAGGAGATGGGCTCTTCACCAACACCATCCATCCATGATGAGCCTGGCCTGCCCTGAACACCTCAACCCCTGTCCTGCACTGAAGCCTCTGAACACCTCAACCCCTGTCCTGCACTGAAGTCAAGCCTCTGAACACCTCAACTCATGCCTCACACCCTCATTCAATCACTGCTGTGATCCCTTCCCAACACTGTGTCATTAGCCCTCACATTCCCATTCCTCATAATATGTTACTATAATTTACTTATGTAACCTTTATTTACCTAGCCAAGAACAAATTCTTATTTACAATGACGGCCTACCGAGGAACAGAACAGACATAATTGCCTTGTTCAGAGCCAGAACAACAGATTTTTACCTTGTCAGCCAGGTGATTCGATCCAGCAACCTTTCAGATAAATGTCTTTATCAAATGCTTTAGGTTAAAATAATTGCCTTTGACGATTTTTGAAACACGATTTGTTGTCTCCGTGTGGTCGGCACCTACATAGAGTACCAGTCAAAAAGTTTGGACACACCTACTCATTCAAGGTATCTCCTTATTTTTTAAACTATTTTCTATATTGTAGAATAATAGTGAAGATATCAAAACTATGAAATAACACATGGAATCATGTAGTAACCAAAAAAGTGTTAAACAAATCAAAATATATTTTATATTTGAGATTCTTCAAAGTAGCCACGCTTTGCCTTGATGACAGCTTTGCACACCTTTGGCATTCTCTCAACTTTCATGTCTGCAAACCATACTGCCTCAAACCCCCTACTGTCCCCTATCATATCTATAAACCATACTGCCTCAAACCCCCTACTGTCCCCTATCATATCTATAAACCATACTGCCTCAAACCCCCTACTGTCCTCTATCATATCTAAAAACCATACTGCCTCAAACCCCCTACTGTCCCCTATCATATCTATAAACCAAACTGCCCTAAACCCCCTACTGTCCCCTATCATATCTATAAACCATACTGCCCCAAACCCCTACTGTCCCCTATCATATCTATAAAGCATACTGCCCCAAACCCCCTACTGTCCCCTATTATATCTATAAACCATACTGCCCCAAACCCCCTACTGTCCCCTATCATATCTATAAAGCATACTGCCCTAAACCCCCTACTGTCCCCTATCATATCTATAAACCATACTGCCTCAAACCCCCTACTGTCCCCTATCATATCTATAAACCATACTGCCCCAAACCCCCTACTGTCCCCTATCATATCTATAAACCATACTGCCCCAAACCCCCTACTGTCCCCTATCATATCTATAAACCATACTGCCCCAAACCCCTACTGTCCCCTATCATATCTATAAACCATACTGCCCCAAACCCCCTACTGTCCCCTATCATATCTATAAAGCATACTGCCCCAAACCCCCTACTGTCCCCTATCATATCTATAAACCATACTGCCCCAAACCCCTACTGTCCCCTATCATATCTATAAAGCATACTGCCTCAAACCCCCTACTGTCCCCTATCATATCTATAAACCATACTGCCCCATACCCCCTACAGTCCCCTGTCATATCTATAAACCATACTGCCCCAAACCCCTACTGTCCCCTATCATATCTATAAACCATACTGCCCCAAACCCCCTACTGTCCCCTATCATATCTATAAACCATACTGCCCCAAACCCCCTACTGTCCCCTATCATATCTATAAACCATACTGCCCCAAACCCCCTACTGTCCCCTATCATATCTATAAACCATACTGCCTCAAACCCCTTACTGTCCCCTATCATATCTATAAACCATACTGCCCCAAACCCCCTACTGTCCCCTATCATATCTATAAACCATACTGCCTCAAACCCCCTACTGTCCCTATCATATCTATAAACCATACTGCCCCAAACCCCCTACAGTCCCCTGTCATATCTATAAACCATACTGCCCCAAACCCCCTACTGTCCCCTATCATATCTATAAACCATACTGCCCCAAAAATCCCTTTTGTCCACTGTCCCCTGCAACCTGTCCCCTGTCCTCTGCAACCTGTCCCCTGCACCCTGTCCCCAGCCCCCTGCACCCTGTCCCCTGTCCCCAGCCCCCTGTCCCCTGCACCCTGTGTCCAGCCCCCTGTCCCCAGCCCCCTACCCCAGCCCCCTGTCCCCAGCCCCCTGTCCCCAGCCCCCTGTCCCCAGCTCCCTGTCCCAGCCCCCTGTCCCCAGCCCCCTGTCCCCAGCTCCCTGTCCCCTGCACCCTGTCCCCAGCCCCCTGTCCCCAGCCCCCTGTCCCCAGCTCCCTGTCCCCAGCCCCCTGTCCCCAGCTCCCTGTCCCCAGCTCCCTGTCCCCTGCACCCTTCCCCTCCACCCTGTCACTTATCCCCCCTGCAGCACTCCCCTACTCTACCCCCTTAACTACTCTCCACCTCCACACTCCAGCTTCCCTAGCCTCTGACCCTCAACCTCCTGTGTATAAACACTGAGCTGTGAGTGTGTGACTTCACTGACGCTTGTCTCGGCTCAGCAGCATGTCGAGGGGTGAAAGGTCAGTGGGCTCCGTGGAGAAGCACCGAAGCGGTAAACACGATACCACACACAGGGACACAGCGACAATACAACCTTTATCACTTACAGCTGGCAGTGTGGTGTGTGTGTGTGTGTGTGTGTGTGTGTGTGTGTGTGTGTGTGTGTGTGTGTGTGTGTGTGTGTGTGTGTGTGTGTGTGTGTGTGTGTGTGTGTGTGTGTGTGTGTATCAAAGGCCTTGGGGCTCCATTATGTCTGTAGATCAGTCTGTGCTGAAGGGCAGGACTGTTAAAGCACTATAGTACTCTGGAGAGAAAGAGAACACACTGTCATTCTCTCTCTCTCTCTCTCTCTCTCTCTCTCTCTCTCTCTCTCTATCTGTATCTCCCTCTCTCGCTGTCTCTCTCGCTGTCTCTCTCGCTGTCTCTCTCGCTGTCTCTGTCTCTCTCGCTCTGTCTCTCTCTCCTTTTCTCGCTGTCTCTCTCTCTCTGTCTCTCTCTCCTTTTCTCTCTCCTCTCTGGCTCCACCTTTCCCCTTCTCAAACTGTGTTCCCCTCTCTCTCCCCTCTCCTGTATCTCTCTTCCTCACTTCCACTCTCCCCCTCCATCCCGCCCTCTCTCTCTCTCTCTCTATCTCTCACCCTCTCTCTCTCCTCTCCTGTATCTCTCTTCCTCACTTCCACTCTCCCCCTCCATCCCGCCCTCTCTCTCTATCTCTCACCCTCTCTCTCTCCTCGCTCCCTCCCTCTATCCACCCTCTCTCTCTCTCCTCGCTCCCTCCCTCTATCCTCCCTCTCTCTGTCTCTGTCTCTACCTACTTCTTCTGACAGCAACAAAATAAAACTCTCCACCCATCCCTCTTGGGCCTGCACTCGTTCTCTCGTTCTCTCTCTCTCTCGCTCTCTCGCTTTATGTATCTCCCTTTCCTTTTCGGAAGGACATATTTCAATTCTACCAGAGTTCCTCTCCCGAGTGACAGGTGTTTGCAGAGCAAGATAGGGAGAAAGAGAAAGACATGGCTAAAATACACCAAAAACATCCCTCACCTAAAATGACCTTGTAGATGGAGAGAGGGAGGGAAAGAGAATATGAGAGTTAGATAAAAGAAGGGATGAGTGGGAGAAGGAGAAATGAGTTGAGGTTGGGACGGAACAGAAAGTTAGAAAACTCAAGGCTATAACAGAGAAATCCCTAGCCTCATTAAATAACTCAAGGCTTTAACAGAGAAATCCCTAACCTCATTAAATAACTCATGGTTCTACACTGTGGCATTCACAGCACTTCAAGCCTTCTGATTGGCTTATCTACTGGCCCATTTCCTGTTTCCCCCTGCAGTGTGTTCCTGCTTAGCATGGTGTGTGTTTGTGTGTGTGTAAGGCTGTCACACATCACAGTACCTAGCACTAACCCCATCCATTAATTAGGCCCCTGTGACAACCTCACAGTGTAACACCATAAACATAAAGGGCTGGAACAGAGACGAATGAGGGGGGGGGGGGGGGGGGGGGGGTCAGAAAGAAGGAAATACGATGTAGAATATATGGGGAGGGGGAAAATGAGAGAGTGAGAGAGAGAGAGAGAGAGAGAGAGAGAGAGAGAGAGGGAAAGACAGAGAGAGGGAGTGAGAGAGGGAAAGACAGAGAGAGGGAACAAGAGAGAGGGGAGTGAGAGAGGGAAAGACAGAGAGAGGGAACAACAGAGAGGGAGTGAGAGAGGGAAAGACAGAGAGAGGGAACAAGAGAGAGGGAACAAGAGAGAGGGAACAAGAGAGAGGGAGTGAGAGAGGGAAAGACAGAGAGAGGGAACAACAGAGAGGGAGTGAGAGAGGGAAAGACAGAGAGAGGGAACAAGAGAGGGAGTGTCAAAGAAAACCAAAAGGAGGTGGAGAGCTACAAGTGTTGACAGATAGAGGTGAGGAGAGAGGAAAGGAAATTAAAAGTGAAGGACGGAGAATGAAGGAAAATAGAGGGAGAGAGAGAGAGAGAAAGAGATGAAAGAAAGAATTATAAATCGGTGGGAGACACAAAAGGATGGATAGTGATGAGGGTAAAGGGAAGGAAATGAAAGGGAGAGATAAAGCGAGTGACAGAAAAGAGAGAAAGATATTTTTCTTTACCACTCTGAGAGTGAGACATCCACCATGAGAGAGAAACGTCCACTATAAAAGAGATACAGCCACTATGAGAGAGAGACAGCCACTATGAGAGAGAGACAGCCACTATGAGAGAGAGACAGCAAGTATGAGAGAGAGACAGCCACTATGAGAGAGAGACATCCACTATGAGAGAGAGACAGCCACTATGAGAGAGAGACAGCCACTATGAGAGAGAGACATCCACAATGAGAGTGAGACACATCACTATGAGAGAGAGACAGCCACTATGAAAGAGAGACAGCCACTCTGAGAGAGAGACAGCCACTCTGAGAGAGAGACGGCCACTAAGAGAGAGAGGCAGCCACTATGAGAGAGACAGCCACTCTGAGAGAGAGACATCCACAATTAGAGAGAGACAGCCAGTATGAGAGAGACAGCCACTATGAGAGAGAGACAGCCAATATGAGAGAAAGACAGCCAATATGAGAGAGAGACATCCACAATGAGAGAGAGACAGCCACTATGAGAGAGAGACAGCCACTATGAGAGAGAGACAGCCACTATGAGAGTGAGACATCCACTATGAGAGAGACAGCCAGTATGAGAGAGAGACATCCACTATGAGAGAGAGACAGCCACTATGAGAGAGAGACATCCACAATGAGAGAGAGACATCCACAATGAGAGCGAGACAGCCACTATGAGAGAGAGACAGCCACTATGAGAGAGAGACAGCCACTATGAGAGAGAGACATCCACAATGAGAGAGACAACCACTATGAAAGAGAGACAGCCACGAGGAGAGAGACTGCCACTATGAGAGAGAGACAGCCACTATGACAGAGAGACAGCCACTATGAGAGAGAGACAGCCACTATGACAGAGAGACAGACACTATGAGAGAGAGAGACAGCCACTATGAGAGAGAGACAGCCACTATGAGAGAGACAGACACTATGAGAGAGAGAGACAGACACTATGAGAGCGAGACAGCCACTATGAGAGAGAAACAGACACTATGAGAGAGAGAGACAGACACTATGAGAGCGAGACAGCTACTGTCTCACACTATTTGACACAGAGGTGAAATACCTGCTATATGCTGATGACTTGGTACTTCTATCACCAACCAAAGAAGGTCTTCAACAGAACATTAATATTCTAGAGCAATATTACCATAATTGGGCCCTGGCAGTAAATTTCCAAAAAACAAAAATCATGATTTTCCCCCAAAAAACAGATGTCAGAAACACAAATATAAATTCACCCTGAACAACACCATAATTAAACACACAAAAAATTACACCTACATTGGTCTGACCATATCTGCATCGGGAAACTTTAATATGGCAATGAATGCACTCAAAGAAAAAGCCCGCCGAATATTGTATGCAATAAAATTGAAATTATTCAAAATCAACATCCAATTACAATTTGGACCAAAATATTTGACAGTGTAATCCTACCAATAGCTCTTTATGGAAGTGAGGTTTGGGGGCCACTCAATAAACTGGACTTTAAAATGCGGGACAAACATCCAATTGAAGCCCTACATGCAGAATTCTGTTGGAAAATCCTACAAGTCCAGAGAAATACACCAACTAATGCATGTAGGGCAGAATTGGGCCGCTTTCCAGTAATAATGAAAATACAGAAAAGATCATAAAATTGAGTCTACATCTAAATTCAAGTCCAATTTCAAGTCTGCAATTTAAAGCACTTCAAACCCAAGAGCTGAGCCCAGAAACGAGCCCTCTCAGTCAGCTGGTGTTGGACCTCACCAACCAAGCTGACACCAGCACTGCTTCAAAAGAAAGAATTACAATAAACAAAATCATGAACCAATCAAAGGACTCATATTTACAACATTGGAAAAACGAAACAAAATCCCAAAGCCGACTAAATTGCTATCTGACCCTAAACAGAGAATATGAATTGGCTGATTATCTCTACTCTGTCAGAGATACGAAGCAGAAACAGATCCTTACCAAGTACAGGCTGAGTGACCACCGATTGGCAATAGAAACCAGTACACATAAAAAGACATGGCTACCCAAAGAGGAGCGTGTATGTGGTCACTGCACGACAGGGGAGGTAGAGACAGAGATGCACTTTCTCCTTTACTGTGATAAATATTCCTCAAAAAGAGATTCATTATTCACAGAAATGACTATATTTATTCCAAATCTTAACTTATTAAACCCAGAGGAAAAAGTAAAAATACTCATGGGCGAAGGAGCAATGGCTCCTCTTGCAGCCAAATATGTATTTGCCTGCCATAGCCTGAGGGACACTGAATAATAACATCTGCATAGTAAGCAGTAACTTACTTATTATTACTATTATTGTTATTACTATTATTGTTATTACTATTGTCATGACGTTGGCCTCTTTGAGTACAGGGAGGACAGTTGACCCCCTCCCCCCTTGCACCATCCCCCAACCTACCTTCCCCCACCCAGGCCCTGTGTGAAAGGGTTGTAAAAACTCTAAGAGGAGAATCTCTTGCCACATGGCCCATAGAGAGACACAGGAAATCCTTTCAACTCACAGAATTGGGGAGCCAAGCGACCTTTGTGTTCTGGAGAAGGTATGGAAGATTGGTGAAGAATCCAGCTACGAACTGGTCCGCTTGGTACAATTTTGTGATACTCAGAAGAGACAATATAGCCATATTACCATAAAACTGTTTATATAATAGCCTCAGCGATGGGACTTGCATCCACATGGTTGTATAGAATGTATTAATAAGGATAAAGCTATTTGTAATACATTGAGATGCTATGTACTGATGTTAATGTCATAGAATTAAACACTGCTCAAAAAAATAAAGGGAACACTAAAATAACACATCCTAGATCTGAATGAATGAAATAATCTTATTAAATACTTTTATCTTTTCATAGTTGAATGTGCTGACAACAAAATCACACAAAAATAATCAATGGAAATCCAATTTATCAACCCATGGAGGTCTGGATTTGGAGTCACACTCAAAATTAAAGTGGAAAACCACACTACAGGCTGATCCAACTTTGATGTAATGTCCTTAAAAAAAGTCAAAATGAGGCTCAGTAGTGTGTGTGGCCTCCACGTGCCTGTATGACCTCCCTACAATGCCTGGGCATGCTCCTGATGAGGTGGCGGATGGTCTCCTGAGTGATTTCCTCCCAGACCTGGACAAAAGCATCCGCCAACTCCTGGACAGTCTGTGGTGCAACGTGGCGTTGGTGGATGGAGCGAGACATGATGTCCCAGATGTGCTCAATTGGATTCAGGTCTGGGGAACGGGCGGGCCAGTCCATAGCATCAATGCCTTCCTCTTGCAGGAACTGCTGACACACTCCAGCCACATGAGGTCTAGCATTGTCTTGCATTAGGAGAAACCCAGGGCCAACCGCACCAGCATATGGTCTCACAAGGGGTCTGAGGATCTCATCTCGGTACCTAATGGCAGTCAGGCTACCTCTGGCGAGCACATGGAGGGCTGTGCGGCCACCCAAAGAAATGCCACCCAACACCATGACTGACCCCCGCCAAACCGGTCATGCTGGAGGATGTTGCAGGCAGCAGAACGTTCTCCACGGCGTCTCCAGACTGTCACGTCTGTCACATGTGCTCAGTGTGAACACAGGGCGCCAGTGGCGAATTTGCCAATCTTGGTGTTCTCTGGCAAATGCCAAACGCCCTGCACGGTGTTGGGCTGTAAGCACAACCCCCACCTGTGGACGTCGGGCCCTCATACCACCCTCATGGAGTCTGTTTCTGACCATTTGAGCAGACACATGCACATTTGTGGCCTGCTGGAGGTCATTTTGCAGGGCTCTGGCAGTGCTCCTCCTTGCACAAAGGCGGAGGTAGCGGTCCTGCTGCTGGGTTGTTGCCCTCCTACGGCCTCCTCCACGTCTCCTGATGTACTGGCCTGTCTCCTGGTAGCGCCTCCATGCTCTGGACACTACGCTGACAGACACAGCAAACCTTCTTGCCACAGCTCGCATTGATATGCCATCCTGGAAGAGCTGCACTACCTGAGCCACTTGTGTGGGTTGTAGACTCTGTCTCATGCTACCACTAGAGTGAAAGCACCGCCAGCATTCAAAAGTGACCAAAACATCAGCCAGGAAGCATAGGAACTGAGAAGTGGTCTGTGGTTACCACCTGCAGAACCACTCCTTTATTGGGGGTGTCTTGCTAATTGCCTATAATTTCCACCTGTTGTCTATACCATTTGCACAACAGCATGTGAAATTTATTGTCAATCAGTGTTGCTTCCTAAGTGGACAGTTTGATTTCACAGAAGTCTGATTGACTTGAAGTTACATTGTGTTGTTTAAGTGTTCCCTTTATTTTTTTGAGCAGTATATTTCTGTACCAAGCTTAACTCAGTCATCGGCACGCCCCCAGGGACACAGACAGGACCAGGCGTCATGTGACATGTTCACTATAAAACTATACCCCTGATCTACTTTCTTCAGACCTGGCCTCCAATCCATTGCGAGAATAGGTTTGACCATCCAAGTACTCTACTGAAAGTGAACTATACCACGTGGTTAACTTTTAGACTATCGATACCGACAGAATAAGAACAAGTCTTTGATATTAATTATTAGTCTGCAGCTAAGTAAATTATATCATTGAACGCGAAGACCAACGAAACATCTATTCTATGACGACATTAATGAATGTCGCTTTGAAAGATCCATTCTAACCGAGAGAGAGAGAGAGAGAGAGAGAGAGAGAGAGAACTCTCCAACAGAACGACGCTCCAACAAGGATCCTGACGACACACTGAGCGTAAATATATATTGATTGCAATTGTTCTCGAATGAGTGAGCGTTCATGTGCAAAGGATTAGCATATCAATTGTTAATATTAATGAACTCTGTAGGGTCTTCTCAGCTGCCCTTTATGACCCATTGTTCAACAAGACACCAGCCATGCCTGTTAGCCACTAGGGCACATTACTCTACCAATTCTTTGTGATGATAATTACTGTTTGTATACTTTCTGTGAATTACTTAGTTTAGTAAATAAATGATTTTAAGACAATTTATGTATGGATGATTTTAGTAAAGACTGGGTTCGTGCAGATACAACAATTTACGACGTTTGGAATGAGACTGGACGCGAGGTAAAATACACCATTTAAACCAGAAGATAATCGGCCTATACTATAATAGAATATAATATATAATGTTATAATATAGGAAAGTTATATTATGAAAATTATAACTTTGTAATCTGAATATTTTGCTTGGTGCCCCGATCTCCTAGTTAATTACAATTAAACGATGAATCAGTTTGATCGCGTGATAATAATTACAGGGAGTTAATTGATAAACATGTCTTCAGTTTAATGGTACCCCAAAGACACGACACTATTATTATTGTTGTTTATCATTCCAAATAATAGTGGTATGGGTGGTAATGGTAATGATAGCAGTTTAGTGATGGTGGTGGTAGTAGTTGTAGTAGTGGTATGGGTGGTAATGGTAATGATAGCAGTTTAGTGATGGTGGTGGTAGTAGTAGTGGTAATGATGATAGTAGTTGTAGTACTGATGTAATGGTGAAGATGACCGTTATTTAGTTATAAGTTTGTTATAGTTTCATTTTCCATATTTAGATTTTTATAATTATTACTATTACTATTGACTGTTACCATTTTATTGTTGTTATTTTTGTATTTAATTTTGTATTATTGTTTACTACCATTTTATATCATTATTTGTTATTGTTTATAATTTTATTACAATGTATATTATATACATTGTTTCTTTGGCAATATTGACACAATGTTTTTCATGCCAATAAAGCAGTTTTTTTTTTTATTTGACAGCCATTATGAGAGAGAGACAGCCACTCTGAGAGAGACAGCCACTATGAGAGAGAGACATCCACTCTGAGAGAGAGACAGCCACTATGAGAGAGAGACAGCCACTATGAGAGAGAGAGACAGCCACTATGAGAGAGAGACAGCCACTATGAGAGAGAGAGAGAGAGACAGCCATTATGGGAGAGAGACAGCCACTTTGAGAGAGAGACAGCCACTATGAGAGAGAGAGACAGCCATTATGGGAGAGAGACAGCCACTCTGAGAGAGAGACAGCCACTCTGAGAGAGAGACAGCCATTATGAGAGAGAGACAGCCACTATGAGAGAGAGACAGCCACTCTGAAAGAGAGGCAGCCACTATGAGAGAGGAATCCACCATGAGAGAAAGACAGCCACTATGAGAGAGAGACAGCCACCATGAGAGAGAGAAATCCACCATGAGAGACAGACAGCCACTTGTTACTGTTGCAAATGCTAAAGATAGTGGGGCAGTATACATACAAACAACCTGGATAGACACACTCCACACACATGCACACACACTCCACACACACACACACGCACGCACGCACACACACGCCACACACACACACACACACACACACACACACACACACACACACACACACACACACACACACACACACACACACACACACACACACACACACACACACACACACACACACACACACACACACACACACACACAGAGGGGAACACAGGCAGGGTTTGTAAGAGGCTGAGGGATAAGAGTGTGTGATAAATGAAACAAGTCCGACTCGTGAGCATAAAAGCTTTCAATGAGGGGAAATAGCCTGTATGTTCAAGGTCGTCTACAAACCAACATCTGTGGTGATTCATCATAGATAGAGAATGAGAAAGACAATCAGGTAGAGAGGGAATAGAGACAGAGAGAGAGGGGGAGAGAGAGAGAGAGAGGGAGAAAGAGGGGAAAAGAGAGAAAGAGAGGAAAAGAGAGAGAGAGGGAGAGAGGGAGAGAGTTGGAGACAGAAAGAGAGAAAGAGGGAGAGAGACAGAGACAGAGAGAGACAGGGAGAGAGAGGGAGACAGAAAGAGAGAGGGAGTAAGAGTCTGTGTGTGTGTGAGAGAAAGAGGGGGAGAGAGAGAGAGATATGGAGAGAAAGAGAGAGAGAGAGAGGGAGACAGAAAGAGAGAGGGAGTAAGAGTCTGTGTGTGTGAGATGGAGAGAGAGAGAGATAGAGAGAGGGAGAAAGAGTCTGTGTGTGTGAGAGAGAGAGAGGGGGAGAGAGAGAGATAGAGAACATCAGGTATTCAGGGGAAAAACAGCACGAAGGAAGGGAATAAGCATTTCGCTACACTTCGCAATAACATCTGCTAACCATGTGTATGTGACCAACAAAATTGGATTTGATTTGATTTGAATACTGTGAAAAGGAAGATTGAAAGAGATGGATAGAGGGATTTAGGGAGGGATATAGAGGAAGAGGGATAGAGAGGGGTGGGATAGGGGGATAGAGAGAGGGGGGATAGAGAGAGGGGGGATAGAGAGAGGTGGATAGAGGGAGGTGGATAGAGAGAGGGGCGATAGAGAGAGGGGGGATAGAGGGAGGGGGGATAGAGAGAGGGGGGATAGAGAGAGGTGGATAGAGGGAGGTGGATAGAGAGAGGGGCGATAGAGAGAGGGGGGATAGAGGGAGGGGGGATAGAGAGAGGGGGGATAGAGAGAGGGGGGGATAGAGGGAGGGGGGATAGAGAGAGGGGGGATAGAGAGAGGGGGATAGAGAGAGGGGGGATAGAGAGAGGTGGATAGAGGGAGGTGGATAGAGAGAGGGGGGATAGAGGGAGGGGGGATAGAGAGAGGGAGGATAGAGAGAGGGGGGATAGAGAGAGGGGGATAGAGAGAGGGGGGATAGAGAGAGGGGGATAGAGAGAGGGGGATAGGGGGATAGAGAGAGGGGGATAGAGAGAGGGGGATAGGGGGATAGAGAGAGGGGGATAGAGGGAGGGGGTAGAGTAAGGAGGGATAGAAAGAGGGGGGATAGAGAGAGGGGGGATAGGGGGATAGAGAGAGGGGGATAGAGGGAGGGGGGATAGAGGGAGGGGGGATAGGGGGAGGGGGATAGAGAGAGGGGGGATAGAGGAAGGGGGGATAGAGAGAGGGGGATAGAGAGTGGGGGGGATAGAGAGAGGGAGGGGGATATAGGGAGGGCTATAGAGGGAGGGGGGATAGAGGGAGGGGGAATAGAGGAAGGGGGATAGGGGGAGGGGGATAGAGGGAGGGGGATAGAGGGAGGGGGGATAGAGTAGAACATGAGCGGTACAGAGTGGTGAGAGAGGGACTGATATGAGTGATAGAGAGATGGAAAGAGTGAGGGGAAAAGAGGAGGATTAGAAGAATGGCAAGATGAGGTCACTTCCTCATTACTCTTTTCGTCTCTCTTTCCATCCCTCCTTCCGGCCATCCCTTTATCTCTCCCTACAGACAAGCACAGTGTGCCAGAAAGGGCAGCTGACCCTGGCTGCATTCAGGGGTGCATAGAGATTCATACAGGATGATCGCATGGACTGATGACCACACACACACACACACACACACACACACACACACACACACACACACACACACACACCACACACACACACACACACACACACACACACACACACACACACACACACACACACACACAGAGCCAGATAAGAACCAGACACCCATGCACAGCAGCCTAAACCAGCAGGTATTTGCAGTGGTTTGCGGGTTGCAAGTCTGTGTGGATATCCCCCGTCCTGAGCCCATTCAGCACCACAGAGAGAGAGTCTTTACGGTGACAGGCAGCCCATCTATAACACACACTGGTCAAAGCTGGTGGCTAATCCACCAACCAATCAATGATGACATAAGGAGAGGCATCTGACTGCGACTGGAAATGGAGGGTGAGAGAGAGGATATAAACAGAGATAGAGAGGTAAAGAGGGGTAAGAGGACAAATAGGAAACACATGACCGGGTGATGGTGGACAGTAGATGCTCATAGGAAGAGAGGGAGAGGGCAGAATACAATAAAAGAAACAAGATTTTGAGGATCATTCAGTCAACTGTGAAAGTGGCAACTGTGTTATTAGCTAACGACAACATTATCAAGACTAATGACAAAAACTGCCAAAGCATTACCTGTCTGAGAAGAACTAATTGTTCAGCAGACCTAAGACACAAGCTTCTCCTCGTACGAGAAAGAGTACCAGACAGATCGCTCAAAACTGACTTAGAAATTGGACGTCTTTCTTTGTCCTGAGGACGTCGGGAAATGCCTTCAAAACCGGTCACTAGGGGCAACGATCAGCGGTATTACCATCAAGATTGTTGTGCACTAGGGTGACGTATGGGTGCAATCCCATGACTTCAGATCCAAAGGTTGTGTGTTCAATCCCAGTGGTAGACAATCATTTGAAATTGTTCCATTTTAACCTTAACCCTTACCTAAACCATTAAGAATGACTGACTAAACTTAACCCTTACCTTAACCATTCAGAATGACTCCCAAACATTAACCCTTACCTAAACCATTCAGAATGACTGGCTAAACTTAACCCTTACCTTAACCATTCAGAATGACTCCCAAACCTTAACCCTTACCTTAACCATTCAGAATGACTGACTAAACTTAACCCTTACCTTAACCATTCAGAATGACTGACTAAACTTAACCCTTACCTAAACCATTCAGAATGACTGACTAAACTTAACCCTTACCTTAACCATTCAGAATGACTCCCAAACCTTAACCCTTACCTAAACCATTCAGAATGACTGACTAAACTTAACCCTTACCTTAACCATTCAGAATGACTGACTAAACTTAACCCTTACCTTAACCATTCAGAATGACTGACTAAACTTAACCCTTACCTTAACCATTCAGAATGACTGACTAAACTTAACCCTTACCTTAACCATTCAGAATGACTCCCAAACCTTAACCCTTACCTTAACCATTCAGAATGACTGACTAAACTTAACCCTTACCTTAACCATTCAGAATGACTGACTAAACTTAACCCTTACCTAAACCATTCAGAATGACTGACTAAACTTAACCCTTACCTTAACCATTCAGAATGACTCCCAAACCTTAACCCTTACCTAAACCATTCAGAATGACTGACTAAACTTAACCCTTACCTTAACCATTCAGAATGACTGACTAAACTTAACCCTTACCTTAACCATTCAGAATGACTGACTAAACTTAACCCTTACCTTAACCATTCAGAATGACTGACTAAACTTAACCCTTACCTTAACCATTCAGAATGACTCCCAAACCTTAACCCTTACCTTAACCATTCAGAATGACTCCCAAACCTTAACTCTTACCTTAACCATTCAGAATGACTGACGAAACTTAACCCTTACCTTAACCATTCAGAATGACTGACTAAACTTAACCCTTACCTTAACCATTCAGAATGACTCCCAAACCTTAACCCTTACCTTAACCATTCAGAATGACTGACTAAACTTAACCCTTACCTTAACCATTCAGAATGACTGACTAAACTTAACCCTTACCTAAACCATTCAGAATGACTGACTAAACTTAACCCTTACCTTAACCATTCAGAATGACTCCCAAACCTTAACCCTTACCTAAACCATTCAGAATGACTGACTAAACTTAACCCTTACCTTAACCATTCAGAATGACTGACTAAACTTAACCCTTACCTTAACCATTCAGAATGACTGACTAAACTTAACCCTTACCTTAACCATTCAGAATGACTGACTAAACTTAACCCTTACCTTAACCATTCAGAATGACTCCCAAACCTTAACCCTTACCTTAACCATTCAGAATGACTCCCAAACCTTAACCCTTACCTTAACTATTCAGAATGACTGACGAAACTTAACCCTTACCTTAACCATTCAGAATGACTGAGTAAACTTAACCCTTACCTTAACCATTCAGAATGACTGACTAAACTTAACCCTTACCTTAACCATTCAGAATGACTGACTAAACTTAACCCTTACCTTAACCATTCAGAATGACTCCCAAACCTTAACCCTTACCTTAACCATTCAGAATGACTGACTAAACTTAACCCTTACCTTAACCATTCAGAATGACTCCCAAACCTTAACCCTTACCTTAACCATTCAGAATGACTGATGAAACTTAACCCTTACCTTAACCATTCAGAATGACTGACTAAACTTAACCCTTACCTTAACCATTCAGAATGACTCCCAAACCTTAACCCTTACCTAAACCATTCAGAATGACTGACTAAACTTAACCCTTACCTTAACCATTCAGAATGACTGACTAAACTTAACCCTTACCTTAACCATTCAGAATGACTCCCAAACCTTAACCCTTACCTTAACCATTCAGAATGACTCCCAAACCTTAACCCTTACCTTAACCATTCAGAATGACTGACGAAACTTAACCCTTACCTTAACCATTCAGAATGACTGAGTAAACTTAACCCTTACCTTAACCATTCAGAATGACTGACTAAACTTAACCCTTACCTTAACCATTCAGAATGACTGACTAAACTTAACCCTTACCTTAACCATTCAGAATTACTCCCAAACCTTAACCCTTACCTTAACCATTCAGAATGACTGACTAAACTTAACCCTTACCTTAACCATTCAGAATGACTGACAAAACTTAACCCTTACCTTAACCATTCAGAATGACTGACTAAACTTAACCCTTACCTTAACCATTCAGAATGACTCCCAAACCTTAACCCTTACCTTAACCATTCAGAATGACTGACAAAACTTAACCCTTACCTTAACCATTCAAAATGACTGAGTAAACTTAACCCTTACCTTAACCATTCAGAATGACTGACTAAACTTAACCCTTACCTTAACCATTCAGAATGACTGACTAAACTTAACCCTTACCTTAACCATTCAGAATGACTCCCAAACCTTAACCCTTACCTTAACCATTCAGAATGACTCCCAAACCTTAACCCTTACCTTAACCATTCAGAATGACTGACAAAACTTAACCCTTACCTTAACCATTCAGAATGACTGAGTAAACTTAACCCTTACCTTAACCATTCAGAATGACTGACTAAACTTAACCCTTACCTTAACCATTCAGAATGACTGACTAAACTTAACCCTTACCTTAACCATTCAGAATGACTCCCAAACCTTAACCCTTACCTTAACCATTCAGAATGACTCCCAAACCTTAACCCTTACCTTAACCATTCAGAATTACTGACTAAACTTAACCCTTACCTTAACCATTCAGAATGACTCCCAAACCTTAACCCTTAGAATGATTTACTAAACTTCATGTTTTAACCCTATCCCAAACCTTATCCCTTACCTTAACCATTCAGAATGACTGACAAAACTGAATGTTTTTACCATATTCAAAATCTTAACCCGTAACTTCTAAATTTGACAACTTCAAAACGTTACGTTTGGAGAGACATGGATAAACATCAGAATATGAAGTTGCATTGGTAAAACTGTGAGATCATGTTGAAGTATACACACACACACACACACACACACATACACACACACACACACACACACACACTCACACACTCACACACACCCACACGTGCGCACACACACACACTCGCACACATACACACACACACTCGCACACACACGCACACACACACACGCACACTCGCGCACACACACACACTCACACACACACACTCACACACACACACCCACACACATACTAACCTAGCCTGCATTATGGCCCTGCCTCTATCAGTTAACATATATCATACCAGGAGCGTGCAGACCTGTACTATCTATTTCCCTGCTAATAATCTGCTGCTTATTTACCTGCAGCTAGCCATGACACCAAACTGATACTAGGAGAGGTGTGTGTGTGTGTGTGTGTGTGTGTGTGTGTGTGTGTGTGTGTGTGTGTGTGTGTGTGTGTGTGTTTTTGTGATTCCCTTACATGATCTGGTGTTGACGCCTCAGGTCAGATTCAGCAGAGGATTCCTAAAGCACAGGAACACAGATGTGGGGAGTTGGCAGGCAGTGAGATCCTCTGCACACGTACAGGTGAAACTCACAAGACAACTATTGTGTTGTATCTGTTTAATAGTGTTTCATTTTCCTTTGTTGTTTGTACTTATATAGAAATGGAAAACATGAAGTCCTAGTATTTTAGGTCAGTTCCCAGAATGCTTTTGGTCTAATTCCACCCCTGCGGACAATCTAAAAGAACGCTTGAAAATTCCACTGTGGCAGACACAGGTACTAATGTACTCAGGGAAATGTTTGTATATTATATAGGCTAACAAATGAGACCAAACATGAATGTTCAAAGTCTTGTTTTGCATTGTTTGGACAGGATACACTACGATTAGATATGTAACATATTATGTAGATGTCTATCACACCAATGTGTTGTCATTACTGGTCACCCCCAAAGCCAATTCCTCCTTCGGCCGTCTCTCCTTCCAGTTCTCTGCTGCCAATGACTGGAACGAACTACAAAAATCTCAGAAACTGGAAACACTTATCTCCCTCACTAGCTTTAAGCACCAGCTGTCAGAGCAGCTCACAGATTACTGCACCTGTACATAGCCCATCTATAATTTAGCCCAAACTACTACCTCTTCCCCTACTGTATTTATTTATTTTATTTATTTTGCTCCTTTGCACCCCATTATTTATATTTCTACTTTGCACTTTCTTCCACTGCAAATCTACCATTCCAGTGTTTTACTTGCTATATTGTATTTACTTCGCCACCATGGACTTTTTTGCCTTTACCTCCCTTATCTCACCTCATTTGCTCACTTTGTAAATACACTTATTTTTCTACTATATTATTGACTGTATGTTTGTTTTACTCCATATGTAACTCTATGTTGTTGTATGTGTCGAACTGCTTTGCTTTATCTTGGCCAGGTCGCAATTGTAAATGAGAACTTGTTCTCAACTTGCCTATCTGGTTAAATAAAGGTGAAATAAATAAATACAAAATTACGACATGGCAACAATTGGCAATAAGATAATATTATGATTACAAGTTTCAGTTACAATGAAACCATTATTTGCCCAGATACTCGTTGATTCCAGAAATGATGTTATGGTTTCAGGGTAATAAACTTAAAATACAGGAACAATGGCAAATTACACTGAACTGGGTTTGAGAATGAGGAATGAAAAAGAGGAACCCTGTCACCATAGTGTGTTCTTGTATTATTCACCCTCTAGCTCAAACAATGTACTTCTGAGCAAATGTATAGAGAAATATAACTTAACAAATAATGTAATATAAAACGCTGTCCACATACTTCATGTAATCTAAAACGCTGTCCACATACTTTATGTAATTTAAAATGCTGTACACATACTTCATGTAATGTAAAATGCTGTCCACATACTTCATGTAATGTAAAATGCTGTCCACATACTTTATGTAATTTAAAATGGTGTACACATACTTTATGTAATGTAAAATGCTGTCCACATACTTTATGTAATTTAAAATGCTGTACACATACTTTATGTAATGTAAAATGCTGTCCACATAGTTCATGTAATTTAAAATGCTGTCTTTTTGAGAATTGGAATGGATGTGAGAACAAATAAATGCAATCCAAAATATGTTTAAAGCAAAGTAGAAAACACACGCACACACGCACGCACACGCACGCACACACACACACACACACGCACACACACACACACACACACACACACACACACACACACACACACACACACACACACACACACAACACACACACTAACACGTCTAATTACCTCAAATTATTCTGCCTCTTTTGATAAAAAGAACTGAAAGGGAGGGTGAACATGTTATTATTATGCCATCATTATTATTCTAAATGATTCCAAATCGTACTCTCAATTCTGTTCAACTGTCAAGTACCCTCTTCACTGCTGTAGTTTCCCTACCAATTACAGCAATTGAACTGAATTCAAATGAGAATGCATAATGAAAGAGTGAGATAAAGGGAGAGGTGAGCCAAAGGGATACACAGAGATGGTGAGCGAGAGAGAGATTATGGGGGAGGTGAGCCAAAGGGATACACAGAGAGAAAGAGAGATTATGGGGGAGGTAAGCCAAAGGAATACACAGAGAGAGAGATTATGGGGGAGGTGAGCCAAAGGGATACAGAGAGAGAGAGAGAGATCATGGGGCAGGTGAGCCAAAGGGATACAGAGAGAGAGAGAGATTATGGGGGAGGTGAGCCAAAGGGATACACAGAGAGAGAGATAGAGAGATTATGGGGGAGGTGAGCCAAAGGGATACACAGAGACGGTGAGAGAGAGAGTTGTGAAGCATTGCCACAAGAAAAGGTCAACCAGCGAAGAACAAACACCATTGTAAATACAACCCATATTTATATTTATTTATTTTTCCTTTTGTAACTATTGGCACATCGTTACAACACTGTACATATACATAATATGACATTTGTAATGTCTTTATTCTTTTGGAACTTTTGTGATTGTAATGTTTACTGTTCATTTTTATTGTTTATTTCACTTTGGTTTATTATCGATTTCACTTACTTTGGCAATGTAAACATATGTTTCCCATGTCAATAAAGCCCTTAACTTGAATTGAGTTGAGATGGAGAGGGAGAGAGATCGAGATATATATATATATATATATATATATATATATATATATATATATATATATATATATATATGAGAGAGAGAGAGAGAGAGAGAGAGAGAGAGAGAGAGAGAGAGAGAGAGAGAGAGAGAGAGAGAGAGAGAGAGAGAGAGAGAGAGAGAGAGAGAGAGAGAGAGAGAGAGAGAGAGAGAGAGAGACATGAGAAAGAGATGGAAGGAAGTAAAATAAATACCACATTTATTTAACTAGGAAAGACAGTTAAGAACAAATTCTTATTTTCAATGACAGGCTAGGAACAGTGGGTTAACTGCCTTGGTCAGGAGCAGAATGACAGATTTTTACCTTATCAGCTCGTGGATTCAATCTTGCAACCTTTCGGTTATTAGTCCAACGTTCTAACCACTAGGCTACCTGCTGCCTATGTGTTGTCAGCTCTCTCTCTGTAGTTCAGACAGTGGATCTGCTGACTCAGCATTGGACAGAGGGGTGGAGGAGAGGAGAGGGGGATGAGGAGAGATGGAGGGAGGAGAGGCTAGGGGGATGAGGAGAGATGGAGGGAGGAGAGGGGGATGAGGAGAGATGGAGGGAGGAGAGGAGAATGAGTGCACATTACTGCTCTGCTGATGAGAGCAGTCTCTTCCACCAGCAGTACCAAACCTGACAGACCTTACCCAAAACTCTCTCTCTCAAACACACACACTAGAGCTGGGACGATAAATCGAAAATGATTGACACCGACCAAAACGATCAGTATCGCAATACTTGTTAGTTTCGTGGCAAGGAAACAAAACACAAAGCGAATTCAAATTTAGGAAAACAGCCCTAATGTTGGAAAAAAAACATTATTATACTGTCATCCAGAATCACATGTATCTATTTTCCAAGCTATAGCACAATAATTTACATTCAGCAGGTTTTTAAAGGAACAAATTGTTCTGCTTTGAATTTTCATTTTTGCCATTCAAAAAGATTGCGATACTGGTTTCGTCCTGGCCCTACAGGCCAGTCGGGCTAGTAGACAGCAATTTTTACTATCCCGGGTCCAAAATCTGTGCTATGGTTTATTGGAAACATTTCACTAGCCAGCGGGCTAATTTGGCACATTTTCTACTAGCCCAGTCTGAAAAGTACTAGCCACAGGCTAGCAGATATATATACGTATGAAAACCAACATATCTGAAGTCGATTGTTATATTAAATTATTGGAACTGGTACTGGTACTCCCTGTACATAGCTTCTTTCTTGTGTATTTTATTTCTCTTGTGCTACCATTTGTATTTGTATTTGTTTACTCTGCATTGTTGGGAAGGGCTTGTAAGCAAGCATTTCACTGTAAAGTCTACTCCAGTACTATTCTGCACATGTACAGTGGCTTGTGGAAGCATTCACCCCCTTTGGCATTTTTCCTATTTTGTTACCTTACAACCTGGAATTGAAATTGATTTTTTGGTGGGTTAGTATCATATGATTTACACAACATGCCTACCACTTTGAAGATGCAAAATCATTTTTATTGTGAAAAAAACAAGAAATAAGACAAAAAACGAGAAAGGTTTAGCGTGCATAACTATTCACCCCCCCGAAGTCAATACTTTGTAAAGCTACCTTTTGCAGCAATTACAGCTGCAAGTCTCTTGGAGTATGTCTCTATAAGCTTGGCACATCTAGTCCCTAGTATTTTTGCCCATTATTCATGGCAAAACTGCTCCAGTTCCTTCAAGTTTGATGGGTTCCGCTGGCGTACAGCAATCTTGAAGTCATACTACAGATTCTCAATTGGATTGAGGTCTGGGCTTTGACTAGGCCATTCCAAGACATGTAAATGTTTCCCCATAAACCACTCAAGTGTTGCTTTAGCAGTATGCTTAGGGTCATTGTCCTGCTGGAAGGTGAACTTCGATCCCAGTCTCAAATCTCTGAAAGACTGAAACAGGTTTCCCTCAAAAATGTCCCTGTATTTAGCACCATCCATCCGTTTCCCAGTCCCTGCCAATGAAAAACATCCCTACAACATGATGCTGCCACCACCATGGTTCACTGTGGGGATGGTACTCTCGGGGTGACGAGAGGTGTTGGGTTTGCGCCAGATGTAGCGTTTTCCTTGATGGGAAAAAGCTACATTTTAGTCTCATCTGACCAGAGTACCTTCTTCCATATGTTTGGGGAGTCTCCCACATGCCTTTTGGCAAACACCAAATGTGTTTGCTTATTTTTTTCTTTAAGCATTGTATTTTTTCTGGTCTCTCTTCTGTAAAGCACAGCTCTGTGGAGTGCATGGCTTAAAGTGGTCCTATGGACAGATACTCCAATCTCCGCTGTGGAACTTTGCAGCTCCTTCAGGGTTATCTTTGGACTCTTTGTTGCCTCTCTGGTTAATGCCCTCCTTGCCTGGTCCATGAGTTTTGGTGGGCAGCCCTCTCTTGGCGGGTTTGTTGGGGTGCCATATTCTTTCAATTTTTTTAATAATGGACTTAATGGTGCTTCGTGGGATGTTCAAAGTTTCAGATATTTTTTTATAACCCAAGCCTGATCTGTACTTCTCCACAA
Source organism: Salmo salar (assembly GCF_965601325.2). Classification (NCBI taxonomy): domain Eukaryota; kingdom Metazoa; phylum Chordata; class Actinopteri; order Salmoniformes; family Salmonidae; genus Salmo; species Salmo salar. Next base: position 95,717,445 of record NC_138304.1, read on the forward strand.
CTTTGTCCCTGACCTGTTTGGAGAGCTCCTTAGTCTTCATGGTGCCGCTTGCTTGGTTGTGCCCCTTGCTTAGTGGTGTTGCAGACTATGGGACCCTTCAGAACAGGTGTATATATATTGAGATCATGTGACAGATCATGTGACACAGATTGCACACAGGTGGACTTTATTTAACTAATTATGTGACTTCTGAAGGTAATTAGTTGCACCAGATCTTATTTAGGGGCATCATAGCAAAGGGGGTGAATACATATGCCAGCACCACTTTTCTGTTTTTATTGTTTAGAATTCTTTGAAACAAGTAATTTTTTTCGTTTCACTTCACCAATTTGGACTATTTTGTGTATGTCCACTACCTGAAATCCAAATAAAAATCTATTTAAATTACAGGTTGTAATGCAACAAAATAGGAACAATGCCAGGGGGATGAATACTTTTGCAAGGCACTGTAACAAATACATTTTGATTGTAATTTGATTTGAATTGGCCACGTCTCTTAAATAGGAAAACAAGTCAGAACTCATAAAAACACCCTTTCTGAAACAAACATTCTCACTCAATCCAACAGGTCTCTGATTTCAGAAAGTTTTTTGTTATTTCTTTCAGATAAATTGAGCAATCATCCTTTCAGACCTCGAACGCTAATAATCCATAACTGTAGTTCTTGGCAGTAGTGTATGTTGGCCACAAGCACTGTTCTCAAAGGTTAAACCATAAACTTTGAGAACGGGCTCCAAAATAACTATGCTTAAATTGCACCCTTGGGTGATATATCAATTTTTTTGTGTTATCAGAGCTGGTTTGTGGTAAAAGTTTTGGGCATATCTGTTTGAACGTGATTGCATGAGTACTCAAAGCATACTTGAGTACTGTATTTGACCGCTTTATGAGGCACTGCAATGAGTGTGCGATACTGTGAAATATGTTTGAGGTTGTACAGAGGCAAAGACGCACAAACTTCTGAACACATCGACACCTGTCACCTACAAAGCATTGTTACCTGTCGCCTCCACAAAAGCCAGAGCCTTTGCAGAGCAAGGAAAACAACTTCAAGTTATGTCACCGACTGACCCGTACTTGCGCGCTATGCTAAGTAGCTAACCATATCACATCGACTACCACACACCCACACACCCCAAACAGACTCCAAAGAAATGATATCTGAATGCCATTCAGAACTGTTCTTGTGGTCTTTAGATCCATTCCTGTCATGAGAAAACCTTGAAAATGAACATACCACAGTGTGCCATTCTTCCTCTCCCCAGTGGTATTCTGAGAGGAGGAGGAGGAGGAGAAAGGTTGTCCCCTCCATCAGAGCAAGTTACACTGAATGTAGACATCTGAATGTAGACATCCCTCAATGCTCTCCTGTCATTAGGTAGTCGCTCCAGGACACAAATGAACGTGTGCACACACACACACATGCACCCACCCTCACATGCACACACACACACACACACACACACACACACACACACACACACACACACACACACACACACACACACACACACACACACACACACACACACACACACACACACACACACACACACAAATGTACATGCACATGTGCACGCGCACACACAGTACTGGGAGGTTAGAGGTCAGGACTCATTTCTAAATCCAGGCAGAGCTCTTTCCTCTCAGCAGTCCATGAGCGTACAACAGTAATAGACTTCCCGCAGTCTCTTCCTGTCAAACAAATGGGTTGCCCATGGTTCCCCCAGAGAGGACCTGTGTCATAATCGATGCGGCTACTTTTCAATTGTGCGGACACAGGCAGGGACTCTCTCTCTCTCTCACTCACACACACACACACACACACACACACACACACACACACACACACACACACACACACACACACACACACACACACACACACACACACACACACACACACACACACACACACACAAAAACACACACACACCTGATCGCATCCGCCTGCTCCCAAATCACTCATCTACATGCAGGCTCACTTCATGTCCTGTCTCCCTCCATCCCTCTGGCCACTTCCTCTCTCCATCTCCCTCTCCCTCTCCTCTTGGATAAAGCGTTCCGTAACAGGGTTCCATAATTAATCACAGGAAAAGACGGAACACAGAATCTATCCAATTATAGGCGTGATGAAACACATGACCAGATCCCCCCCTAAAGACAACAATAACAGGAAAACAAGCCTGATTGAAATGGCAGGCCTTCAAACAGCTCCGACTCCCATTGGACCCCAGCTAAACAAACCCGTTCCCATTAGGCCATTAGCTAAACCACATCCAACAACACTCTCTGAATAGCAAGTTCAGTGAGGTGCCTTACATACAAACGAAGTTCACGTCAATACAAGTGACAAAGAGAGTGGGAATAAGTGGATTAATGACATGAAGAGGTCATGAAAATATGTAATATAGAGGAAACAGGAGCTGGTTGTCAGACTGGTTGGTTGACTGAAGGGTAGCCTACTGTCCTCCTGGTAAAATTCAGCACTGTTTCTCTGAGGTAATCTAGCTAGCTAACACTAACTTTTAGCTAATGTATATAGGCTTACTAGCAAGCTAACGTTTAGCTAATGTCTGTGGACAGAATTGCTACATCGGACCTGTCTCGTTGTTGAGTCTTTCACTGAGACTTGGAGAGACCACCAGCCTGCAGCGGACGTCTTAACCATTTTGTCTTGTTCTGTGTCATCTCTTCCTCCATTCAGACCTCTTACCCATAATACTGCAGTGTCTTCCTCCACAGTGAACTGAAAGGGTGTTGTGTAGCTAGTTCCAATACTTCCTGAGACACTACGTAACCTTACCGGGATGGAGAGGAAAAAGCTTTCTTCCTTAATTTAATTGGCAATTATATGAGTGCCTGTGCTCCCGTGGGTAGCCCATAGTTAAACAGTCAGAATAATCACAAGCACCAGCTTAATGTGTAAATACTCCCAGAGGGACAGGACACACTTTCATAGACACACACGGGAGCGCAAGCACAAACACGTGTGAGCATGCGCGCACACACACACAAACACACACAAAAACACCACTGTGTGCCATGAATTAATAAGACAGAAAGAAAACATGCACTCTAAAACCAGTGAGAAAAGTATGAAACAAAAGTGCCTTCGAAAACTTTATTTGCCTTCCTGTCACTCTCGACCACTGGAGAGCAGAGGAGAACGGAGGAAAGGAGAGAGGGAGAGAATGAAAGAACAGGGAGAAGGGAGAACTAAGGAATTGCAAATCAGATTTGGATCAAGTTCCACTATGTGCCCTACATGAATAACCCAAAGGTGAGACAGCGCAGACGTGTGTGTTTGTGTGTGTGTATGATGGTGTGTGTGTCGGCCATTTTGTGAATAGATTCAATAGACTTAAGGGTGCCTGTACTCTCTCTCTCGCTGTGTGTGTGCGTGTGTGCGTGTGTGTGCGCGTGTGTGCGTGTGTGTGCGTGTGTGTGTGCGTGTGTGCGTGTGTGTGCGTGTGTGTGTGCGTGTGTGTGTGCGTGTGTGTGTGCACGTGTGTGTGTGTGTGTGTGTGTGTGTGTTCTAGATAGAACGCATGGATCCCCCCGGCTTAGGCAAGAATAAAAGGAGAAGAAACGTTGTATTTATAATTCATGGTGATAGTTGTGAAAGTAAGGACAAGCAGATGACAGGTACGCTCAACTCTCACTCCCCCTTGAGAATTCAAAAGGCCCCGAGTTCAGAATAGAATATGAAAAGAACAAGAGAGCGATAAAGTGAGCGGGTGGGGGAAAATAAGCCCTGAAGGTCATAAAGAAAGAGAAGATGAAAAAGGTTCAAACTAAACCAGTGACTCGATCCGACCCTCATCTCTTACTGCACTGTAGCACTGTATAGCACACAGACAGACACACAGACGCACACACAACCTTCAAACATCGAGAGGCAAGCAGGTAGACAGATGGCCTTATTGAATACCCAGCAATGACTAGTGCTGTTTTACTGTTTCAACCTACCTTCCCTGGAGGCCCAGGGAATGAAGGGGAACAAAAGCAAGAAAAAACGGAAGGGGGATTGAGCGAGAGAAGAGAGATGGAAGGCTGGGAGGGATATAGATACAGAGGAAAGGGGAAAGGGGGGGATAAGAACATGGACAAATGAGAGAGAGAGAGAGAGAGAGAGAGAGAGAGAGAGAGAGAGAGAGAGAGAAAGAGGAGTCAGTGAAAGAGTGGCAGGTGGCTGGCATGAGGGAAAGAAAGATAGGATGCAGAATGACGCTTTACAAATCAGCACCTTTTCATTTTTTCTTCTCTGTTCTTTTACTAAATGGTTTCTCATGCATGCATAAGCACATAAAGGGAGAGAAAAGAGGAGGGAGGTCACTCTACCCTGGTAATTGTCATTCTATGCATGAAAGAAAGAAAGAAAGAAAGAAAGAAAGAAAGAAAGAAAGAAAGAAAGAAAGAAAGAAAGAAAGAAAGAAAGAAAGAAAGAAAGAAAGAAAGAAAGAAAGAAAGAAAGAGAGAGAGAGAGAGAGAGAAAGAGAGAGGCCATTAGGATTAAAAGGCAGCCATTGATGTCCCCAACGCTCCGAGGCCCTCTTTCAAACCCGCTCCCAATTTAACATTTCACACTGAACCCTCTTGCCATAAAGAGAGTGAGGGATAGACAGAAAAAGACAGACGGGGAGAGAGAGAGAGTAAGAGGGAGCGAGGAAGGGGTGGAGAGAAAGAGGAAAGGAGAAAGAGAGAGAGCGAGAGAGGGAGAGAGGGAGGTTGGGAGGGAGAGGGAGATGGGAGACATGGACAGAGAGAAGGAAGATAGAGAGGGGAGAGGGAAAGATGAGAGAGAAGGGAGGGGAAGGGAAGTGAGGAAGACTGGCAAAGCCACAAATGACAGGACAGGGAAAAATAGAAAAGGAGAATAAAGAGAGCGAGAGGAACAGATGAAAATGTGGAAATTAAAGAGAGATTTTATCTGTTCTTGTCTTAAGAGGATTGGTGAGCAGCAATTAAATTAGCTATCTCACTGAACTACATACACAGGACTGAGGCTGCTCTAAATTACATAAGATCACAGTACAGTACACACAATACACACAAACACACACCCAATACAAACACACACACACACACACACACACACACACACACACACACACACACACACACACACACACACACACACACACACACACACACACACACACAAAACACACACAATACACACACACACAACCACACACAATACACAATACACAGACAACAACAAACACACACACAGACACACAACACACACAACACACAGAGACACACAACACCCAGAATCACACACACACAGAATCACACACACACACACACACACACAATACACACACACACAACCACACACAATACACAATACACAGACAACAACAAACACACACACAGACACACAACACACACAACACACAGAGACACACAACACACACAACACCCAGAATCACACACACACAGAATCACACACACACAGAATCACACACACACACACACACACACACACACACACACACACACACACACACACACACACACACACACACACACACACACACACACACACACACACACACACACACACATAGTCCCACTGAGAGCATCTCTTAGCTTTCAGTAAAGGTCAGGAGTCTGACATCCCTCAGTGAACAGCTTTAGACCCATTTACTGCAGTGTGTGTGTGTGTGTGTGTGTGTGTGTGTGTGTGTGTGTGTGTGTGTGTGTGTGTGTGTGTGTGTGTGTGTGTGTGTGTGTGTGTTTGCGTGTCTCTGTTTGTGTGTCTCTGTGTGTCTGTGTCACCCCTGACTAAACATGACTTGACAGCATTAGATTTTCCTTAAATAACACACCACTAATTTCCTTAAATAACACACCACTAATTTCCTTAAATAACACACCACTAATTTCCTTAAATAACACACCACTAATTTCCTTAAATGACACACCACTAATTTCCTTAAATAACACACCACTTATCTCCTCAAATAACACACCAGCCATTTCCTTAAACCTTGGAGACTTACGAACACATGGGTTTAATCATTCTACCGTGGTCCCTGCAGCGTACGCTCAAAACGCTGTGATTAGAACACTTCATTACAATGTTTAGTTAGGACTGACGCACCAGTCAGCTTTGAGCTGGACATACAGTTTTTTCACAGAAACATTTTGCACAAATACACTCTTTACAACGTGATGTCCTCAATGTGAGCAGTTTATTTCTGGATGTAACATTATGTAATGTAATGTAATGATTTTCAAAGAAGTAGCAACGGCATAACACAATTCTCATCCAAATCTGAAAATGTAAACTGCATTTGTCTTAGTGCTAACTGAGTAAAGAGTGAGCTAACACACATATGTAGCTGACTCTCAGCTGATAGAAAACATAATATGTATTAGCTAATAGCAATTACTATTTACAATTTATCAAATCACGGGTGAGCTCACCAGTGATCAAAATAATTGATTAAAATGTAAAGTAATCCAACGGTTGGTAGAGTTTGTGTGCGCACCACCATGTTTGTTTTTCTGTGTCAACCAAAAATAAGAAGAGGTGACAAGATAAGTTGGGTCAGTCTGTAGTATGCATGTTGAAGGCGAAGTTGCTGTGTATTAACCTGTATTAGCTGCTGTGTATTAACCTGCTGTGTTAGTTCTCCTAACCTGCCACGTTAATTATCCTAACCTGCTGTGTTAGTTTTCCTAACCTGCCACGTTAATTATCCTAACCTGCTGTGTTAGTTCTCCTAACCTGCCACCTTAATTATCCTAACCTGCTGTGTTCGTTCTCCTAACCTGCCACCTTAATTATCCTAACCTGCTGTGTTAGTTCTCCTAACCTGCCACGTTAATTATCCTAACCTGCTGTGTTAGTTCTCCTAACCTGCCACCTTAATTATCCTAACCTGCTGTGTTAGTTCTCCTAACCTGCCACGTTAATTATCCTAACCTGCTGTGTTAGTTCTCCTAACCTGCCACGTTAATTATCCTAACCTGCTGTGTTAGTTCTCCTAACCTGCCACCTTAATTATCCTAACCTGCTGTGTTAGTTCTCCTAACCTGCCACCTTAATTATCCTAACCTGCTGTGTTAGTTCTCCTAACCTGCCATGTTAATTATCCTAACCTGCTGTGTTAGTTCTCCTAACCTGCCACCTTAATTATCCTAACCTGTTGTGTTAGTTCTCCTAACCTGCCACATTAATTGTCCTAACCTGCTATGTAAACAAACCATCTGTGGAGACAATTCATCAGTGTCACAACATCTGCAGCCAATGACATCACCTCTGACACTCACTTGGAGCAATCCGGTGTTGTTGTTTATGTATGTAGCTAGTGGGCTAAGCTGTAGCATTAGCAATGTCAACTCACAAATGCTGAAATTCAGATTTTAGTCAATTCTGACAATGATTCAGAGTATGACAATTAGGAATCAGATTCTGACAGTGAAATTGAGGAGCTGACCCCCAAACTTGTGGCCATTGAGAACCCCGATTCTGAGGACCCCTTTCCCACTGAAGATGCTGGGGGAGAAGTACTGGAGCACTGCGGTAGCTGCAAGGCCTCCAGTCATTTCACCCCTCCTGGCCCCGCAGTTGGTTTGATGTGTCCCAGTCTGGGGTACAAAGTCCCTTGTCATCTCCCTCTGAGGCAGAGTGCTTCAAGCTGTTTCTGACAGAGGAGCTGGCGGGAGACAGTGGAGGAGACCAATCGCTATGCCTCGGAGCTACAGGAGATGAGAGCCACAAGGAATTTGGACGACCTGACGGGAGAGAAAAATATCAAACCAGACGGTATGTGCTTGACTATAATTGCAAAATGGGGGTAGTGAGTAAGGCGGACATAATAAACAGCTTTGTGGAATGCGCTCAGAAAACCATCAAGTGGTATTAAAATACCTTTTTCCATATGATTGACACTGCTGTTTTCAATGGACACATAGTTCACCACCAGCTAACAAGTGAGATGATTACTGAACAAGGTTTTTAGTAATTGGACATACAATTCACATACAAATCAAATACAGTTTCATCCCCACTCCCTCATCCTCCTCTCCGCTCCCTCAATATCCTCTCCACTCCCTCATCCTCCTCTCCGCTCCCTCATCATCCTCCACTCCACTCCCTCAATATCCTCTCCACTCCCTCATCCTCCTCTCCTCTCCACTCCTTCATCTTCCTCTCCACTTCCTCATCCTCCTCTACACTCCCACATCATCCTATCCACTCCCTCACCCTCCTCTCCACTCCCTCATAATCCTCTCCACTCCCTCATAATCCTCTCCATTCCCTCATAATCCTCTCCATTCCCTCATAATCCTCTCCACTCCCTCATAATCCTCTCCATTCCCTCATAATCCTCTCCACTCCCTCATAATCCTCTCCACTCCCTCATCCTCCTCTCCACTCCTTCATCTTCCTCTCCACTCCTTCATCCTCTACTCCACTCCCTCATCCCCCTCTACACTCCCATATCCTCTTCTACACTCCCTTATCATCCTCACCACACCCTCATCATCCTCTCCACTCCCTCATCCTCCTCTCCACTCCCCCATCCTCCTCTCCACTCCCTCATCCTCCTCTCCACTCTCATATCCTCTTCTACACTCCTTTATCATCATCTCCACACCGTCATCATCCTCTCCACTCCCTCCTCTCCACTCCCTCATCCTCCTCTCCACTCCCTCATCCTCCTCTCCACTCCCCCATCCTCCTCTCCACTCCCTCATCCTCCTCTCCACTCTCATATCATCATATCCACACCGTCATCATCCTCTCCACTCCCTCCTCTCCACTCCCTCATCCTCCTCTCCACTCCCTCATCCTCCTCTCCTCTCCACTCCCTCATTCTCCTCTCCTCTCCACTCCCTCATCCTCCCTACTCCCTCTCCAAACAGTATGTTGCTATAATATAAAAGTTGTCTTCAGTCTTCGGCACAGAATATGTCCAGTTCCAGTTGTGATGTTGGCAAGCTTTGTTCAATACTGTTTGTGTTTTCTGAAAGTACAGAATAAAGAGGAATTATAAAGGTTATGAAATCCGTACCTCGCTTGTCCTCTGTTATAAAGGAATACACCCAGAATACATTATGCTCCATATCATATATCCGGTGGACTACAGTAGAAATGACATAACATGATATACAGAAACTGTATTATGATAAGGGTATAAAGCACTTACTTGGATAGGAACGCATACAGTCATTTTTCGTAAGGAACAAAACAATGCAGGCGTCCGGGGGAAAAAGTCCAGGCAGGATCTGTTCTGACGAGATGTAAATGTCTGCATTCTTCACCTGAGGAAACTCTGGTGGAGTGTTTGGGCACTCATCAAGAAGAGAAGTTTGTCCGGCTCATCTAGCTAATCCTCGCCCTACATTAGCATAGCATGCATCAAATGTAAGTTGTCTGCCACAGTAAAATGGGCTACTTCTATGTGAATTAATGAGGAGGAGGAAAGCACCTCATTCAAACTGTTGCTGTTAAGAAATCATGTAAAATTGACAAGTTGAAACATAGCCTATAGATAATTAGCAGAAAGTGTGCCTTGGTTTGAGGGCAGTGCGAATTAACTGTCCTGCTGCGTAATAATCCCATTTTGCAACAGTAGCTAGGTTTCCATCCAATTGGAGACATATTTTTATGCAAATATTGTAGAATCCGCATAAAGAAAATATGCATATTTCCCACCAGTGGTGTACATGATGACGTAGTGCACACAAAATGTACTTTTTCCACTCAAGTTTTTATGTACCGAATAAAAATGGAAAGTTCAACGTCTTTCAAATCGCATTTTAAACACTAGTTTTGTCACAAAAACAGTTGCGTTAAATAGAAAATGTGCCAACTATGGTCTTGGCACATGCACTCTAGCCAACAAATGGCAGTCAAGCATCAATCATCACTTCACCAGAATATGACCCTCAGTATTTTTTGGAAAGGAGCATCAAGATCACTGTGCACTTTCTCCACCCTGTGAAGTTCATCAAATGAAATGAAGCACATTTCAGACATGGATGAAACGCAATGCGCTTCACTGGAAAAAATATATAAATAAAAACAGAAATATTTACAACACAACAAACATAAGAGGATAAAAAACGAAATAATAACAATAAAAACTGAAAGGCTAAAAAGCCCCCCATGGAAAAGCGAAGCTAAAACAGTGTGTTTTAAGATCTCTTTTAAATATGTCCACAGTTTTGGCCCCCTTAGGTTCTCTGGCAGGCTATTGCAGAGGCTTGGGGCATTACAACTAAAGGCTGCCTCTCTATGCTTCTTGGTCCAAGACTTTGGGATAGTTAAAAGGCCAGTGACAGAGGACCTGAGGGACCTACTGGGAACATAACTCACAAGCAAGTCTGCAATGTATTGGGGTGCACAATCGTGGATTGATTAAAAAACCAATAGAAGAATATTTAAATTCTGTATGTTTTGCAGTTGACTAATTGGCTTTCTTGGGTAGACAAGACAGGAGACCATTACCGTAGTCAAGGCTTCTTGTAATAAAAGCATGGATGAGTCTCTCTGTATCAGCCCGAGATAGAAACGGACGCACCTTGGCAATGTTCGTCAGGTGGTCATTTATTTAACCTGTAGCCTAATAAAGTGTGGGAGGAAAACACACTTTATCATTGCGTGACTCCACGTTCACCTCGATATGATGGTCATTATACCAATATTTGCAATAAGGCATTGCCAATGCAATTTCTCGCATAATTTAAAAAAAATCCAACCATGTCAAACGAACAAATGATGAATTATCTGTCGGCATTTATAAAATTGTTCCATTACACGGCATGAATTTACACGCAACAAACTGTGGATGGTTAGTGAGTGAATTCTGACATCATGTACATAAGAACACTCCCCCTAGGAGACCGTTACAGATATTTGGAACTCAGATGTGAAAAGGTTAAATAACACACCACTAATTTCCTTACATAACACACCACTAACTTCCTTACATAACACACCATTCATTGCCTTAAATAACACACAACTAATTTCCTTAAATAACACACCACTAATTTCCTTAAATAACACACCACTAATTTCCTTATATAACACACCACTAATTTCCTTAAACAACACACCACTAATTTCCTTATATAACACACCACTAATTTCCTTAAACAACACACCACTCATTTCCTTATATAACACACCACTAATTTCCTTAAACAACACACCACTCATTTCCTTATATAACACAACAATAATGTCCATAAATAACACACCACTAATTTCCTTAAACAACACACCACTCATTTCCTTATATAACACACCACTAATGTCCATAAATAACACACAACTAATTTCCTTAAATACCACACCACTCATTTCCTTATATAACACACCACTAATGTCCATTACACACCACTAATGTCCATAAATAACACACCACTAATTCCCTTAAATAACACACCACTATTTTCCTTACATACCACTCTCAATAGAACATTTCTGCTTCCATAAGGCTGGATTCGGAACAACCATGACCCCTGTGTGAATAAAGGTATATTATATATTGATGTTTGTTTATATACAGTGCCTTCAGAAAGTATTCATACCCCTTGATTAATTCCACATTCTGTTGTGTTACAGTCTACACACAAAAGCCCATAATGACAAAGTGTAAATTTTTTGAAAGTGAAATACAAAAATATCTCAATTACATGATATAAGTATTCACTCCCCGCAGTCAATACATTGTAGAAGCACATTTGGCAGTGATTACAGCTGTGAGTGTTTCTGGGTAAATCTAAGAGATTTCCACACCGAGATTGTGCAACATTTGCCCATTATTATTTTCAAATTATTTTCAAGCTCTGTCAAATTGGTTGTTGATCATTGCTAGAAAACCATGTTCAGGTCTTGACATTGATTTTCAAGTAGATTTAAGTCAAAACTTTAACTCGGTAACTCAGGAACATTCACTGTATTCTTGGTAAACAACTCCAGTTTAAATTTGGCCTTGAATTTTAGGTTATTGTCCTGCTGAAAGGTGAATTCATCTCCCAGTGTCTGGTTGAAAGCAGACTGAATCGGGTTTTCCTCTAGGATTTTGCCAGTGCTTAATTCCATTCCTTTATTTTTCATCCTGAAAAACACCCCAGTCCTTTACAAGCATAGCCATAACATGATGCAGCCACCACTATGCTTGAAAATATGGAGAGTGGTACTCAGTAATGTGCTGTACAGGATTTGCCCCAAACATAACATTTTATATTCTGGACAAAAAGTTAATTGCTTTGCCACATTTAGTGCAGTATTACTTCAGTGCCTTGTGCAAACAGGATGCATGTTTTGGAATATTATTATTCTGTACAAGCTTCCTTCTTTTGACTGTCAATTAGGTTGGTATTTCGGAGTAACTACAATGTTGATTATCCATCCTCAGTTTTCTCCTATCACAGCCATTAAACTCTGTAACTGTTTTAAAGTCACCATTAGCCTCATGATGAATTCCCTGAGAGGTTTCCCTTCCAGCAACTGAGTTGCCTTGCCTGTATCCTTTTAGTGACTGGGTATATTGATACACCATCCAAAGTGTTAAAGGGATATTCCACGTCTTTTTTTACCCATCTACCAATGTGTTTGAAATTCATTGCTCGACTGAAGGACCTTACAGATAATTGTATGTGTGGGGTACAGAGATGAGATAGTCATTCAAAAGTCATGTGAGTCCATGCAACTTGTTACATTACTTGAAGAAATGGCTCCACTATTCAAACAGTTTGCTTTATTTCAGTTTATGTGACAAAACAAGCAAGTAAAGTGTAGAGAATCATTGTACCATCGAAACCAATGTAACATTTTCCAAAATCCTAAATATTGTATATTGTATTCTATAAACCATAAGCAAAAGACGCAAGAATGAAACTTAAGAACGGAAAGCATAGAAATAGAGCACATAGAACATATATATCGCTTCATAGACTTGCTTTCAATGAGAATGGCAGATCTATACATATTTCTTTGTGAATTTGGTAGGGTCGTCCAGAAAGCTACATATTGCAGCTTTAAGCAAATATTTACTGTTGAACTTATTTAGGATGGCATTAGAAAGAGGTTGAATACTTAATGACGAAACAGTTCAGCTTTTTATTTTGTATTAATTTGTAAAAATGTTGAGAAAAAAAATCACAATTCCACATCTACATTATGAGGTATTGTGTGTAGGCCAGTGACCAACACATCTCAATTTAATAACATGTTTTATTCAGGCAGTAACACAACAAAATGTAGAAAAGGTCAAGGGTTTTGAATACTTACTGAATGGAATTTTATTGTACTGTCCAGTACAATGGTATATTTGCTGAATAGATTGATTTGAATACGTACTTTTCTGTGTTAAATAAATCATTTTATAATGCGTTAAATACATCCCTTTCAAATGTGTTCAATACATCAATTTCTAATGTGGTAAATACATAATTTTATAATGTGTTAAATATATCCTTTCATGATGTGTAAAATACATAATTTTACTAATATGTTCAAAACATCCCTTTTCTAAAGTATTGAGGGAGGAGAAATATAGGGAATGGAGTACTGCTGCTACCTCGCTCACTGGAAAATAAATATATGGAAGTTAATTTATTTGAATAGAACATTAACTTTGTAAGACTAGTGAATGGTGTGTAATTTTAATGGAACGCTATGAATACAACTTAAAGCTAATGAACCCAATTTGCAAAACCATTACTGATGTGGGGATGCTCATAGGTGAGATACCCATTGAGATGAGTGTGCTAAGAATAATCAGTCTTTCTCTTTAGAGATAAACTACCCTAACTTTAGAGATATACAACTCTAACTTTGGAGATATACTACCCTAACTTTAGAGATATACCACCCTAACTTTAGAGATATACCACCCTAACTTTAAAGATATACTACCCTACATTTAGAGATATACTACACTAACTTCAGATATTTACTACCCTAACTTGAGAGATATACTACACTAACTTTAGAGGCATACTACAATAACTTTAGAGATTAACTACTCTAACTTTAGAGCTATATTATTCTAACTTTAGAGATATACTACTCTAACTTCAGAGGTATACTACCCTATCTTTAGAGATATACTACCCTAACTTTAGAGATATATAACCCTAACTTTAGAGATATATAACCCTAACTTTAGAGATATATAACCCTAACTTTAGAGACATACGCTCTAACTTTAGACATATACTACTCTATCATCAGAGATATACTACCCTATCTTTAGAGATATACCACCCTAATTTTAGAGATATACTAGCCTATCTTTAGAGATATACTACCCTAACTTTAAAAGCATACTACAATAACTTTAGAGATTAACTACTCTAACTTTAGAGATATAATATTCTAACTTTAGAGATATACTACTCTAACTTTAGAGATACACTACCCTAACTTTAGAGATATACTCCCCTAACTGTAGAGATAAACTATTCTAACTTTAGAGATATTCTACCCTGTCTTTAGAGATATACTACTGTAATTTTAGAAATGTGTTACTCTAACTTTAGAAATAGTGCATTATGTATGAATGGTTTAGCCAAATTATTATGTTTTTTCTTAGTAATCTCCATATCATGCCTCAATTGTGTTGAAAAGTCTTTATTCCACACCATTTGTTATGTAGGTACCACAATACGTGAATTAGGAGATACACTATATATACAAAAGTATGTGGACACCCCTTCAAATTAGTGGATTTGGCTATTTCAGTCACACCCGTTGCTGACAGGTGTATACAATTGAGCACACAGCCATGCAATCTCCATAGACAAGCATTGTCAGTAAAATGGCCTTAGTGACGAGCTCAGTGACATTCAACGTGGCATCGTCACAGGATGCCACCTTTCCAACAAGTCAGTTTGTCAAATGTCTGCCCTGCTAGAGTAGCCCCAGTCAACTGTAAGTGCTGTTATTGTGAATTGGGAACTTCTAGGAGAAATAACGGCTCAGCCACAAAGCGGTAGGTCACACAAGCTCACAGAACAGGACCGCTGAGTGCTGAAGTGCGTAGCGCGTAAAAACTGTCTGTCTTCAGCTGCAACACTCACTACCGAGTTCCAAACTGCCTCTGGAAGCAACGTCAGCACAATAACTGTTCATTGGGAGCTTCATGAAATGGTTTTCCATGGCCGATCAGCCGCACCCAAGCCTAAGATCACCAGGTGCAATGTCAACCGTCAGTTGGGGTGGTGTACATTTTTTTGTCAAGAGCCAGGCCTAATCACTCAACATCAGTGCCCGACCTCACTAATGCTCTTGTGGCTGAATGGAAGCAATTCCCCGCAGCAATGTTCCAATATCTAGTGGAAAGCCTTCACGGAAGAGTGTAGACTGTGATAGCAGCAAAGGCGGGACCAACTCCATATTAATGCCCTGTCTTTGTCTCTCAAGAAGGAATTCACATACTTTTGGTCATGTAGTATCTACAGGCCCCAATCACAAACAAATAGGAAATATTGGAAACATCTGAATCCATCAGAAGAAGGTCAATTTTCTAATATAAGAAAGACTCTTTTACTGTATTCTCTCTTCCTCTCCTGCTGTCCTCTACCCACCTGTTCCTCTCCTGCTGTCCTTTACTCACCTCTTTCTCTCCTGCTGTCCTCTATTCACCTCTTCCTCGCCTGCTGTCCTCAACTCACCTCTCCCTCTCCTGCTGTCCTCTACCCACCTCTTCTTCTCCTGCTGTCCTCTACTCATCTCTTCCTCTCCTGCTGTCCTCTACTCACCTCTGCTTCTCCTGCTGTCCTCTACTCTCCTCTTCTTCTCCAGCTGTCCTCTACTCTCCTCTTCCTCTCCTGCTGTCCTCTACTCATCTCTTCCTCTCCTGCTGTTCTCTACTCACCTCTTCCTCTCCTGCTGTCCTCTACTCACTTCTGATTATCCTGCTGTCCTCTACTCTCCTCTTCTATTCCTGCTGTCCTCTACTCACATCTTCCTCTCCTGCTGTTCTCTACTCACCTCTTCCTCTCCTGCTGTCCTCTACTCACCTCTGATTCTCCTGCTGTCCTCTACTCTCCTCTTTTTCTCCAGCTGTCCTCTACACACCTCTTCCTCTTATCCCCTGATGCCTTCTCCTATCATCCTCACCTCTCCTCCATCCATCCAAATCTCCCCTCCTTTTCTCTCCTCTCTCCATCTCTTCTCATCCCCTCTCCATCTCTCCATCTAGGGGAGAGCTGTCGCTGTGAAGCCCTGTCTGCACACCAGCTGTCAAACTCACTCTCCTCTCGCTTCTCCCTCTCCCCGCTCTCTCTCTCCTGAAAGGCAGAAACCACAAGGTTCCATATTATGATCTCCCTCTATCTCTCTCTCCCCACTTTCTACCACCCTTCCCCTTACATCCCTCTCAACCTCCCTTCCTCCCTCTCTACCTCCCTTTCTCCCTCCATCTTCCTCAACCTCCATCCCTCTCAACCTCCCTTCCTCCATCTCTACCTCCCTTTCTCCCTCCAACTTTCTCAACCTCCCTTCCTCCCTCTCTACCTCCATCCCTCCCTCCATCCCCATCAACCTTCCTTCCTCCCTCCCTACCTCCCTTTCTCCCTCCATCTTTCTCAACCTCCATCCCTCGCAACCTCCCTTCCTCCATCTCTACCTCCCTTTCTCCCTCCATCTTTCTCAACCTCCCTTCCTCCCTCTCTACCTCCATCCCTCCCTCCATCCCCATCAACCTTCCTTCCTCCCTCCCTACCTCCCTTTCTCCCTCCATCTTTCTCAACCTCCATCCCTCGCAACCTCCCTTCCTCCCTCTCTACCCCCCTTCCTCCCTCCATTCCTCCCTCTCTACCTCCATCCCTCCCTCCATCCCGATCAACCTTCCTTCCTCCCTCCCTCCCTACCTCCATCCCTCCCTCCATCCCTCCCAATCTCCCTTCCTCCCTCTATCCCTCACTCCATCCCTCTCAACCTCCCTTCCTCCTTCTCTACCTCCATCCCTCCCTCCATCCCTCTCTGACAAGAAAGTGAGATTAGAAAGAGAAATCGTAGGAATCTCCAAGTCCATGAAGAACAGTAATATCTGAACAATGGTATAAAAAAAATACTATTATATACTGTCATATACTACTATTAACAAAAAGAGAAAGAGAGAGATCGGGGAGGAGAGAGAGTGAAAGAGAGAGATGGGGAGGAGAGAGAGCAAGAGGGGGGATGAGATAGAGAGAAATGGGGAGGAGAGAGAGAGAGAGAGGGGGGGAAGAGAGAGAAGGGGGAGGAGAGAGAGCGAGAGAGAGGAGGGAGAGGAGAGAGAGAGCGAGAGCGAGAGGGGGAGGAGAGAGAGGGGGTGGGAGTGGAGAGAGAGAGAGAGAGAGAGAGAGAGAGAGAGAGAGAGAGAGAGAGAGAGAGAAAGGGGGAGGAGAGAGTGGGGGTGGGAGGAAATAGAGAGAGAGGAGGGGGAAAAGGGGGAGGAGAGAGAGAAAGGAGGGGGTGGGAGGAGAGAGAGAGAGAGAGAGAGAGAGGTGGGGGAGGAGAGAGTGGGGGTGAGAGGGGAGAGAGAGAGAGAGAGAGGAGGGGGAGGAAAGTGAGAGGTGGAGGAGAGAGAGAAGGGGGAGGAGAGAGAGTGAGAGCAAGAGAGAGGAGGGGGAGGAGAGAGAGAAAGCGTGAGGGGGGAGGAGAGAGAGGAGGTGGGAGGGGAGAGAGAGAGGAGAGAGAGAGAGAGGGGGAGGAGAGAGAGAGGGGGAGGAGAGAGTGGGGGTGGGAGGAAAGAGAGAAAGAGAGAGGTGGGGGAAAAGGGAGAGGAGAGAGAGAAAGGAGGGGGTGGGAGGAGAGAGAGAGGCGGGGGGAGAGAGAGGGGGTGAGAGGGGAGAGAGAGAGAGAGTGAGAGGAGGGGGAGGAGAGAGAGGAAGGGGAGGAGAGAGAGTGAGAGCGAGAGAGAGGAGAGGGAGGAGAGAGAGAAAGCTAGAGGGGGAGGAGAGAGAGGGGGTGGAAGGGGAGAGAGAGAGAGGGAGGAGAGAGAGAGAGAGGGGGAGGAGAGAGAGAGAGGGGGGAGGAGAAAGTGGGGGTGGGAGGGGAGAGAGAGAGCGAGAGGAGGGGGAGGAGAGAGGAGGTGGAGGAGAGAGAGAGCGAGAGAGAGGAGGGGGAGGAGAGAGAGAAAGCGAGAGGGGGGAGGAAAGGAGAGAGAGAGAGAGGGGGAGGAGAGAGAGAGAGAGAGAGAGGAGGGGGAGGAGAGAGAGAGGGAGGAGAGAGTGGGAGTGGGAGGAGAGAGAGAGAGGAGGGTGAAGAGAGAGAGGGGGAGGAGAGAGAAAGGAGGGGGAGGAGAGAGTGGGGATGGGAGGAGAGAGAGAGAGAGAGAGAGGGGGGATGGGAGGAGAGAGAAAGAGGGGGGAAGAGAGAGAGAGGGAGGGCGGGAGGGGGGAGAGACAAAGACAGAGAGAGAAAGAAATAGAAAGAGAGAGACAGGGAAGAGGAGAGAGAGATAGAGAAAGACAGAGAGAGGGGAGAGAGAATTATATAGACAGAGAGAAAATGAGAGAGAGAAAAAGAGAAAGCCATATAGAAAGAGGAGGGTGAGAGAGCGAAAGAAAGGGAGATAATATAAAGCCTAAAGAGCTAATGACCCACTGCATGCATCATCCATCTGTTGCCTTGAGAGCAGTATGAGGAACATTAACTCATAGACATAGAAAACCACCAATAAAACATCAAAGCACTGTCAACACTGTAATTGAAGGAGGCAGCGCAAGAAACCTTGACTGATATTCATGTACTGGATGTGAACAAAGCATCTAAACTATATCCCTGGTTCAGTCCAGTACTATATTACTGGTACAGTCACTATATCGCTGGTCCAGGTACTATATCACTGGTCCAGTCCAGTACTATATTACTGGTACAGTCCAGTACTATATCACTGGTACAGTCACTATATCACTGGTCCAGGTACTACATCACTGGTCCAGTCCAGGTACTATATCACTGGTCCAGTCCAGTATTATATCACTGGTTCAGTCCAGGTACTACATCACTGGTCCAGTCCAGGTACTAAATCACTGGTCCAGTCCAGTCACAATTTCACTGGTACAGTGACTACATCACCGGTCCAGGTACTACATCACCGGTCCAGTCCAGGTACTATATCACTGGTCCAGTCCAGTACTATCACTGTTCCATTCCAGTACTATATCACTGGTACAGTCCAGTATTATATCACTGGTTCAGTCCAGGTACTAAATCACTGGTCCAGTCGAGGTACTATATCACTGGTTCAGTCCAGTGTTATATCACTGGTCCAGTCCAGCACTATATCCTTTGTATGCCACCAGGCTGCCTATTGCCTTGACTTGTTCAGGCTTCAAAAAACACGTGTTGACCTCTCTCTACAGATACTATATATGACTAACACATGTTGACCTCTCTCTACAGATACTATATATGACTAACACATGTTGACCTCTCTCTACAGATACTATATATGACTAACACATGTTGACCTCTCTCTACAGATACTATATATGACTAACACGTGTTGACCTCTCTCTACAGATACGATATATGACGAACGCGTGTTGACCACTCTCTATAGATACGATATATGACGAACGCGTGTTGACCACTCTCTATAGATACTATATATGACTAACACATGTTGACCTCTCTCTCTATAGATACTATATATGACTAACACGTGTTGACCTCTCTCTATAGATACTATATATGACTAACACATGTTGACCTCTCTCTATAGATACTATATATGACTAACACGTGTTGACCTCTCTCTATAGATACTATATATGACTAACACGTGTTGACCTCTCTCTATAGATACTATATATGACTAACACATGTTGACCTCTCTCTATAGATGCTATATGTGACGAACGCGTGTTGACCTCTCTCTATAGATACTATATATGACTAACACATGTTGACCTCTCTCTCTATAGATACAATATATGACTAACACGTGTTGACCTCTCTCTATAGATACTATATATGACTAACACATGTTGACCTCTCTCTCTATAGATACTATACTGTATATGACCACTCTCTATATATACTATATATGACTAACATGTTGACCTCTCTCTATAGATACTATATATGACTAACATGTGTTGACCACTCTCTATAGATACTATATATGACTAACACATGTTGACCTCTCTCTATAGATACTATATATGACTAACACATGTTGACCTCTCTCTATAGATACTATATATGACTAACACATGTTGACCTCTCTCTATAGATACTATATATGACTAACACATGTTGACCTCTCTCTCTATAGATACTATATATGACTAACACATGTTGACCTCTCTCTATAGATACTATACTGTATATGACCACTCTCTATAGATACTATATATGACTAACACATGTTGACCTCTCTCTATAGATACTATATGTGACTAACACATGTTGACCTCTCTCTATAGATACTATATATGACTAACACATGTTGACCTCTCTCTATAGATACTATATGTGACTAACACATGTTGACCTCTCTCTATAGATGCTATATGTGACTAACACGTGTTGACCTCTCTCTATAGATGCTATATGTGACTAACATGTTGACCTCTCTCTATAGATGCTATATGTGACTAACATGTTGACCTCTCTCTATAGATACTATATATGACTAACACATGTTGACCTCTCTCTATAGATACGATATATGACTAACACATGTTGACCTCTCTCTATAAATGCTATATGTGACTAACATGTGTTGACCTCTCTCTATAGATAATATATAGGACTAACACGTGTTGACTACTCTCCATAGATACTATATATGACTAACACATGTTGATCTCTCTCTATAGATACTATATGTGACTAACACATGTTGACCTCTCTCTATAGACAATATATATGACTAACACATGTTGACCTCTCTCTATAGATGCTATATGTGACTAACACATGTTGACCTCTCTCTATAGATACTATATAGGACAAACACGTGTTGACCTCTCTCTATAGATACTATATATGACTAACACATGTTGACCTCTCTCTATAGATACTATACTGTATATGACGACTCTCTATAGATACTATATATGACTAACACGTGTTGACCTCTCTCTATAGATACTATACTGTATATGACCACTCTCTATAGATACTATATGTGACTAACACATGTTGACCTCTCTCTATAGATGCTATATGTGACTAACACATGTTGACCTCTCTCTATAGATACTATATAGGACAAACACGTGTTGACCTCTCTCTATAGATACTATATATGACTAACACATGTTGACCTCTCTCTATAGATACTATATGTGACTAACACATGTTGACCTCTCTCACTCTATAGATACTATATATGACTAACACGTGTTGACCTCTCTCTATAGATACTATATTTGACTAATACATGTTGACCTCTCTCAATAGATACTATATATGACTAACATGTGTTGACCTCTCTCTATAGATACTATATATGACTAACATGTGTTGTGCTCTCTCTCTATAGATACTATACAGGACAAACACTTGTTGACCTCTCTCTCGCTATTGATACTATATATGACTAACACGTGTTGACCTCTCTCTCCATAGATACTATATATGACTAACACATATTGACCTATCTCTATAGATACTATATATGACTAACACGTGTTGACCTCTCTCTATAGATAATATATATGACTAACACATATTGACCTCTCTCTATAGATACTATATATGACTAACACGTGTTGACCTCTCTCTATAGATAATATATATGACTAACACGTATTGACCTCTCTCTATAGATAATATATATGACTAACACGTATTGACCTCTCTCTATAGATACTATATATGACTAACATGTGTTGTTCTCTCTCTCTATAGATACTATACAGGACAAACACTTGTTGACCTCTCTCTCGCTATTGATACTATATATGACTAACACGTGTTGACCTCTCTCTCTATAGATACTATATATGACTAACACGTATTGACCTTTCTCTATAGATACTATATATGACTAACACGTGTTGACCTCTCTCTATAGATACTATATATGACTAACACATGTTGACCTCTCTCTATAGATACTATATATGACTAACACGTGTTGACCTCTCTCTATAGATACTATATATGACTAACACATGTTGACCTTTCTCTATAGATACTATATATGACTAACACGTGTTGACCTCTCTCTATAGATACTATATATGACTAACACATGTTGACCTCTCTCTATAGATACTATACTGTATATGACCACTCTCTATAGATGCTATATATGACTAACACGTGTTGACCTCTCTCTATAGATACTATATATGACTAACATGTGTTGACCTCTCTCTATAGATACTATACTGTATATGACCACTCTCTATAGATACTATATATGACTAACACATGTTGACCTCTCTCTATAGATGCTATATGTGACTAACACATGTTGACCTCTCTCTATAGATACTATATATGACTAACACGTGTTGACCTCTCTCACTCTATAGATACTTCATATGACAAACACGTGTTGACCTCTCTCTCTATTGATACTATATATGACTAACATGTGTTGACCTCTCTCTCTCTATAGATGCTATATATGATTAACACGTGTTGACCGCACAATCTCACAGAACATGGCCGCCGATTGCTGAAGCACGTCTGTCTTCAGTTGCAGCACAAGAACTGTTTGTCGGGAGCATCAGGCAATGGTTTTCCATGGCCGAGCAGCCGCAAACAAGCCTAAGATGCAATGGCAACCGTCAGCTGGAGTGGTGTAAAGTTCGACGCCATTCAACTCTGGAGTAGTGAAAACGCGTTCTCCGGGGTGATGAATCCCGCTTCACCATCTGGTAGTCTGACAGAAGAATATGGGTTTGGCGGATGCAAGGAGAACGCTACCTGCCCCAATTTATAGTGACAACTGTAAAGTTTGGTGTGGGACGAATAATGGTCTGGGGCTGTTTTTCATGTTTCAGGCTAGGCCTCTTAGTTCTAGTGAAGGGAAACGCTACAGCATACAATGACATTCTAGACAACTCTGTGCTTCCAACTTTGTGGCAACAATTTCCTGTTTCAGCATGGCAATGTCCCAGTGCACAAAGCGAGATCCATACAGAAATTGTTTGTCGAGATCGATGGGCAAGAGCTTGACTGGCCTGCACAGAGCCCTGACCTCATCTCCATCGAACACCTTTGGGATGAACGCCGACTGCGAGCCAGGCCTAATCGCCCAACATCAGTGCCTGACCTCACTAATGGTCTTGTGGCTGAATGGAAGCATGTCCCCGTAGCAATGTTCCAACATCTAGTGAAAAGCCTTCCCAGAAAAGTGGAGGCTGTTCTAGCAGCAAAGGGGGGACCAATTCCATATTAATGCCCATGATTTTAATTACATGTTCGTTGTGCAGGTGCCCACATACTTTTGATCATGTAGTGTATAATGTATTACTTTACCAAAACACTGACAAAACCCTTTGTGGGTTTCCCTGTTATCTATTGTTATTTGCGTTTATAACCCATTTGCGATCATAACTATCTGTTCTGGGTCTTTAGGTCAGGCAAATGGTATTTGAGCTGCAGTTATTCAAGCTGACACAAAGGCATAGGTCTACGGAGGTCTCTATTTCTGGGTTGACAGGGGAGCTTTGGCTACTGGTAGCAGCTGGAGGAGGCTCTGGGCCAGGGATCTGTGTCTTGGCTGTGTGCCCTGTCCTGGCTGGTCCTGGGGCACTGTGTGTCCTGTCCTGGCTGGTCCTGGGGCACTGTGTGTCCTGTCCTGGCTGGTTCTGAAGCACTGTGAGCCCTGTCCTGGCTGGTTATGGAGCACTGTGTGCCCTGTCCTGGCTGGTCCTGGGGTACTGTGAGCCCTGTCCTGGCTGGTCCTGGGGCACTGTGAGCCCTGTCCTGGCTGGTCCTGGAACACTGAGTGCCCTTTCCTGGCTGGTCCTGGGGCACTGTGTGCCCAGTCCCAGGTGGTCCTCTGGTTCTGGGGTTTGGTTGTAGCTAAAGGACCCTCTGGGTCTTTGGGCCTAAGGGGCACTGTGGTATCTGTGTCTTGGCTGTGTGCCCTGTCCTGGCTGGTCCTGGGGCACTGTAAGCCACTTTGAAACTGGCCTCAGGTCCTTACTGGTTCTTTGGTCTTGGGGCCAGTCCAGTGTGCTGTGGGTCCAGGCCCCATGGCCCTGGCCTGGGGCTTTAGGGGGCCATTAGTGGGATTGTGTTTGGTGGTCCTGTTGGTCTCGAGACATTTAGAGGTACTTTGGGTCTTTGGACTGATAGATGAGGCTGTGGGACTAGGGGACAATGGTTCTTTGGAATTACATTAATTTAGCTTTGGGTCTAGTTTTTATATATTTGGGCAGACAGACTGGGGCTCTAGAGACACTTGAGGTTTGGGACTAGGGGACAACCCAAAGAAAGAATGTCTCCTAGTTCTTCAGACAGATATTTTGGGCTTTGGGTCCGGTCTTTGGATATTTGGCCAGACAGAGACTCTGTGTCTGGAGGTCTGTCCAGTGGCCTGTGTGTCTGTGTCCGGTGCCCACTGTGCCCACCAATCGTAGATCAGTCCTCTGATCCTGGGTGCCACGCTGGACCGGTCACTGTGACAGAACCACATCAGATCCCTCTCTTGCCCCCCCAGGGCAACTTTGACGCACGGCAGATGTGGCATCGCACAAAATGCTAAAGCCTGGCACGAATGCAGCCCTGCCACATACCCAGCCCTGCCACACACCCAGCCCTGACATACACCAAGACCCTGCCACACACCCAGCCTTACCACACACCCAGCCCTGCCACACACCCAGCCCTGACATACACCAAGACCCTGCCACACACCCAGCCCTGCCACACACCCAGCCCTGGCATACACCAAGACCCTGCCACACACCCAGCCTTACCACACACCCAGCCCTGCCACACACCCAGCCCTGACATACACCAAGACCCTGCCACACACCCAGCCTTACCACACACCCAGCCCTGCCATACACCCAGCCCTGCCATACACCCAGCCGTACCATACACCCAGCTCTAACATACACCCAGCCCTGCCATACACCCAGCCCTGCCATACACCCAGCCGTACCATACACCCAGCTCTAACATACACCCAGCCCTGCCATACACCCAGCCCTGCCACACACCCAGCCCTACCATACACCCAGCTCTAACATACACCCAGCCCTGCCATACACCCAGCCTTGCCACACACCCAGCCCTATCACACACCCAGCCATGCAACACACCCAGCCCTGCCACACAACCTGCCACACACCCAGCCCTGCAACACACCCAGCCCTGCCACACACCAAGACCCTGCCACATACCCAGCCTTACCACACACCCAGCCCTGCCATACACCCAGCCCTGCCATACACCCAGCCGTACCATACACCCAGCTCTAACATACACCCAGCCCTGCCATACACCCAGCCCTGCCATACACCCAGCCCTGCCACACACCCAGCCCTACCATACACCCAGCTCTAACATACACCCAGCCCTGCCATACACCCAGCCTTGCCACACACCCAGGACTAGCACACACCCTGCCTTGCCACACAACCTGCCATACACCCAGCCCTGTCACATACACAGCCCTGCCACACACCCAGCCATGCCACACACCCAGCCATGCAACACACCCAGCCCTGCCACACAACCTGCCACACACCCAGCCCTGCAACACACCCTGCCCTGCCACACACCCTGCCACACACCCGGCCTTGCCACACACCCAGCCCTTCCACGCATTCAGCCCAGCCACACACCCAGCCCTGCCACACACCCAGCCCTGCCACACATCCATCCCAGCCACACACCCAGCCCTGCCACTCAACCTGCCACACACCCGGCCTTGCCACACACCCAGCCCTGCCACACACCCAGCCCTGCCACACACCCAGCCCTGCCACACACCCAGCCCTGCACACTACCAGCCCTGCCCATCTGCCAGCTTGAGAAAAACAAAATAACACAATCACACACAAAATCTCAAATACTCATGTAAACACAGTCAACATGTCCCTTCCACAGCTGGGCACCCCCTCGAGGACACCATGCCCCCACTCAGGCCCCCATACTCACAACAGACACTCTGAATTATTCACTATTGTTTCCGTTCATGATCTTTGTTACACACGTCATTCTCACACAAACCACACTCACATACTGATCCTCAGTATTTGTGTGTGTGTGTGTGTGTTTGTGTGTGTGTATGAATGTGTGTGGTCTTCATTATTCACACTACACACACACACACACACACACACACACACACACACACACACACACACACACACACACACACACACACACACACACTGTTTAGCTAAACAAAGTGTGGTATCAGTTGACTGGCAGCTTGTAAGGGCAATGGCAGCCATAGCTGAGGGGAGCAGAGAGGGTAACATACTGCCAAACACTTCCTCTACACCATTCATCAATCTGACTCTCACACTCCTCAATACAGACACAGTGGAGGGGAGGGAGAGAAGGAGGATGGATGGAGAACTAGAAAAGAGAGAAAAAGATGGTTGGTTTTTCGATGAGGAGGATCTAGGCTACATCTTCTCAGACCAAATCATGAGCCTGCATGGCATGTAATATGGATAACATGAGGGATGTAAGATGGATTTAAAAAGGCATTAACTTTTTAATGTATAGGGGGCAGTATTTTTGATTTCGGATGAAAAGCGTGCCCAGAGTAAACTGCCTAATACTCGGGCCCAGAGTCAAATATTTGCATATTATTAGTAGATTTGGATAGAAAACACTCTGACGTTTTTAAAACAGTTTGAATGATGTCTGTGAGTATAACAGAACTCATATGTCAGGCAAAAACCTGAGAAAAATCCAACCAGGAAGTGGGAAGTCTGATGCTTGTAGTCTTTCAAGTCATTGCCTATCTAACACACAGTGATTTACGGTTCATTTTGCACTTCCTAAGGCTTCCACTAGATGTCAACAGTCTTTAGAACCTTGTTTCAGGCTTTTGCAGTGAACAGAGAGCGAACAAGAAGGCCGGGAAGTTGGTGACTCAGAAAATGACATGAGTTCATTGGCTCGCGTTCACATGATGAGGTAGCTGTGTTCCATAACATTTTTCAAGGCATTGGAATCGTCCGGTTGGAATATTATTGAAGTTTTATGTTAAAAAGGCCCTAAAGATTGATGCTATACAACGTTTGACATGTTTCTACGAACGTAAATATAACTTTTTTTGACTTTTCGTCGTGAAATTTCCGGCGCGCTTCCTAGATTTGGAGTAGCTTACTGAACGCGCAAACAACAAGGAGGTATTTGGACATAAATTATGGACTTTATCAAACAAAACAACATTTATTGTGGACCTGGGATTTCTGGAAGTGCCTTCTGATGAAGATCATCAAAGGTAAGTGAATATTTATAATGCTATTTCTGATTTTAGATGACTCCAAAATGGTCGGTATCTGTATTGCCTGATGTATTTTTCTGAGTGCCGTACTCAGATTATTGCAAAGTGTGCTTTCCCCGTGAAGCTTTTTTGAAATCTGTCACAGCGGTTGCATTAATTAGTGGTGCTGACTTGACTGCCGGTTATTGGAGGGAAACGATTTCCTCAACATCAATGCCATAGTAAAACGCTGTTTTTGGATATAAATATGAACTTGATAGAACTAAAAATGCATGCATTGTCTAACATAATGTCCTAGGAGTGTCATCTGATGGAGATTGTAAAAGGTTAGTGCATCATTTTAGCTGGTTTTATGGTTTTGGTGACCCTGTCTTTGAATTGACAAAACATTACACACAACTCTTGTAAATGTACTGTCCTAACATACTCTAAATTTATGCTTTCGCCGTAAAACCTTTTTGAAATCGTAAAACGTGGTTAGATTAAGGAGATGTTTATCTTTCAAAGGGTGTAAAATAGTTGTATGTTTGAAAAATTTGAATTTTGACATTTATTTGGATTCAAATTTGCCGCTCTTGAAATGCACCTGCTGTTGATGGAGTGCACCACGGGTGGCACGCTAGCGTCCCACCTAGCCCATAGAGGTTAAGGAGATGTTTATCTATAATTCTTTGAATAACAGTTTAATATTTTATCAACGTTTATGATGAGTATTTTTGTAAATTGTTGTTCTGATTCACCGGCAGTTTTGGAGGCAAAATATTTTCTGAACATCATGCGCCAATGTAAAATGGGTTTTTTGGATATAAATATGAACTTTATCGAGCAAAACATACATGTATTGTATAACCTGAAGTCCTATGAGTGCCATCTGATGAAGATCATCAAAGGTTAGTGAATATTTTAGCTGTATTTTTGTTTTTTTGTGACGCATGTCCTTGCTTGGAAAATGGCTGTGTGGTTTTTCTTGTGACGTTTATGTCCGAACATAATATAATTTAATTCTTTCGCCGTACAGCCTCTTTGAAATTGGACAATGTGGTTAGATTAACGAGAAGTTTATCTTTAAAATGGTGTAAAATAGTTGATTGTTTGAGAAAATGAAATTATGAGATTTTTGCTGTTTTGTATTTCGCGCCATGCTATTTCACTGGCTGTTGAATAGTGTGTCCCGCAGGTGGGACGGTCACGTCCCACCTAGCCCATAGAAGTTAAAGATAGATGAAAAGAGGAATGTAAAATGAATAAAAATATGGATTAAAAATGGATACAAATATTGATGTAAATTGGATAAAAAGAGGGATTAAATATAGATAAAACGAGATATGTAAAAAGGATAAATAGGTGGATTAAAGATTGATGAAAAGAAGAATGTAATATACAACTATGTATGTAAAATGGATAAAAACTGTATTAAAAATGGATACAAAGAGGGATTAAAGATGAATACAAAGAGGGATGTAAAATGAATAAAAATAGGGATGTAAAATGGATACAAGGAGGGATGTAAAATGAATAAAAATAGGGATGTAAAATGGATAAAAAGAGGGATGTAAAATGAATAACGAGAGGAATTAAAGATGGATACAAAGAGGGATTAAAGGTGGATACAAAGAGGGATTAAAGATGGATACAAAGAGTTATGTATGATTGATAAAAATATTTATGTAAAATGGATAAAAAAAATTGATTAAAGATGGATACAAAAAGGGATTAAAGATGGCTAAAAATAGATATGTATAATGGATAACAAGGTGGATTAAAGATTGATACAAAAAGGGACTAAAGATGGATAAAAAGAGATGTAAAATGGATAAAAAGGTGAATTAAAGTTGGATTAAAAGAGGGATCAAAGATGGATAAATAGAGGGATGTAAATTGGATAGGAATATGTATGTAAAATGATGCATGATGTAAAATAGATAAAAGATGGATTAAAGATGGATTCAACTAGGTATGTCAAATGGATTAAAAACTATTAATTATGGATAAAAATTGGGATGTAAAATTGATAAAAGAGGGCTGTAAAATTGATAAAAAGAGGGATGTAAAATGTATAAAATGAGGAATGTAAAATGGATAAAAAGATGGATTAAATATGCATAAAAATAGGGATTAAAGATGGATACAAAGAGGGATTAAAGATGGCTAAAAAGATGAATGTAAAATTGATTAAAAAAGTGGTATGTAAAATTGATAAAAAGAGGGATGTAAAATGGATAAAAAGCGTGATGTAAAATGTGTAAAAAGATGCATTAAAGATGGATAAAAAAATGGACATAAAATGTATAAAAATCTGGATTAAACAAGAAACAAGATATGTAAAGTGAATAAAAAGGAAGATTAAATATTATTTAACCTGTTGGGGCTACAGGTTAGCAATGAACCCCGAGCCGGGATTGCTAACAAGGCTGGAAATTCAAAACATCAAAAATCTAATAATTTAAATTTCTCAAACAATCAACTATTTTACACAATTTAAATGATAAACATCTCCTTAATCTAACCACATTGTTCGATTTTCAAAGAGGCTTTACGGCAAAAGCATAAAGTTAGATTATGTTAGGACAGTACATAGCCACAAAAGTACAAACATCCATTTTCAATTCAAGGTCAGGCGTCACCAAAAGCAGAAACCAGCTTGAATTATGCACTAACTTTGTCAATCTCCATCAGATGACACTCCTAGGACATTATGTTATACAATACATGCATTTTTTGTTCCATCAAGTTCATATTTATATCCAAAAACAGCATTTTACAGTAGCGTGAAATTCAGATTTTTTTCTTCTCTGAAATGCTTCCGGTGAACATAACAAAATTACTATTCGAAAACATTGGTAAATTATAATATTGTCATTCAAAGAATAATATATTATCATCTCGTAATTGCTACCGAATGGCCAGATCTCAAAATAACTTTACTGGGAAATCACATTTTGCAATAAACGGGGTGCTATGCTAAGAACAACAGGCTATGCTATACAGTTAGCATCATCTAAAATCGATAATAACATTGTAAATATCCCCTTACCTTTGATTATCTCCATCAGAAGACAGGCATCCCAGGTCCGGAAGGCATCCCAGGTCCGGAACAAATGTGGTTTCTTTTGACAAAGTTCATAATTTATGTCCAAATAACACCAAGTACTTAGCGTTCATTATGCTCCCACAAAACGTGGTGGGGGACTGTAAAATCACGCCGAAAAGCTAAAAAAACCTAGTAAATAATCTATTTATGTTCGTTCAAACATGTCAAATGTTGTTTAGCATTAATCTTTTGGTCCATTTTTAACGTTAAACATCAGTAATATTTTCACACAACCTATCCTATGTCGAGATAAACAATGAAGACAAAACTCACGTTTCTCAGATTTATGCGCAGGTGCAAAAAAATGAAGTGATGACATGTCAACTTCCTTGGATTCTAATGTGCTCTCTGTTTATCATAGACGCTTCAAACAACTTTATAAAGATCGTTGACATCTAGTGGAAGCCGTAGGTGTTGCGAAATGAATCCTTTCTCACTATGGTATCTATAAAACAATGACACTAAATAGTACAGTCACAAAATTCACATTTTTTTTGATCTATTTTTCACAGGTTTTTGCCTGCAATATGAGTTTTGTTATACTTACAGACACCATTCAAACTGTTTTAGAAAATTCAGAGTGTTTTCTATCCGAATGTGTTAATAATATGCATATCCTAGCTTCTGAGTTGGTGTAGGAGGCAGTTAAAAATGGGCACATATTTTTTTCAAAATGTCTCAATACTGCCCCCGAGCCCCAACAGGTTTTAAAAGAAGAATGTAATATGGATAAAATATTGATTAAAGATGGATGAAAAGGGGTAATAAAGATGGATAGAAAAAGGTGGATTAAATATGGATAACAAAATTGATTAATGATGGATAAAAATGGGATGCCAAAAGGATAAAAAATGATTAAAGATGGATACAAAACTGGATTAATAATGGTTAAAATGAGGGATGTTAGATGGATAAAAAGCTCTGTGTAATGAATAGAATTTGACAGGTATGGATTCTGTAAGCAATTTGAGGGATAAACAGAGAATGAGCCTTGTATTACATGTGATCTGAAAACTGCATACACACTCTGAGACATGAAGACACGCACAACCAAATAGAGACACAAGTCCAAAATGAATCTGTACTATAAACTAAACTCTGGATCATCTAACCACCCCCATAGAGTCTGATCCATTTATTGAGACCAGAGAAGACCATTGATTAAGACCAGAGAAAGACCATTGATTGAGACCAGAGAATACCATTGATTGAGACCAGAGAATACCATTGATTTAGACCAGAGAATACCATTGATTTAGACCAGAGAAGACCATTGATTTAGACCAGAGAAGACCATTGATTTAGACCAGAGAAAGACCATTGATTGAGACCAGAGAAGAACATTGATTTAGACCAGAGAAGACCATTGATTGAGACCAGAGAAGAACATTGATTGAGACCAGAGAAGAACATTGATTTAGACCAGAGAAGACCATTGATTGAGACCAGAGAAGACCATTGATTTAGACCAGAGAATACCATTGATTTAGACCAGAGAGAACCATTGATTTAGACCAGAGAAGAACATTGATTTAGACCAGAGAAGACCATTGATTGAGACCAGAGAAGAACATTGACTGACTGAGTCTGCTCTGACAGAGTGAGAATATAGGCTGCATGTCACTCTTCCAATTACCACAGAAGTGAGTCATGATAGAACATCAGCAAAGTAACTTTGAAACATCAAAAACCTGACAGCTGCATTATGAATCTTCTACACAACACAGCTATTAAACCACAATGTCTGTTGTCACATAGTCATTGAATGGGAAACAGGACATCCATCACTCGCGCACGCACACATAATCACGCACACACACAAATGAATCAATCTGACACGCTATACAAAAAGCTATTTGTAATAGTTGCCCCCTAGTCTCCCTCTCATCTTCAACGTCTATATCTCCTGTAGAGGAATGAAGCTACTTTCAGATACTACAACACATCAATACCTATATTCTTTGAAAATGGCACACGCCCAATTTTTCCAATAGCTCTTAGTCGGCCACCAGGGGCAAACCATGCAAATGAGAAGATTAGATTAGAAAATAGAGAAAGGGGGAGTGTGTGTGTGTGTGTGTGTGTGTGTGTGTGTGTATGTGTGTGCGTGTGTGGGTGTGGGTGAGTGTATGTGTGTGCGCGAGCGTGTGTGTGTGAACATTCTGGTGTGTGTGTGTCTGATTTAAAAGCCTTCCAATATCATCTAAAAAGTGAATATAGTGAGCCATTAAAAAATCAACACCTGGGGTTACCCAGATTGTTGATGCGCCTGCGGCTAGTCTATTTTATCATATAGATTGATCTGCTACTCTGGGACTGGCTATCTGTTTCTGTAAAATAGCAGGGGGATAGGAACATGAATGATAGAGTCTAAAACACAGCTTTAATTCCCTTTGTAGATTGCAGCGGTGTGACCTGACAAGAAAGCTAAGGGATTGACGAAATAACATCAGTATCAATAACATTCAGCTACAATATGACAGTAAAATCATTATTGTGAAAAATGCACACAATCATAAACACATACACACACAAACACACACACAAATACACACACACACAAACAAACACACACACACACACACACACACAAACAAACAAACACACAAACAAACACACACACACACACACACACACACACACACACACACACACACACACACACACACACACAAACACACAAACACACAAACACACAAACAAACACACACACACACACACACACAAATACACACACACACAAACACACACACACAAACACACACAAAACACACACACACACACACACACACACACACACACACACACCTTATGTCAGCTGGTATATCAATACCCTTCTACCATAGCATATGGCTGCGATAGCAGTGACGTCAGATTCGCACAGTGTTTAACTGGCCCCTAAACCAGGTGAAATAGTACATTTATAAGGCCCATAATTCATCATCCAGATGTTGAGACAGCTCAAGGAAAGACGTAAACCGAACGCACGAGTCAACGCTCTAAATGAGTCCCCGTCTTTAGGTGAATAGGCAACGTCATGCTGTCATATGTATTCACTCTCTCAAGTTCCGTCTCGTTTTGTCTCCCTCTCTCTCTCTCTCTCGGCCCTGCTTTCTTTCTCCTGCTCTACATCTGCCTCTGTCTCCCGCTCTCGCGCTCTACCTCTCCCTCTCTCCAATGTGTATCCAATTTCTGCCGTCAAATAACTTTATTCCGCACGGCTGAGCCGGGATGATATCCCTTCATGACAGATCACAAATTTGTCTTCCAGAATTAATTTCCATAAAGGAATATATACATGTTTTAATGAGTTTTTATTGCATATTGATTGCAAATTGATATCAATTGGTAGAGGTCTCGCATGCATTATTCATATTACTAAGGTATTTTATGACATCCTCATCCACACACAAGTCCTTTGTGACAGGAGCTGTCTTAATGTTCTGTTTGCCAGTGTCTAAGCGAGTTAGCCTAGCCCCCGGATATCTACCCATCTAAATTGATGTGCGGGCCTTGGGATGTGTTCAGGCATGTTAACCTATAATGGATAACGGCAGCTGAGATGCTGCTATCGGAGCTAAGGCTACGTACCGCAGTTTAAATTGACAAGACCGTTGAGGAATGACAATTATACTAGCGCTGTTTGTTTTGTGCTGAGCTGTGTGTAGATTATTCTATATTGAGACAACTCAGGTGGCCGCCGACAGCAAAGTGTAAAATATTGAATAATACCGAGCTATGAAAAGTGGATGAATTAATAATTCATTGTGGAAAGATTTTTATTCATTTTTATTTGATATAATAAATAAAATAATGTCATATGTTGACATCAAGTATTTTACATACAAAAACTCTAAGCTGTAATGCTTATCTCCAGCAAGTCAATGTACACTAATAAGGAGATGGAAAGTCATCTTCATGAATTGTTGCTACAGACAATATAAGGGCACGTCCCAAATGGGAACTTATTTTTCCCTATGGGCCCTGGTCAAAAGTAGTGCACTATATAGGGAATAGGGTGCCATTTGGGATGTATTGTAAAACCTCAGCCAGGGTAATGTGACTGTTGGTTTAGCATACTCTTGGCCTGAGGCAGAACAACCCTCCTGGAAGAGGGGGATTAGTTGGAGGAGATTAGAGGCAGATCCCTCGCTTCAGGGGCTAATCAAACATGTACCCTCTCATCTCTCCTTTCTTTCTCTCCATCTCTCCATCACCTCTTTTTATTCAATCAGGACAGAAAGTAGCTGACATTGACACAGAACATCTGAAGATTGCACTTTTCAATGGAAATGAAATTGGGTGCTAGCTGTTAGCTGGTGGCTTAGCCTGCTTCTAAAAGATCCAGTTCTACCAACAATAGTCCCAAGGATATAAGGCAAAAGGTTTAACAGAAAACACTAATGGATAATGGATGTCAGTTTAGCCACTGTTTTATCAAACTGTATCAACTTAAACAGTCAGACAACAACCCAGGCAACTTCCATTCCAAGTCAACTCCCCTAGCTTCTACCCCCTCATCACTTGTGCAAATCATACTGGAAAGGTGTAAGCATTGCTCTCGAATCTACACAAGCGCTTGGGGGCCTAGAGATTG
>NC_138304.1:95757500-95932500 GCF_965601325.2 Salmo salar
CTGAACCCCGCCCTGTGCAACTGGGCCCTGGACTTCCTGACGGATCGCCCCCAAGTGATGAAGGTAGGAAACAACACCTAATCTTTGCTGATCCTCAACACTGGGGGCCCACAAGAGTGTGTGCAAAGCCCCCTCCTGTACTCTCTGTTCACCCATGACTGCATGGCCAAGCACGCCTCCAACTCAATCATCAAGTTTGCAGACGACACAACAGTAGTAGGCTTTATACCAACAATGATGAGACAGTCTACAGGGAGGAGGTGAGGGCTCTGGGAGTGTGGTTCCAGGAAAATAACCTGCCACTCAACATCAACAAAACTAAAGAGATGATCATGGACTTCAGGAAACAGCAGAGGGAGCACCCCCCAGTCCACATCAATGGGACCGCAGCAGAGAAGGTGGAAAGCTTCAAGTTCCTTGATGTACACATCACTGACAAACTGAAATGGTCCACCCACACAGACAATGTGGTGAAGAAGGTGTAACAGCGCCTCTTCAACCTCAGGAGGCTAAAGAAATGTGGCTTAACACCTAAAACCCTCACAAACTTTTACAGATGCACAATTGAGAGCATCCTGTACAGCCCTCCACCGCAAAGCTCTCCAGAGGGTGGTGCAGTCTGCCCAACGCATTACCGGGGTCAAAATTCCCTGCCATCCTGGACACCTACACCACCTAATGCCATAGGAAGGCCAAAAAGATCATCAAGGACATCAACCATCCGAGCCACTGCCAGTTCACCCCGCTATCATCCAGAAGGCAAGGTCAGTACAGGTACATCAAAGCTGGGACAGAGAGACTGAAAAACAGCCATCACTAGCACATCAGAGGTGGCTGCCTATAGACATAGATTAGGAATCACTGGCCACTTTTAGAAATGGATCACTAACTACTAGCATTACTCAGCTCATATGTACACACTGCATTCCACACTATTCTACGGTATTGTAACGATCGTCGTCGGGTGACGAGGAAGCGGACCAAAACGCAGCTGGGAGTGAACACATGTTTATTCTTACACTGAAATAAACACGTACACAAAAATAAAAAAAAATGCCGATACGTTAACTGCTCTTAACAAAGAGACAACACCCCACAAACCGCGTGGGGGAAAGAGGAACTTAAATGTGATCCCAATCAGAGACAACTAGCGACAGCTGTCTCTGATTGGGAATCGACAGAACCCAACATAGAAATAAACCCCATAGAGCTAACACAAGGCTATAACCCAAACATAGAAAACAAACCAAGGAAAATTACCCTACATGACACACCCTGACCCAAAATACCCGAGTTCACCTGGTCAGGGCGTGACAGGTATCTTAATCACTTTTATTGTGTTTATATATTTCATCACCCATTTCATATGTATATAGTGTATTGTATTCTATACTACACCACTGACTGATAAACAGCCATCTCCAGCACATCAGAGGCTGCTGCCTATTGACATAGATTAGGAATCACTGGCCACTATAAATAAGGAAATGAAACACAAGCCACCTTAATAATGTCTCAGTATCTTGCATTACTCATCTCATATGTGTAAACTGTACTCTAAACTATTCTACGGTATCTTAGTCACTTTAATTGTTAGAAAATATTGCATCACCCATCTCATATGTATATAATGTACTTGTCACGTCCTGGCCAGTATATATAAAGTTAATTGTTTTGTAGTTTGGTCAGGGCGTGGCAGAGGGTATTTGTTTTATGTGGTTCGGGGGGGTGTGTTTGTTAAAAGGGTGTTTGGTTTAGTATTTCCGGGTTTTGGTTTATGTCTAGGTAGTTCTATGTGGAGTCTAGTGAGTGTATGTCTATGTTTGGTTAATTGGGGTTGGGACTCTCAGTTGAAGGCAGGTGTTGTCTATCTGCCTTTGATTGAGAGTCCCATATATTAGGGTGTGTTTGTGTTTGTGATTTGTGGGTGATTGTTCTGTGTTGAGCCTATGCTAGCCAGACTGTTTGTAGTTGTTCGTTCGGTTCTTTTTGTTTTGTGATTTTGTACGTTCATTTTTTGAAGTTAATAAATTCTCAAGATGAGCATACACGTACCTGCTGCGTATTGGTCCACATTTTCCGATGACGATTTCGTTATATCATCAGAGGACGAAGACAGCCGTGACAGTACTCTATAATATGCCACTGTGTCTCAGTCCAATGCCGCCCTGACATATACAGTTGAAGTTGGAAGTTTACATACACTTAGGTTAAAATGATTAAAACACATTTTTCAACCACTCCACACATTTCTTGTTAACAAACTATAGTTTTGGCAAGTTGGTTAGGACATCTACTTTATGCGTGACGCAAGTAATTTTTCCAACAATTGTTTACAGACAGATTATTTCACTTATAATTCACTGTATCACAATTCCAGTGGGTCAGATGTTTACATACACTAAGTTGACTGTGCCTTTAAACAGCTTGGAAAATTCCTGAAAATTATGTCATGGCTTTAGAAGCTTCTGATAGGTTAATTGACATCATTTGAGTCAATTGGAGGTGTAGCTGTGGATGTATTTCAAGGCCTACCTTCAAAATCAGTGCCTCTTTGCTTGACATTATGGGAAAATCTAAAGAAATCAGCCAAGACCTCAGAAAAAACATTGTAGCCCTCCACAAGTCTGGTTCATCCTTGGGAGCAATTTCCAAATGCCTGAAGGTACCACGTTCATCTGTACAAACAATAGTACGCAAGAATAAACACCATGGGACCACGCAGCCGTCATACCGCTCAGGAAGGAGACGTGTTCTGTCTCCTAGAGATGAACGTACTTTGGTGCAAAAAGTGCAAATCAATCCCAGAACAACAGCAAAGGACCTTGTGAAGATGCTGGAGGAAATAGGTACAAAAGTATCTATATCCACAGTAAAACGAGTCCTATATCGACATAACCTGAAAGGCCGCACAGCAAGGAAGAAGCCACTGCTCCAAAACCGCCATAAAATAGCCAGACTACTGTTTGCAACTGCACATGGGGACAAAGATCGTACTTTTTAGAGACTTCTCTGGTCCTCTGGTCTGATGAAACAAAAATAGAACTGTTTGGCCATAATGACCATCATTATGTTTCGAGGGAAAAGGGGGCCGCTCGCAAGCCGAAGAACACCATCCCAACCGTGACAGCATCATGTTGTGGGGTGCTTTGCTGCAGGAGGGACTGGCGCACTTCACAAAATAGATGGCATCATGAGGAAGCTGGTGATGTGGATATATTGAAGCAACATCTCAAGACATCAGTCAGGAATCTAAAGCTTGGTCACAAATGGGTCTTCCAAATGGACAATGACCCCAAGAATACTTCCAAAGTTGTGGCAAAATGGCTTAAGGACAACAAAGTCAAGGTATTGGAGTGGCCATCACAAAGCCCTGACCTCAATCCCATAGAACATTTGTGGGCAGAACTGAAAAAGTGTGTGCGAGCAAGGAGGCCTACAATCCCAACTCAGTTACACCAGCTCTGTCAGGAAGAATGGGACTAAATTCACACAATTAATTGTGGGAAGCTTGTGAAAGGCTACCCAACACGTTTGACCCAAGTTAAACAATTTAAAGGCAATGCTACCAAATACTAATTGAGTGTATGTAAACTTCTGACACACTGGGTATGTGATGAAATAAATAAAAGCTGAAATAAATCAGTCTCTCTACTATTATTCTGACATTTCACATTCTTAAAATAAATTGGTGATCCTAACTGACCTAAGATAGGGAATTCTTACTCTGATTAAATGTCAGGAATTGTGAAAAACTGAGTTTAAATGTATTTGGCTAAGGTGTATGTAAACTTCCGACTGTATAACTGTATATTCTTAATCCATTCCTTACTTAGATGTATGTGTATTTTGGGTATATGTTGTGAAACTGTTAGATATTATTGCACTGTCGGAGCTAGAAACACAAGCATTTCGCTACACCCACAATAACATCTGCTAAAAAACGTGTGTGTGACCAATAAAATTCTATTTGATTTGATCTCTGTTGTGTTTGAGGTTAAGATTTTGGGAGTGTAAGCTGATCCAAGACATGTGGCTTCCCGGAATAGGATGAAGTCCCAGACACTGGGCTATTGTAATTTGTGTACTTAATCACCCCCAAAAAATTACGTTTAGGAATAGGAGAGCTGATCTAAGATCTGTAACCTAATGCAACATCTACCCATCTTGCACTCTTATGGCAGGACATTGTGACTAGGAAGAACATATTTGGACCTACGCCACAGAAGATATCATGAGGCCATTTTACAACATCCCTGGCCTGATTTAAACGCAAACTTTACTGGCATTAATGAGGCTATTTTACAACATCTCTGGCTTGATCTAAATCCAAACTTTACTGGCATTATTAATACCTTAAAAACAATAAAACAAACCCCTTTCCATATCTCCTCCTTTGCCTATGCCCTCTCTCCACAGAGCTCTGTTAGTACTTTTTAAATAGGACGTTTTAAGGCTTGCTTTTCGTTTCTGTTCATCAGGAGGATTAATCCCTCTGTTAGCCAACAATGCAGTCTGAAACACACACACGCACGCACAAATAACGCAAGTCTGAGTCAGCATTCCCGTTCATTCATAATGCACAGAAGGACACTTTACCAGGCATCGCTCTGTATATATACAAACTGTATATAGGATCTTAATTAAAGCCAGTTTGCTATAGCAGTTGTGGCAGGTAGCCTAGTGGTTAGAGTGTTGCGCCAGTAATCAAAAGGTTGCTAGTATGAATCTCTGAGCCGATTAGGTGAAGAATCTGTTGATGTGCCCTATGCAAGGTACTTAACCCTAATTGCTCCAGGTTCTCTGTCAATAATGGCTAATCACATGACCCCACTCTCTGACGGTGTCTGACTAGGATATGTAAAAAAAAAAAAACATTTCCGTTTCGAATCACACACTTCTACAAGTGGACAAATGTAAACACCCCCTATTTGACCTTTTGAAAATAATCCTGCAGCAAAAGGAAATGTGGATTATAATTAATATACTTTTTCTAAGGGTTGATAAAAGTGGAAATTACAAACCTCAGAAGCTTTTTTAAACCTCAAATACACTACAAGTTTTCAATTTTCTTGCATTCCAGGAAAGTTAGCCTGCAACAGGGTGATCAAATTAAGATCTACATTTGTACACACATACTGATTAGGGATCTCATATTGGTCAGAATTGCGATAATGCTTTGTTCTTTTTCCTCTCGCTATTGACATAATTAGCCAGACTGCCATAGAGCACTAACAAGAATGGTTGGTTTAGATGCTAAAGAGAGCTAGCTCTAACAAGAGTGATTAGTTGGATAGGCTACATGTGTAGGATCTTAATTTGATCACCCTATTGAAATGTAAAACTTCTGGTGTATTTGAGGTTCCACTTTGACTTTTCAGACTTGATTTTCA
Source organism: Salmo salar (assembly GCF_965601325.2). Classification (NCBI taxonomy): domain Eukaryota; kingdom Metazoa; phylum Chordata; class Actinopteri; order Salmoniformes; family Salmonidae; genus Salmo; species Salmo salar. The sequence goes on from NC_138304.1 coordinate 95,762,894, forward strand.
CTTATGAAAAATCTATTAACCCCTATAAAAATATTCATTCAATTATAATCACCATAATAATGCACATTTCCTGTTGCTGCAGGATAAGGTTCCTGCTGTAGCAAACTGGCTCAAATTAAGGTCCTACATCTGTAAGAGCTAATTCTAACAAGAGTGGGTCTTTAAAGTTTAGTGGCCATAACAATACACAGCTAATCAAGACCTCCCATTACAGGTTTATTTGTGACCCTAAAACTGTAATAAATGGATGTCCCAGTTGCCCCCTATATTAGTGGTTTATCTGATTGTGTGCCCTTCTCTTGCCTGTATGATATCCATGGCTCTGCATATAACGGAGGCAGTGTAATTAACTATGTTTGTGTGACGACTAACTTTAGCTCAGTGAGCTAAATGGGCCTTACATTACACAAAGACCCAGGTTAGAGAGACCCAGGTTCAAACAAGGACGGCCACATATAGACAGAGACAAATCTTGAGTCTAGCCAAGAAAAACTAGAACCAAGAAATGTAATATACATCTGCATATAACAGATAAAGGAAAGAATCCTAGCTTAGATCCCAGATGTAGGATTTAAATTTGATCACCATGTTGCGGGAGAACTTTCCTGGTAATGTAAAACTTGTAGTGTATTTTATTTTTATTTTTTTTAATTTAAGCTTTATTTAACTAGGCAAGTCAATTAAGAACAAATTCTTATTTAGAATGATGGCCTACCAAGAGGCAAAAGGCCTCCTTTGAGGACAGGGCTGGGAGTAAAAATAAAATGTAGAACAAAAAAACACACATTACGACAAGAGAGACAACACTACATAAAGAGAGACCTAATGCAACAACACATCATGGCAGCAATACAATATGACAACCCAGCATGGTAGCAACACAACATGACAACACAAGATGGTAGCAACACAAAATGAAAACAACATAACATGGCAGCAACACAACATGGTAGCAGCACAAACATGCTACAAATATTGTTAGGCACAGACAACAGCACAAAGGACAAAAAGGTAGAGGCAACAATATATCACGCGAAGCAGCCACAACTGTCAGTAAGAGTGGCCATGATTTAGTATTTAAATACAGACATGGAGATAAAACTGTCCAGTTTCAGTGTTTTTGCAGCTCATTCCAGTCGTTAGCTGCAGCAAACTGAAAAGAGGAGCGACCCAGGGATGTATGTGCTTTGGGGATCTTTAACAGAATGTGACCGGCAGAACGAGTGTTGTATGTGGAGGATGAGGGCTGAAGTAGATGTCTCAGATGGGGGGAGAGTGAGGCCTAAGAGGGTTTTGGAAATAAGCACCAAGCAGTGGGTCTCGCGCCGGGTATACAGTAGGGCTGTAACGGTACACATATTTGTACTGAACCTTGGTTCGGTCCTCATTGTGAACCCGAATGAACACATAAAAAATATTCAAAACAATACAAACTGCTATGCCTACGCTGAGTTGCCATGTGAGAAAATCTGAGATGAAAAAAACAACTATAACTACATTGTAATCAAAATTCTAATCTTAACTGGCGAATTTCAAACTATCCTTTTGTGAGGAGCAGCCGGGAACTCTGTAGATGGCGAGTGGTGGGATCGATAAACCAGAATTGGAGGATCATTATTGTTTAAATCTCCATTTTGGGAACATCTTGGCTTCACAGTCAATTTCAACGGCGATGGACAGAGAGTTGTGGATAAAAAGTTTATAGTATGTTCTCTACTGCTCAACGAGAATAGCCTATGCAGAGTGGCACGTGTAGCTTGTTGTTGTTCTCGGCCAATCACAAGTCATCAAAGCCCCACTACAGTCATAGAGCCTCCGTGTGCGGAAAAGCAAATTAAGAGATGATCTAATCAATGGAAAATTGAATGAAAAATGATGGAATAAAAAGTTAAATGAGAAGTATTTGCTACAACGAACAAGAGCCAACAGGTAGTCTGCAATTTAATCATCTGAATATAGGTGTTGTTATTTGTAACTGTAGGACAGGAAGAAAGCCATGCAGACTCAATTAGCCTAGCTAGTTGGCAAGCTAACGTAGCTAGCTACCTTAGCCAACTAGCGCTCTCGGTTTGATGCAGTCAAGACAGGTACTACGTAATCAAATTGGATGATAAATAACCTAGATATGACAAGCTAGAAGTTAGTATACTAGCGCAAGTGGGCTTGGTTGGTTGCTGCCTCTCCCTCCCTACTCCTTGCTCCCGCTTCACTCGCTCACAGTACACACACCGCAAGGCCCCTACGCCTGCTCTCCCTCACACTGTATCAGCTCTGGTTAATGAAGTAGCTTACAAATGGACTTTTCTGCTGCTTCCCTCACTCGGATTCGACCACGACTATATGGAACTGATCGTCCTAGGGTCTGTTCGGAACAGGTCTCGATATTGAAATATGTTTGTTCGGTTGTTAAAGCCCCAGGTCCATCTCGGAACTGCTCCAACTTTTAAGACCTCTACTTGAGGCCCAACAACACAACAGACAATGCCAGGAACATTGTGTCACAAATGGCACCCTATTTCATCTATAGTGCACTACTTTTGACCATGTCTATGTAACAGTATTGCTTCCGTCCGCTCCTCCCCCAACCTGGGCTTGAACCAGGAACTCTCTGCACACCGACAACAGTCATCCTGAAGCATCGTTACCTATCGCTCCACAAAAGCCACGGCTACTTCAAGGTCTCAGAGCGAGTGATGTCACCGATTGAACTGCCATTAGCGCTCATCGCTAACTAGCCAGCCATTTCACACCGGTTACATCTATGTGCATGTGTGTGTTTATCTACCTGTGTGTGCCTGTGTCCCTGTGTCTACCTGTGTGTGCCCCTGTCCCTGTGTCTACCTGTGTGTGCCCCTGTCCCTGTGTCTACCTGTGTGTGCCTGTGTCCCTGTGTCTACCTGTGTGTGCCCCTGTCCCTGTGTCTACCTGTGTCTACCTGTGTGTGCCCCTGTCCCTGTGTCTACCTGTGTGTGCCCGTGTCCCTGTGTCTACCTGTGTGTGCCTGTGTCTACCTGTGTCTACCTGTGTGTGCCTGTGCCTCTGTGTCTACCTGTGTCCGTGTGTATACCTGTGTCTGTGTCCCTGTGTCTACCTGTATGTCCCTATGTCCCTGTGTGTACCTGTGTCTACCTGTGTGTCCCTGTGTCTACCTGTGTCTACCTGTGTGTGCCTGTGTCCCTGTGTCTACCAGTTTGTCCCTATGTCCCTGTGTGTGCCTGTGTCCCTGTGTCTGCCAGTGTTCCTGTGTCTACCTGTGTCTGCCTGTGTCCCTGTGTCTACCTGTGTGTGCCTGTGTGTTGCTTTCAAGGCATCACACAGGCACAGTACCCAGAGCACTGATTGATCCACCACAGCCTGATTGCACTATAGCTCACGAAAAAACCCTCCTCATCCCTACCAAAAAACACCTTTGTTCTCCGCTCCAGATCATCCCATAATAAGCAGCTACACTGGGAAACGAGCAAGCAGAGAGAGAGAGAGAGAGAGAGAGAGAGAGCGAGAGAGAGAGAGAATGTGTAACTGTTGTATAAGACCAGGGATGCTCAAGAAGATAACATACTGAGCCATAGACCAGACAGGTGTTAGAGGGAGAGAGAGAGAGCTACAGACAATGGCAGATAAAGAGTTGTGCGTGTATGTCGGCTAAACCTGCTCTTCGATTTACTCAATACTCATTTAGAGAGATTTAGTCCTACTTTGAGGGATTCTCATTAACCACACACAGACAGCAGGTCAGTACATGTGCTCCTAAAGATCTGAGAGTTTGGCCATGAAAGTAATCACTCCATGGTTTTCTCTAAAGAGGGAGTGCATTTATTTACATTTAAGTCATTTAGCGGACGCTCTTATGTAGAGCCACTGACAGGAGCAATTATGCTTAAGTGCCTTGTTCATAGGCAAAAAAAAATGTTTTCACCTAGTCGGCATTTCGAACCAGCAATCTTTTGGTTACTGGCCCAACACTCTTAATCACTAGTCTACCTGCCACCCCATTCATGTCAACCCTTCTTGAGAGTAAACATTTTAATGACTTCAAGGTTTGCCCGTCTGAGAAAATCCACCCCATTAACTGTAATGATTTTTCCACACATAAAAACCTGCTATACATGTAACCCATGTTAGTAAGTATGAGTTACCCATACATTTCAGATTTAAAGACCATTCTACCAAATGCTCTTAGAATTAGAAGTGTACATCCGTATAGAGCGTCCCTACATGCATAGTATACAGATCAAGTATTTACATTTACTGAAAAAAAGGCTATTCCTACCTGACAGTAAGCCTACAATACATTTAAACCACTACACAATATCATGCAGCTATTTCCCAGGATACAGAAAGAATCTGCATCATCCACAGATCTAATTAAATAAAGTGGCCGGGTGCTGTGAAATTGTTTTACAGGACAAGCCAGTTTAACATAGCATCATTTAATAAATGAGGCTGACCCCCAAAGGGGATATTCATTATGTAGTGAAATTAAAGGGATGGTTCTCCTCAATTTAAATGTTTGCCAGAGATTTTTACACATCAAAACAATCTTAGGCAGAGCTGAGTCCATGTCACACATTGTTTCACTGTTACTAGTTGTACTATTAATACCTTGATAGCACTTTGAAATCACTATCAAATATAAATCCATCCATTATGTAAATCAGACTATATGCATTCTGGGAAATCTGCAGGCCTCAACCCCAGATGAATGGGAAAGATTGACAACGTCTCATTAGATTCAGATTCCAACTATCCCTTTAAGGTACAAACACATTGCACTTTGTGGTGAATTATCCCTTTAATCAGGGTGTGGGGGTGAAATTACATGAAGCACACCATTACAAATCTTCGGAATGCCTAGATTTAGGATGTGGGGCTAAATTGGGTTCCGGGAAAACCTGCTGACTATGTTGAGATGGAGTCGGAGATTGGGAAACACTGATACAGGGATCGCTCAGGGAATGAAAAAGCTATCAGGCCAAAGGAGCCATAAAACCACCACACTTTAATGTAACACATACTGTATCCCCTGAATCAAAGTGCATTACAATTTGTGACCGACCACCTCGACTCGGTTTTATGTAGCAACATTTTAACTGGTGTTTATTACACTGGATAAAAGTAGAGACTCAGAGCTAGAAAATGGCATGTCACACACTGCAGATGAGGAACAATGGGAAAGTAATTCTGCTTTGAAAGTTGATAAACTTGTAACTTACTTTTGAGAAAATGGCCCTTGAATATTTTGGTACACCTACTGGAGAGCTCTTCTTTTTCTACACCCATTCAGCATCGTTCCCACCCTCTTAAGGCTTATCCCCACCCATATTTGTATGGATTCACATGTGAGACCATGTGCTAAACAGAGTGAGTAAGGTAGTGTAATAAACAACAAAATAGTTCAAGAAAAAAATGTGATAAAAGTTGTAGCCTACAATAAGGAAAAACTCCAGGCAATTTTTTTTTTTTATCTAGCCCTTGGCATATATCCTAATCTGACTTTGGTGCAGGTCATGATGAAACACACACTATATAAAACAAGTTTATTTGTCACATGCAGAGGATACAGAAGGTGTACATGGTACAGTGAAATGGTTACTTGCATATTTGCATAGTAGCAATATCAAAAATAGAAAATGTCAAGATACAAATATTGTATATATTTTTTAGCATTATTAGATAACTTGTCTAAATTGGTGGTTCATGTGAAATAAATGCTATAAATGCTATAAGCAGCCACATCTAGCTAATTGAATGGACACATGTTCCTCAAATACTATAGCTGGCCGTAATCACCCCCAGACAGACCTGGCTAACTTGATGGGTCATGTAATCATCTAGTCATTTTTTTTTTTTACAATTAACAATAATCAACCATAAGCTCAACCCATACAGTACAAACAGATAGTCACAGCTAGCCACCATGCATGACATACTGTAGTATGAATCTACAGGTAGATAAAGCTAAACAACTAGGTTCAATGTTAGCTAGCTAACAAAAATTAGGCTATAACTAGCAATGCAAATGTATTTTTGAGAGACGAATAATATTACTATACAGATCATACATGTAACATTAGCTAGCAAGCCAGCCAGCTAATGTTCACCGACTAGCTAACAGTACACTTTAACTTGCAATGAAAACAACTTTCTAACAAAATTAGAAACGTATAATATCTGAAAATGCAGATAGACTCTTACCCGTATACATGGATGAATGCTTTACGGCAGACGAAGTACTTTCACTAAGTAAGACGTCCAGCTGTGTCATTTTCATTTTGTTTGTAGGTACAGCTTGTTTGGCCCGTTATGTCAAGTCACTCTGGTTCACACTGACCGTGTGCAGAATGTCATCCATCACAACTTTTTCCCACTGATTTTCACCGATAGCGCCTGCTAAATTCAGGGCAGCAATGTTGTTGAGAGCAAAAGCAACGCTTTTGCAGTTCTCCATGACTAACGTTATATCTTTCAAAAAGCTGTGGTAACAAGAATTATCTACACATACTAAGCAGCTCATGTTATAGACAGAAGCGTGCCACATGGCAGACCAATCCGAACTCATCTTTCGGCATGTCCAGCCCATCCATTACCTCAGCCAATCATGGCTAGCGGGAAAGTTCCTGTCTTTCCCGTGGCTAAACCAACTAGGCTCGCAATTGAAACAATTATTTGTATTTACAGATGGCATACAAGTTTGTAATTAATGCACATGAAAGTTCACATGATCCAGAAGGCAATTCTGTCAAAAAACACATTTTCATAAAATAAATCAAATGCCTCTCCTGTGAAGTAGTGACATGCGACATACGCCTAGCTTCCTGAAACGGGTCACATTTAATGTTTGAGCCTAATGTGCCTACTATGAACATGAATATCGTAGTCATAAAATGATGTAACAGTTAGTCCATGCTCTTAAACAGCCTTTATATTCAATTTAAAGATCATGAAAGAACATCCTCTGGTTAGACGAGGGGTGGGGGTGTGTGTCTTTTTGTCAATAACAGCTGGTGCGCGATATCTAATATTGAAGAAGTCTCGAGGTATTGCTCGCCTGAGGTAGAGTACTTTATGATAAGCTGTTGACCACACTATCTACCAAGAGAGTTCTCATCTGTATTATTTGTAGCCGTCTATTTACCATCACAAAGCAAAGCTGGCACTAAGACCGCTCTCAACCAACTCTATAAACTCCATAAACAAAGAAGAAAATGCTTACCCAGAAGCGGCGCTCCTCGTGGCCAGGGACTTTAATTAATGCAGGTACACTTAAATCAGTTTTACCAGATTTTTACCAGCATGTCACATGTGCAACCAGGAGAAAAAAAATCCTAGTCCACCTTTCCTCCAGACACAGAGATGCATACAAAGCTCTCCCCCACCCTCCATTTGGCAAATCTGACCACAATTCTATCCTTCTGATTCCTGCTTACAAGCAAAAACTAAAGCAGGAAGTACCATTAAAAACTAAAGCAGGAAGTACCAGTGACTTGTTCAATACAGAAGTGGTCAGATGACGCGGATGCTACACTACAGGACTGTTTTGCTTGCACAGACTAGAATATGTTCCGGGATTCATCCAAAGGTATTGAGAAATATACCACCTCAGTCATCGGCTTCATCAATAAGTGCATTGATGCCGTCGTCCCCACAGTGACTGTACGTACATATCCCAACCAGAAGCCATGGATTACAAGCAACATCTGCATCGGAAAAAAAAGGGACCTAGCCCTAAGAAGTTAAGGGCTTGTAAGTAAGCATTTCACGGTAAAGTCTACACTTGTTGTATTTGGCGCATGTGGCAAATAAAGTTTGATTTGATCTGATTTATAGCCATAGATTATATAGCTATACTGTCAGGCCAATGCCAGCAAATCTCTCATAGGTTTAAAACTCTACTGTATGCCGCATACATTAACACAAAGGATATCAACATGTGAACTGGATGTCAGCTAAACGCACCATACTAAGTTATTTCTTCAACATTAACCTATTTACAACACACATCAACAAGCTATTTCTTTAACGTTAACCTATTTACAACACACATCAACAAGCTATTCCTTTAACGTGAATCTAATACAACACACATCAACAAGCTATTCCTTTAACGTGAATCTAATACAACACACATCAACAAGCTATTCCTTTAACGTGAATCTAATACAACACACATCAACAAGCTATTCCTTTAACGTGAATCTAATACAACACACATCAACAAGCTATTCCTTTAACGTGAATCTAATACAACACACATCAACAAGCTATTCCTTTAACGTGAATCTAATACAACACACATCAACAAGCTATTCCTTTAACGTGAAACTAATACAACACACATCAACAAGCTATTCCTTTAACATGAATCTAATACAACACACATCAACAAGCTATTCCTTTAACATTAATCTAATACAACACACATCAACAAGCTATTCCTTTAACATTAATCTAATACAACACACATCAACAAGCTATTCCTTTAACGTGAATCTAATACAACACACATCAAGCAGTATTACTGCAGATCAATGTCTGTGTTTTAAATGTCACCCTTTTAATTTAGCCTTTATTTAACTAGGGAAGTCACATAAGAGCAAATTCTTATTTACAATGACGGCCTAAACCGGCCAAACCCTCCCCTAATGACGCTGGGCCAATTGTGTGCTGCCCTATGGGACTCCCAATCACAGACGGATGTGATACAGCCTGGAATCGAACCAGGGCCTGTAGTGACACCTCTAGCACTGAGATGCAGTGCTTTAGACCGCTGCGCCACTCCCTATATAGTGTACTATTTTTTACTAGGGCCCATAGGGCTACGGTCCAGAATAGGGCACTATATAGGGAATAGGGTGGCATATGGGTACGGCTGGGAATGGCCAGGGACCTCAATATACGATATTATCACAATACTTAGGTGCCGATATGATATGTAGTGCGATTCTCATGATTCTGTATGTATTTTGACTTGATAATGCGATTTTATTGCGATTCAATGTCCAAACATATTGCTCACCATATGTCTGCTGCAGAGTGAGCCATGGGGATACGAGTCATGGAAATAAAGTGCTGAATACAAATTGGCTATCTATTTAAAAAGAAGATGGAAAACAAGCTATGAAGAAAAAATACTTGTGTTTCGGTGAAGGTACAGCCAGCTAGCGCAAACAAAATGTTGCGATATTGTCAAAATGATACAACACGATATATTGTCAAAAATAATATTCCCATATGTAATTGTATCGATTTTTGCTCCCATTACTAGCATTTAGGAGACAAATAAAAGTCTGAATCCTAGAGATTCAGAAACCATTTTGGCTTTACCCTTGAGCATGCAGAGCCAGGCTCAGACCACCTGTGGAAAAAAACAAGTAGCTGTAAAAAAGTTAGCCCAGGAAATGATCTTGGCTGAGGGCATCTACTAAGCACACACTGTAATGTGACGTGATTTAATGTGGCGGCGGCAGTGTGTGTGTTTGTGTGAAAGTGTGAGTGTGTGAGAGTGTGAGTGTGTGACTGTGTGAGAGTGTGTATGGTGTGTGTGTGTGTTTGCCTCCCATCGTGATTGTGTGTGTGTCCTGCTGTCACAGATGAAAAGGGGACAGTGGTGGTGTGTGTGACTGGGCACACACTGCAAGTCTCAGGTGTAATGCTAATTCAACAAGAACGAAATGGATCCAGAACTTGGTGTTGAGGCCCCTTCTACTCCTATAGATCTCAGACTGGTGTTAAGGCCCCTTCTACTCCTATAGATCTCAGACTGGTGTTGAGGCTCCTTCTACTCCTATAGGTCTCAGACTGGTGTTAAGGTTCCTTTTATTCCTCTAGATCTCAGACTGGTGTTAAGGCCCCTTCTACTCCTCTAGATCTCAGACTGGTGTTAAGGCCCCTTCTACACCTCTAGATCTCAGACTGGTGTTAAGGCCCCTTTTATTCCTCTAGATCTCAGACTGGTGTTGAGGCCCCTTAAACACCTCTAGATCTCAGACTGGTGTTAAGGCCCCTTCTACTCCTCTAGATCTCAGACTGGTGTTAAGGCCCCTTCTACTCCTATAGATCTCAGACTGGTGTTAAGGTTCCTTTTATTCCTCTAGATCTCAGACTGGTGTTAAGGCCCCTTCTACTCCTCTAGATCTCAGACTGGTGTTAAGGCCCCTTCTACACCTCTAGATCTCAGACTGGTGTTAAGGCCCCTTTTATTCCTCTAGATCTCAGACTGGTGTTGAGGCCCCTTAAACACCTCTAGATCTCAGACTGGTGTTAAGGCCCCTTGTACTCCTCTAGATCTCAGACTGGTGTTAAGGCCCCTTTTATTCCTCTAGATCTCAGACTGGTGTTAAGGCCCCTTCTACACCTTTAGATCTCAGACTGGTGTTAAGGCCCCTTTTATTCCTCTAGATCTCAGACTGGTGTTAAGGCCCCTTTTATTCCTCTAGATCTCAGACTGGTGTTAAGGCCCCTTCTACTCCTATAGATCTCAGACTGGTGTTAAGGCCCCTTCTACTCCTATAGATCTCAGACTGGTGTTAAGGCCCCTTTTATTCCTCTAGATCTCAGACTGGTGTTAAGGCCCCTTTTATTCCTCTAGATCTCAGACTGGTGTTAAGGCCCCTTCTACTCCTATAGATCTCAGACTGGTGTTAAGGCCCCTTCTACTCCTATAGATCTCAGACTGGTGTTAAGGCCCCTTTTATTCCTATAGATCTCAGACTGGTGTTAAGGCCCCTTTTATTCCTCTAGATCTCAGACTGGTGTTAAGGCCCCTTTTATTCCTCTAGATCTCAGACTGGTGTTGAGGCCCCTTAAACACCTCTAGATCTCAGACTGGTGTTAAGGCCCCTTCTACTCCTATAGATCTCAGACTGGTGTTGAGGCCCCTTTTATTCCTCTAGATCTCAGACTGGTGTTAAGGCCCCTTCTACTCCTATAGATCTCAGACTGGTGTTAAGGCCCCTTCTACTCCTATAGATCTCAGACTGGTGTTAAGGCCCCTTTTATTCCTCTAGATCTCAGACTGGTGTTAAGGCCCCTTTTATTCCTATAGATCTCAGACTGGTGTTGAGGCCCCTTAAACACTTCTAGATCTCAGACTGGTGTTAAGGCCCCTTCTACTCCTATAGATCTCAGACTGGTGTTGAGGCCCCTTCTTCTCCTCTAGATCTCAGACTGGTGTTGAGGCTCCTTCTGGGATGGATGGATGGTTCACGGGATAGATGGGATGGGGGGGGGGAGGGTGGGGGGGGAGGGAGGATGGGGATGGGGAGGAATGGGTGGAGCGATGTAGGGATGGATGGATGGATGGCAGGATAGATGGAGGGATGGATAGAGGGAGGGAGGGAGGGATGGTTAGATGAATGGATGGATGGAGGGATGGATGGATGGAGGAATGGATGGAGGAATGGATGGATGGATGGATGGCAGGATAGATGGAGGGATGGATAGAGGGAGGGAGGGAGGGATGGTTAGATGAATGGATGGATGGAGGGATGGATGGATGGAGGAATGGATGGAGGAATGGGTGGAGCGATGTAGGGATGGATGGATGGCAGGATAGATGGAGGGATGGAACAATATGACTCTTGTGACAACTGCTGAGTGAACCATGATCAGCAGCAACACAGGAGCAATAACAAAGGAACCAGACACAAAGAGGAAACACACTTTGAGCTGTTGTGTGACTGTGTTTGTGTGTATTTCACCACCAGACTATAGATGTAATGGATGATCAATACCTCAAATAAATCAACATGAAGAACACATAAACACCCCCCCCCCCCCCCCACCCCACACACACACACAAACCCACACACATAGAGAGAGAGACACACAAACACACATTTTGAGCCGGAATCCCTCACTGATCAGAAGACTAGTATCAAAGTCACTCACATCAGGTTATTAAATGGTACCCAATGATCAATTCCCATTCTATTTTACATAAAACAATTACATCTCCAGTCTTTTCTAGACATCTTTATTGTTCTAACACTGGCTTGTCTCTCTGTCTATGCAGAACACACTCACGGGGGCGGTTACAACCCAAACTCAATGAAATAAAAGCCCAATAAACTGTAATTCATGTTGCTGTAAAGTCGGCATGGGCTATATTTCATAGCAGGTGTGTGTGTGTGTGTGTGTATGTGTGTGTGTGTGTATGTACGTGTCCATGCTTGCATAAGTCCGTGCGTGCATGTGTGTGTGCGGTCCAGACAGAGAGAGGAGCAGCAGTATTTCATAAGGCGCTCAGTGACATCTAACCCCTAGTTTAATTACAGAGTTGGCCCTGCCACAGCCTCATTTCATCTGCCTGTCTAATGATCCACATGTGGCAGGAGGGGCGAAGATTATGACACATCCCTGGTCACAATGCTGGGCAGTCAATTAAACAACACATCTAAGAACTGCAGGGAGAGACACCTGCCTGATGCCGTAAGATCTCTCTGTCTCTCTCTCTCTCTCTCTCTCTCTCTCATAATTCTAGCTGTCTTTGTCTCACCCTTCTTTCCCCTTGCTAATGTTTCTCTTTTTTATTGCAAATTCACATCTCTTTACTACTTCTGTTTCTCGCCATTCATCCATCCATCCCTCCATTCATCCATCTAACCCTCCCTCCCTCTCTCCCTCCATCCAACCATCCAGCCCTCCCTCCATCCAACCATCCCTCCATTCATCCATCCCTCCCTCCCACCCTCCCTCCCTCCCTCCCTCCCTCCCTCCCTCCCTCCCTCCCTCCATCCATCCATCCATCCAGCTCTCCCTCAGCTTTCTGTGTGCAGTCCTTCCCTACATCCCTCAATAATCCATCAATCATCCCTCCATCCATCCTTCCATCCCTCATTCTATCCCTCCCTCCATCACTCCCTCCATCCAGCCATCCATTCCTCTATCAATCCACCCCTCCATCCATCCATCCCTCCATCAATCCATCCATCCCTCCACTGCTCCATCCTTTCCTCCATCCCGCCTTCCCTCTATCGTTTTTACCCTCATCCCTCTATCGCTCCATTCATCCATCTATCCCTCCATTCATTAATCTATCCCTCACTCCCTCTCTCCCTCCATCCAACCATCCAGCCCTCCCTCCCTCCATCCAACCATCCCTCCATCCCTCCAACCCTCCCTCCATCCATCCAGCCCTCCCTCAGCTTTCTGTGTGCAGTCCATCCCTACATCCCTCAATAATCCATCCATCATCCCTCACTCCCTCCATCCATCCGTCCCTTCGCCCCTCCATCTCTCTGTCCCACACATTTGTATTCAGCTTTCTGTGTGCAGTCTAACCCAATTAGGATACAATCAGCAGAGCTCTCTCTCACCGCCCCAACCTCCCTCCCTCTCCCCTCCCTCCCTCACTCCATCCAACCATCCCTCCATCCAACCATCCCTCCATCTTACCATCCCTCCATCCCTCAATCCATCCATCCATCATCCCTCCATCCATCACTCCCTACATCCCTCCCTTGATCCCTCCCTCCATCCATCCAACCATCCCTCCATTCATCCATCCATCCATCTGTCCATCCGTCCAGCCGTCAATTCGCCCCTCCATCCCTCTGTCCCACACATTTGTATTCAGCTTTCTATGTGCACTCTAACCCAATTAGGATACAATCAGTGGAGCTCTCTCTCACCGCCCCCCCCCCCCCCCCCCACACACACTCTTCCTCTCTCTGTATCTTCCTCTCTCTATCTCTCACTCACTCTCTCTCCCGCTCACACACACATACACACACACATTCCAACACAAATCCGAAATGTGCAGATTTAGCCTGGTGCGACATCTATGTCACTGTTTGTATTGAGGGTCCACAGTCTCCATGGAAACCCTCGCTGGCACATGGACACACCTGCCAAGCCCAGACTCTACCCAGCATGCGCCAGGCCTCTGGCATTCCACCTTTCCACTTGATTTATGGCTACAACAGAGCAGTGACAGGACACTGGACATAATGCACACATACACCAAATTACATTATAGATTGTACCATGGAAGGCAAACACACACACACACACACACACACACACACACACACACACACACACACACACACACACACACACACACACACACACCACACACACACACACTGCACATAAAACACACACACACAAACAGATCAACACAAATAAATGCACAGAAAACACACACACACACACACACACACACACACACACACACACACACACACACACACACACACACACACACACACACACACACACACACACACACACACACACACACACACACACACACACACACACACACCACACACACACACACACTGCACATAAAACACACACACACAAACAGATCAACACAAATAAATGCACAGAAAACACACACACACACACACACACACACACACACACACACACACACACACACACACACACACACACACACACACACACACACACACACACACACACACGAAACAACACGCACACATCCAGTGCATTCGGTAAGTATTCAGACCCCGAGACTTTTGACATTTTGTTACATTACAGCCTTATTCTATTTTTCTTTATTTTTCTTTATCAATCTACACACAATAACCCATAATGACAAAGCAAAAAAAAAAGTTTTTGGAAATGTTTGCAAATGTATTAAATATACATAGAAATATAAATATACCACATTTACATAAGTATTCAGACCATTTACTCAGTACTCTGTTGAAGCACCTTTGGCAGCGATTACAGCCTCAAGTCTTCTTGGGTATGATGCTACAAGCTTGGCACACCTGCACTTGGGGAGTTTCTCCCATTCTTCTCTACAGATCCTCTCAAGCTCTGTCAGGTTGGATGGGGTGCGTCGCTGCACAGCTATTTTCAGGTCTCTCCAGAGTTGTTCGATTGGGTTCAATTCCGTGCTCTGGCCTGTCCACTCAAGGACATTCAGAGACTTGTCCCGAACCCACTCCTGCGTTGTCTTTGCTGTGTGCTTAGGGTCATTGTCCTGTTAGAAGGTGAACCTTCACCCCAGTCTGAGGTCATGAGCGCTGTGGAGCAGGTTTTCATCAAAGATCTCTGTACTTTGCTCCGTTCATATTTCCCTCAATCCTGACTAGTCTCTCTCTTAAAAGCATCCCCGCAGCATGATGCTGTCACCACCTTGCTTCACCATAAGGATAGTGTCAGGTTTCCTCCAGAAATGACACTTGGCATTCAATCCAAAGAGTCCAAACAGTCTTGGTTTCATCAGACCAGAGAATCTTGTTTCTCATGATTTGAGAGTCCTTTAGGTGCCTTTTGGCAAACTCAAAGCGGACTGTCGTGCCTTTTACTGAGGAGTGGCTTCCTTCTGGCCACTCTACCATAAAGGCCTGATTGGTGGAGTGCTGCAGAGATGGTTGTACTTCTGGAAGTATCTCCCATCTCCACAGAGGAACTCCGGAGCTCTGTCAGAGTGACCATTTAGTTCTTGGTCACCTTCCTGACCAAGGCCCTTCTCCCCCGATTGCTCAGTTTTGCCACTGTGTTCTTGGGGATCTTCAATGCTGCAGACATGTTTTGATACCCTTCCCCAGATCTGTGCCTCGACACAATCCTATCTCGGATCTCTACGGACAATTCCTTCGACCTCATGGCTTGGTTTTTGCTCTGTTAACTAAGGTCCCACAGTTAACTCACAGAGTGACCATCTTGGTCACCTCCCTGACCAAAGCCATTCTCCCCCGATTGATCAGTATGGCCGGGCGGCCAGCTCAAGGAATGGTCTTGGTAGTTCCAACTTTTTCCAATTAAGAATGATGGAGGCTACTGGGTATTTTGTGTAGATTGATGAGGATTTTATTTTATTTAACATAACAAAACATGGAAAAGGTCAAGGGGTCTGAATACTTTCCGAATGCACTGTAAACACACACACACAGAATGCACATAAAACACACACACACACACACACACACACACACACACACACACACACACACACACACACACACACACACACACACACACACACACACACACACAGAGATTCACAAAAATAAATTCACTGAAAACACACACATACACACACACACACACACATATACTGTGTCAAACACAGACATGCACCTGGAAGAGCGGCCCTCTGCACTACCAAGTTGACATCACATGTGTAGATCTGAATCATAACACTGCCTGAGAGATAACACTGCCTGAGAGATAACACTGCCTGATAGATAACACTGCCTGATAGATATCGCTGCCTGATAGATATCGCTGCCTGAGAGATAACACTGCCTGAGAGATAACACTGCCTGAGAGATAACACTGCCTGAGAGATATCGCTGCCTGATAGATATCACTGCCTGATAGATATCACTGCCTGATAGATATCACTGCCTGATAGATATCCTGTTAGGGCTAGGGGGCAGTATTGACACGGCCGGATAAAAAACGTACCCGATTTAATCTGGTTACTACTCCTGCCCAGTAACTAGAATATGCATATAATTATTGGCTTTGGATAGAAAACACCCTAAAGTTTCTAAAACTGTTTGAATGGTGTGTGTGAGTATAACAGAACTCATATGGCAGGCAAAAACCTGAGAAGATTCCTTACAGGAGGTGCCCTCTCTGACAAGATCTTGTTCTTCTTGTCTCTGTTTATTGAAGACTGAGGATCTTTGCTGTAACGTGACACTTCCTACGGCTCCCATAGGCTCTCAGAGCCCGGGAAAAAGCTGAATGATATCGAGGCAGCCCCAGGCTGAAACACATTATCGCGTTTGGATAGTGGCCGGTCAGAGTACTCTGAGACTCAGGCTCGTGCACGAGGGCACGAGATGCTTTTATTTTCTCTCTCTTTGTACGTATACACGCTTTCCCGGTCGGAATATTATCGCTTTTTTACGAGAAAAATGGCATAAAAATTGATTTTAAACAGCGGTTGACATGCTTCGAAGTACGGTAATGGAATATTTAGAATTTTTTTGTCACGAAATGCGCCGTGCTCGTCACCCTTATTTACCCTTTCGGATAGTGTCTCGAACGCACGAACAAAACGCTGCTATTTGGATATAACAATGGATTATTTGGGACCAAACCAACATTTGTTATTGAAGTAGAAGTCCTGGGAGTGCATTCTGACGAAGAACAGCAAAGGTAATAACATTTTTCTTATAGTAAATCTGACTTTGGTGAGTGCTAAACTTGCTGGGTGTCTAAATAGCTAGCCCTGTGATGCCGGGCTATCTACTGAGAATATTGCAAAATGTGCTTTCACCGAAAAGCTATTTTAAAATCGGACATAGCGAGTGCATAGAGGAGTTCTGTATCTATAATTCTTAAAATAATTGTTATGTTTTTTGTGAACGTTTATCGTGAGTAATTTAGTAAATTCACCGGCAGTGTTCGGTGGGAATGCTAGTCACATGCTAGTCACATGCTAATGTAAAAAGCTGGTTTTTGATATAAATATGAACTTGATTGAACATAACATGAATGTATTGTATAACATAATGTCCTAGGGTTGTCATCTGATGAAGATCATCAAAGGTTAGTGCTGCATTTAGCTGTGGTTTGGGTTTATGTGACATTATATGCTAGCTTGAAAAATGGGTGTCTGATTATTTCTGGCTGGGTACTCTGCTGACATAATCTAATGTTTTGCTTTCGTTGTAAAGCCTTTTTGAAATCGGACAGTGTGGTTAGATTAACGAGAGTCTTGTCTTTAAAATGGTGTAAAATAGTCATATGTTTGAAAAATTGAAGTTTTTGCATTTTTTAGGTATTTGAATATCGCGCCACGGGATTACACTGGCTGTTGAGTAGGTGGGACGCAAACGATAGCCCAGAGAGGATATCACACCGTGGAATTTTATTTGATAGAGCTTGTCTGGTCGGAGGCTCAGATTAAATGTCTTAGAGTCAAACCAAAAAGGAAATGGAGAAAGGAAGAGTAAGAGAGAGGGATGGATAGTGAGAGAGTGCATTGTTTGTGTGCAATCGAGCCTGTGTGTGTGTCTCTCTCTCTCCCCGGGTGTGTGTGTGTGTCTCTCTCTCTTGGGGTGTGTGTGTGTGTGTGTGTGTGTGTGTGTGTGTGTGTGTGTGTGTGTGTGTGTGTGTGTGTGTGTGTGTGTGTGTGTGTGTGTCTCGTTGGTCATCTTTGCTACAGTATAAACCAGCTCTAACACACAGAATCAATACAATCTGGAATGTTTTACTCCGCTGCCCTCTCTGTGGGTTGGATATAATGAAAAATATGTCATACCTTCTCTATCAAACACACATACACAAACATGAACATACAGGCGTGCACAGGCCTGTGCAAGCGAGCGAGCATGCACAAACACACATACAAACACACCAATCTGTGCTGGTACAAGTCCTTAAGGTTTCAAAGGATGACGACAGGAGTTGACGGCAATAAACTGGTTAGGGACTTCTGAATACTGGACACTAGAGGTCGACCAATTAATCGGAATGGCCGATTAATTAGGGCCGATTTCAAGTTTTCATAACAATCGGTAATCGGTATTTTTGGCCACCGATTTGTCAATTGAAAAAAAAAAAATGTTACACCTTTATTTAACAAGGCAAGTCAGATTAAGAACACATTCTTATTTTCAATGACGGCCTAGGAACGGGGGTTAACTGCCTTGTTCAGGGGGGATTCGTTTTTGCAACCTTCCGGTTACTAGTCCAACGCTCTAACTACCTGCCTTACATTGCACTCTACGAGGAGCCTGCATGGCAGGCTGACTACCTGTTACGCCAGGGCAGCAAGAAGCCAAGGTAAGTTGCTAGCTAGCATTAAACATATCTTATAAAAAACTATCAATCTTAACATAATCACTAGTTAACTACACATGGTTGATGATATTACTAGTTTATCTAACGTGTCCTGCGTTGCATATAATCGATGCGGTGCCTGTTAATTTATCATTGAATCATAGCCTACTTCGCCACACGGGTGTTGATTTAAGCACTGTCGTTGCACCAATGTACCTAACCATAAACATCAATGCCTTTCTTTAAAATCAATAAACAAGTATATATTTTTAAACCTGCATATTTAGTTAATATTTCCTGCTAACATGAAATTGTGTCACATCTCTAGCGTTCATTGCACGCAGAGTCAGGGTATATGCAACAGTTTGGGCCGCCTGGCTCGTTGCGAACTAATTTGCCAGAATTTGACGTACTTATGACATAACATTAAAGGTTGGGCAATGTAACAGGAATATTTAGACTTAGGGATGCCACCCATTAGATAAAATACGGAACGGTTCCGTATTTCACTGACAGGAAAGACGTTTTGTTTTCGAGATTGTCACGGGTATCGTCGGTGAAGGAGGACCAAAATGCAGCAGGACTGTGTTTGTTCATTTTGAACATTTATTAAATCAAAACGAACACAAAAACAACAAACAAGAGAACGAACGATCCACTGACAGTCTGGCAAGGCACAAGGCTAAACACAGAACAATTTCCCACAAACACACAGACAAACACACCCAACTAATATAGGACTTCCAATCAAAGGCAACACCACACAGCTGCCTTCAATTGGAAGTCCACCCCCAATTAACTCCACATAGAAACACACTTACTAGACTCCACATAGAAATACATAAACATAGACCATAAACCAAAAACCCGGAAATACTAAATCAAACACCCTTTTACCAAAACACCACCCCGGACACATAAAACAAATACCCTCTGCCACGTCCTGACCAAACTACAATAACAATTAACCCTTATACTGGCCAGGACGTGACAGAGATGATAGTTTCCGGATTCGACAATATTAATGACCTAAGGCTCGTATTTCTGTGTGTTATTATGTTATAATTAAGTCTATGATTTGATATAGCAGTCTGACTGAGCGATGGTAGGCAGCAGTAGGCTCGTAAGCATTCATTCAAAACAGCACTTTCATGCGTTTTGCCAGCAGCCCTTCGCAATGCATTGCGCTGTTTATGACTTCAAGCCTATCAACTCCCAATATGAGGCTGGCGTAACCGATGTGAAATGGCTAGCTAGTTAGCCGGGTGCGTGCTAATAGCGTTTCAAACGTCACTCGCTCTGAGACTTGGAGTGGTTGTTCCCCTTGCTCTGCATGGGTAACGCTGCTTCGAGGGTGGCTGGTGTTGATGTGTTCCTGGTTCAAGCCCAGGTAGGAGCGACGAGAGGGACGGAAGCTATACTGTTACACTGGCAATACTAAAGTGCCTATAAGAACATCCAATAGTCAAAGGTATATGAAATACAAATCGTATAGAGAGAAATAGTCCTATAATTCCTATAATAACTACAACCTAAAACTTCTTATCTGGGAATATTGAAGACTCATGTAAAAAAGGAACCACCAGCTTTCATATGTTCTCATGTTCTGAGCAAGGAAATTAAACGTTAGCTTTTTTACATGGCACATATTGCACTTTTACTTTCTTCTCCAACACTTTGTTTTTGCATTATTTAAACCAAATTGAACATGTTTCATTATTTATTTGAGGCTAAATTGATTTTATTGATGTATTATATTAAGTTAAAATAAGTGTTCATTCAGTATTGTTGTAATTGTCATTATTACAAATAAATAAAAAAATTGGCCAATTAATCGGTATCGGCTTTTTTTGGGTCCCCCAATAATCGGTATCGGTATCGGCGTTGAAAAATCATAATCAGTCGACTTCTACTGGACACACACGTATACACATAATTAGACACACCGCTGGGTTAGGAACAGACTAACACACAGCTGGGTTAGGAACAGACCAACACACCGCTGGGTTAGGAACAGACCAACACACCGCTGGGTTAGGAACAGACTAACACACCGCTGGGTTAGGAACAGACTAACACACCGCTGGGTTAGGAACAGACTAACACACCGCTGGGTTAGGAACAGACCAACACACCGCTGGGTTAGGAACAGACCAACACACCGCTGGGTTAGGAACAGACTAACACACCGCTGGGTTAGGAACAGACCAACACACCGCTGGGTTAGGAACAGACCAACACACCGCTGGGTTAGGAACAGACTAACACACCGCTGGGTTAGGAACAGACTAACACACCGCTGGGTTAGGAACAGACCAACACACCGCTGGGTTAGGAACAGACTAACACACCGCTGGGTTAGGAACAGACCAACACACCGCTGGGTTAGGAACAGACTAACACACCGCTGGGTTAGGAACAGACTAACACACCGCTGGGTTAGGAACAGACCAACACACCGCTGGGTTAGGAACAGACCAACACACCGCTGGGTTAGGAACAGACTAACACACCGCTGGGTTAGGAACAGACTAACACACCGCTGGGTTAGGAACAGACTAACACACCGCTGGGTTAGAAACAGACTAACACACCGCTGGGTTAGGAACAGACCAACACACCGCTGGGTTAGGAACAGACCAACACACCGCTGGGTTAGGAACAGACCAACACACCGCTGGGTTAGGAACAGACCAACACACCGCTGGGTTAGGAACAGACCAACACACCGCTGGGTTAGGAACAGACTAACACACCGCTGGGTTAGGAACAGACCAACACACTGCTGGGTTAGGAACAGACCAACACACCGCTGGGTTAGGAACAGACTAACACACCGCTGGGTTAGGAACAGACCAACACACCACGTGAACAATACGAATCAGAAATGTGCATTATCACAGCAATTCTTGGCAATTCATTTGTTTTGTTTATTTTTCCCCCTTATCTATTCCCAAGGAGGCCCATCCTTTGAGTTTTTTGCCAAAAGGCTTAATTAATTGCAGAAGCAGGTCTGGGGCTCTAGTTGTGCTCTTGCTAGCTTCACTCTGCCCTCACCCCCACCCAGGCCCAGTCATGCTTGAAGAGCGCCCCAAACCAAGATGACACCCACAGCAAATATTGACAGAGTCACCCCGGGACTAGCCAAGTGAAATCCGCCCCGGTGACAGAGGCATCTGTTGCTCTAAATGCAGCATGGCAACAGAGGGAGAGTCCTCTCCGCCGTGCTTACGTAATGTAACATACAGCGAGCCGAGCACATGCATACACAATCTCTCTCTCTCTCTGTATATATATATATATATATATATATATATATATATATATATATATATATATACAGTAAAAATCCCCTGTCTTAGGTCAGTTAGGATCACCACTTTATTTTAAGAATGTGAAATGTCAGAATAATAGTAGAGAGAATTATTTATTTCAGCTTTTATTTCTTTCATCACATTCCCAGTGGGTCAGAAGTTTACATACATGCAATTAGTATTTTGTAAAATTGGATTTAAATAGTTTAAATTGGATCAAACGTTTCGGGTAGCCTTCCACAAGCTTCCCACAATAAGTTGGGTGAATTTTGGCCCATTCCACCTGAAAGCTAGTGTAACTGTGTCAGGTTTGTAGGCCTCCTTGCTCCCACGTGCTTTTTCAGGTCTGCCCAAAAATTGTCTATGGGATTGAGGTCAGGGCTTTGTGATGGCCACTCCAATACCTTGACTTTGTTGTCCTCAAGCCATTTTGCCATAACTTTGGAAGTATGCTTGTGGTTATTGTCCATTTGGAAGACCCATTTGCGACCAAGCTTTAACTTCCTGACTGATGTCTTGAGATGTTGCTTCAATATATCCACATAATTGTTCTACCTCATGATGCCATCTATTTTGTGAAGTGCACCAGTTCATCCTGCAGCAAAGCACCCCCACAACATGATGTTGCCACCCCCATGCTTCACGGTTGGGATGGTGTTCCTCAGCTTGCAAGCATCCCCCTTTTTCCTCCAAACATAACGATGGTCATTATGGCAAAACAGTTTTATTTTTGTTTCATCAGACCAGAGGACATTTCTCCAAAAAGTACGATGTTTGTCCCCATGTGCAGTTGCAAACCGTTGTCTGGATTTTTTAAGGTGGTTTTGGAGCAGTGGCTTCTTCCTTGCTGAGCAGCCTTTCAGCTTATGTCGATATAGGACTTGTTTTACTGTGGCTATAGATATTTTTGTACCTGTTTTCTCCAGCATCTTCACAAGGTCCTTTGCTGTTGTTCTGGGATTGATTTGCACTTTTCGCACCAAAGTAAATTAATCTCTAGGAGACAGAACACGTCTCCTTCCTGAGCGGTATGATGGCTGCGTGATCCCATGGTGTTTATACTTGCGTACTATTGTTTGTACAGAAGAATGTGGTACCTTCAGGCGTTTGGAAATTACTCCCAAGGATGAACCAGCCTTGTGGAGGTCTACAATTTTTTTCTGAGGTCTTGGCTGATTTCTTTAGACTTTCCAATGATTTCAAGCAAAGAGGCACTGAGTTTGAAGGTAGGCCTTGAAATACATCCACAGGTACACCTCCAATTGACTCAAATAACGTCAATTAGCCTATCAGAAGCTTCTAAAGCCATGACATAATTTTCTGGAATTTTCCGAGCTGTTTAAAGGCACTGTCAACTTAGTGTATGTGAACTTCTGACCCACTGGAATTGTGATACAGTGAAATAATCTGTCTGTAAACAATTGTTGCGAAAATTACTTGTGTCATGCACAAAGTAGATGTCCTAACCGACTTGCCAAGACTATAGTTTGTTAACAAGAAATGTGTGGAGTGGTTGAAAAACAAGTTTTAATGACTCCAACCTAAGTGTAATGTTAACTTCCGACTTCAACTGTATATATATATATATATATATATATATATATATATATATATATATATATATATATATGTATATATTTGTATCTATCTCTCTCTCCCTAGCTCTCTCGATCTGTCTGTCTCCCTGTCTGTCTCCCTGTCTGTCTGTCTGTCTCCCTGTCTCCCTGTCTGTCTGTCTGTCTGTCTGTCTGTCTGTCTGTCTGTCTGTCTGTCTGTCTGTCTGTCTGTCTGTCTGTCTGTCTGTCTGTCTGTCTGTCTGTCTGTCTGTCTGTCTGTCTGTCTGTCTGTCTGTCTCTCTCTTTCAATCTCTAACTCTCTCTCTTTCTCTCTCTGTCTCCCCCTTCTCCCTCTCTGATTCCTCCTCCCTATCTCCCTCTCTCCCTCCATCTCCCTCCCTTCTCTTCCCTCTCCGTCTCTCTGTTTGAGGAAGTGGTAGTGGTGCTATACTGTAGTGTGTTCTGATGTGAGGGGATCTGACAGAGGAGCCTGTAGATGTGATTATGAGTCTGTTAAGCTTGTTGGTCAGTGTGTGTTGCTCAGTAGGACCCAGCCAGCCAACCAGATCACTTCTGACAGCCCTGTCAAGAAAGAATTTAAATATCAGCCTTAACACAGCAGAGAGAGAGCTCAGACTCAAACACACACACACGTACACATACAGGTACACATACCAATACAACTACGTGCACACACACAAAGACACACATACACAGACACACACTTTTAAGGAGGTTGGGATGGAGTATGGAGGGACATGGATAGGTTAAGGAGGGTGGGATGTAGTATGGAGGGAGATGGAGAGTTTAACAACGGTGGGATGGAGTATGGAGGGAGATGGAGCGGTTAAGGAGGGTGGGATGGAGTATGGAGGGACATGGATAGGTTAACCTGTTGGGTCTAGGGGGCAGCATTTGCACGTCTGGATAAAAAAAATGTACCCGATTTAATCTGGTTACTAATCCTACACAGTAACTAGAATATGCATATACTTATTATATATGGATAGAAAACACTCTAAAGTTTCTAAAACTGTTTGAATGGTGTCTGTGAGTATAACAGAACTCATTTGGCAGGCAAAACCCTGAGACATTTTCTGACAGGAAGTGGATACCTGATGTGTTGTATTGACTTTAAACCTATCCCATTGAAAAACACAGGGGCTTAGGAATATTTTGGCACTTCCTATTGCTTCCACTAGATGTCACCAGCCTTTACAAAGTGTTTTGAGTCTTCTGGAGGGAGATCTGACCGAACAAGAGCCATGGAACGATGATGTCCCATTAGACACCTGGCGCGCGAGTTCATGTTGGGTACCCTCGTTCCAATACGTTATAAAAGAGTATGCATTCGTCCACCTTGAATATTATTCATGTTCTGGTTAAAAAAGGCCCTAATGATTTATGCTATACAACGTTTGACATGTTTGAACGAACGGAAATATATTTTTTCCCCTCGTTCATGACGAGAAGTCCGGCTGGCTTACATCATGTGCTAACGTGACGGAGATTTTTGGACATAAATGATGAGCTTTTTTGAACAAAACTACATTCGTTATGGACCTGTGATACCTGGAAGTGACATCTGATGAAGAGAATCAAAGGTAATGGATTATTTACATAGTATTTTCGATTTTAGATCTCCCCAACATGACGTCTAGTCTGTATCGCAACGCGTATTTTTCTGGGCGCAGTGCTCAGATTATTGCAAAGTGTGATTTCCCAGTAAGGTTATTTTTAAATCTGGCAAGTTGATTGCGTTCAAGAGATGTAAATCTATAATTCTTTAAATGACAATATAATATTTTACCAATGTTTTCTAATTTTAATTATTTAATTTGTGACGCTGACTTGACTGCCGGTTATTGGAGGGAAACGATTTCCTCAACATCAATGCCATAGTAAAACGCTGTTTTTGGATATAAATATGAACTTGATAGAACTAAAAATGCATGCATTGTCTAACATAATGTCCTAGGAGTGTCATCTGATGGAGATTGTAAAAGGTTAGTGCATCATTTTAGCTGGTTTTATGGTTTTGGTGACCCTGTCTTTGACTTGACAAAACATTACACACAACTCTTGTAAATGTACTGTCCTAACATACTCTAAATTTATGCTTTCGCCGTAAAACCTTTTTGAAATCGTAAAACGTGGTTAGATTAAGGAGATGTTTATCTTTCAAATGGTGTAAAATAGTTGTATTTTTGAAAAATTGGAATTTTGACATTTATTTGGATTCAAATTTGCCGCTCTTGAAATGCACCTGCTGTTGATGGAGTGCACCACGGGTGGCACGCTAGCGTCCCACCTAGCCCCAAGAGGTTAAGGAGGGTGGGATGGAGTATGGAGGGAAATGGAGAGGTTAAGGAGGGTGGGATGGAGTATGGAGGGAGATGGAGAGGTTAAGGAGGGTGGGATGGAGTATGGAGGGAAATGGAGAGGTTAAGGAGGGTGGGATGGAGTATGGAGGGAGATGGAGCGGTTAAGAAGGGTGGGATGGATTATGGAGGGAAATGGATAGGTTAAGGAGGGTGGGATGGAGTATGGAGGGAAATGGAGAGGTTAAGGAGGGTGGGATGGAGTAAGGAGGGAGATGGAGCAGTTAAGGAGGGTGGGATGGAGTATGGAGGGAGATGGAGAGGTTAAGGAGGGTGGTATGAAGTATGGAGGGAGATGGAGAGGTTAAGGAGGGTGGGATGGAGTATGGAGGGAGATGGAGAGGTTAAGGAGGGTGTGAGGGAGTATGGAGGGAAATGGAGAGGTTAAGGAGGGTGGGATGGAGTATGGAGGGAAATGGAGAGGTTAAGGAGAGTGGGATGGAGTATGGAGGGAGATGGAGAGGTTAAGGAGGGTGGGATGGAGTATGGAGGGAGATGGAGCGGTTAAGGAGGGTGTGAGGGAGTATGGAGGGGGAGGAAAATAGGGATATACAGGTTAGATAGAGGAATGGAGAAAGAGAGAGATTTGGAGGAGCTAGAGAGAAGTGAATATGAGGACGATGAAACCATGGCGGGATAGAAGAGGACGTGTGGAGAGAGATTAAGATGAAGAAAGAGAAGAGAGTACATGAGGAATGGAAAGATCCAGGCGAAAGATAGAGGAGGGAGATGATGGTGGAACAATGGCCTGGCCAGGGTGCACTGATCCAGGGAAGACCAAGCTGTTGCCTGGCCCATGGTCCATATGCACCACATACACACACACACACACACACACACACACACACACACACACACACACACACACATGCACACTCACAGTGTGAGACACATGCAGAAAAACTGAGTGCTCACACACAGGAGGAGTGAAGGAAGGCCAACAACTTTATTCCCTGGACACCAAGGCATGGAAACAGTCCTTCAAACCCTCATACCCCTCCAGGTTTTCACAGGCGTGCACCACAGGCGTGTGTGTGTGTGTGTGTGTGTGTGTGTGTGTGTGTGTGTGTGTGTGAGTGAGTGTGAGTGTGAGTGTGCGAGAGAGAGAGAGAGAGAGAGAGAGAGAGAGAGAGAGAGAGAGAGAGAGAGAGAGAGAGAGAGAGAGAGAGGGAAAGAGAGAGAGAGAGGGGGAAGAGAGAGAAAGAAAGAGATAGAGAGTGACAGAAAGAGAGAGACAGACAGTGAGAGAGAGAGGAGAGAAAGACAGAGAAAGACAAAGACAGAGAGAGGGAGAGAGAGAGAGAGAGAGAGGGGGAAGAGAGAGAAAGAAAGAGCGAGAGTGACAGAAAGAGAGAGGCTGAGAGAGAAAGAGAGAGAAACAGAGAGAGAGGAGAGAGGGGAGATGGAGAGTCTGTGTGTAGTGTGTAATTCTGAGATACTTTACATTAATGAGTTTTACATCTGCCATACTATAATCAGAGTAATATCCTAAACAGCTGTTCAGATATTAATCCATGATTCAAAGGTTGTGATTCTGAATCTCTCTCTCTCTCTCTCTCTCTCTCTCTCTCTCTCTCTCTCTCTCATCTCTCCTCTCTCTCTCTCTCTCTCTCTCTCTCCTCTCTCATCTCTCTCCTCTCCTCTCTCTCTCCTCTCCTCTCTCTCTCTCTCTCTCTCTCTCTCTCTCTCTGATTGAGACGGTGCATCATCATTAAGGTGAATCCATCTCATGCATCATGTTAACCAGATTGTCCTCTACCGTCAACACGTGGTTTAAACCGGAGCGCTCCCCTTTCTGATGCTCCCATCACCCCTTTGGTAATATCCGCCATCCTGGTGCTGCATCCCCATTAAGAGGGGTCACGGCACCGCGAGCACCATTAGCACTGAGACCAGGGAGTGAGACGGGATTTGTCACTATTCACATTCAGGAGTTACGTCATAGAATCCCACATTCTAACCATAACCAAAAGAAAACTAAAATCTGACTTTAGATTGTTTTTAAATCCATGTCTTATGGTTTGCAAGACAGTGGATATTATATTCACATATGTCATGTCATGTTGTTTTGACTTGAATAAATGAGGTTGAGCCAAGTCTTGTGTTTACATTATATTATTCAACGGATGTGATGAAAACCAATGGGAAATTGTATTCAGGCAGAGCGCATGTGGAGGAAACGCAAGACGAGGCACGCTCAACAGATGGCCGGGGGAGAGCGAGCGCTCGGAGGCTCCTCACGCGGCCACCGACGCGTCCCGTTTGTCAGCACCGTTCAGCGTCACGAGAGCCACCTGTTTGCGTTGGTAACGGCAAACAACGCACCTGGGGGACCGGCGCAAAGATACACTGTAAAACTTTTCCCTGGACATTTACAGCATTATACTGGTACCAGTGTTGCCAACTTAATACTGTAATTACACTTTTCAGCAGAGATGCTGTAATGTATTTTAAAGTACCATTTCCCTTACTGTAAAACATATTACAGCATCCCTGCTGAAAATGTACAGGGATGCTGTAATGTTTTAGAGTATTGAGAATAGTACTGTCAAATACTGTATGCAACATTTTCTCTATGCTCCCATGGTAGAATTGCAGGAAATGAACATAAAAAATGAAATTTCTCTCTTCACCTTCAAGAGGGGTGTCACTAAAATGTTTTGCCACGAGGTGGGGCCCCCCCCCCCCCAACCAAATCTCGCATAGCCCCCCCCCCCCCCCCCCCAACCCCTTGTGCCCGAGCCCCACAGTTTGGAGACCAGTGGTCTAGTCTAGTCTACTGTGACGGATATTCATGAAATCATTCAGTCCAATAACGACCCCCCCAATGGACCGGAGACATGACACTTCCCTCATTAGCATTCCACAAGAGAATGGACTCACTCAAACACACACGTGTACGGGCGCGAGGGAGAGAAGACATACACACACACAGAGAAAAAATAAAACCTATTCTTATTTTTAGCTAGGAAATGTGTCTATTGAACACACGTTGGTGTACATGAAGTGTGAAAAGACAACCCCTGAGTCGCGGAGGAGAAGGCTTGCTGTGATTCCCAACCCATCTCTAAAGCATGGAATAGGATCCCTTGCCTACACCACTAAGGTTGACGAGAGCGAGTCTGTGTGCATTTCGACACTGCGCAAAGTTACATGTCTGACTGAATAGGTTGAGAGGCAAACGTCAATAGAACACCACTGGCACGAAAACCAGGATTAGAGAGACCAGTACCACATGTCGTGTTGGGCCACAGAAACATTATTTAACGTATTGTGATTTTGCGTGACCGGTACTCTGGTTCAGGTTCACAGCACACAAGTCATGAGCTATATCCCCGCGACTGACTGCAGATGCACTTGCTGGATAAAAGGTCGCCTGCCAACTTTGGACCAATTCTACCATGCTACTGATTAACGTTAAAACAAGGTATTCAACACAAAATAAATTATTCACACATTCACACACGATTTCTACCAGGGACACTTTCAAAAGCTTGTCCGTGTCAATATCTTAAAGCCTACGCACACAACTAAGCTGTCATATACAGCATAGTGTTTACTAAACACACATATTCGATATGGATTCTTACCTGATCGATGTCAGCAGTAGTTATTCGATGCAACGGATATTTCCCGATCGGTTTCGTAGATGCAAATGAAGTTTTCCATCCATGGCACGTCTCAGTTGGGGAGAGAGTATATCATTCACACGAGCAGCGCAGCATCTTCTCTCCACAAATCTTCACTCCGAGCTCTCCTCCAAAACCGATTAATACAAAAATAAGAAATTGGGAAAGAAGGAAAAGACGACATAAATAATAAAACACCATAGATAAAACAAAAAATATGCCAACGGAAAAAATACACTAAAAAACACAATCCCAACGAATAAAAAGAGAGTAAAATGCCGTTGAAAAATGAAGGTCCAATTTTTTTCACAAACTGTCGAAGTGGCGTTTGATAAATCCAAGCCGTATCTCCATGGTCTCATGTAAACACACTGTAGGCTATTCCAAACCGAGCAGAGAATGCGCTCACTAGCCGCAGCAGAACTGGATAACGCGTTTTTTTCTTCCTCTCGTGGTGCTCAAAATTCCGAGTCCTCCTCTGCTATCATAGCTCCTCTTCCGAAGCTGAAAACCACTCTGAAAAACCTCCTCTCCTTATCTCTTCCACTGCCTCCCCTTCCGTTATTCGCCTTGGCTGAGTGTAAATGGGTCTGTCTCTCCACTAGCTCTCGCCTGCACTGGCATCCGCGATATCCACAGGCAGCGGCTCACAGTCGGCATCTGGCTCCTCGCAGTCGCTTCAGCAGTGGAGGACGGAGATGCGCGGTCCCATCTCTCTCTCTTGTTAGCCGGGGACCCGGCAGGCGCGCACCCTGTTGCTGACGTCAACTCGGCGCAAAGGTTCCAAATACAGCATATGAAAAAAGTTTCATTACCGTAGTGTACTACTCACGCATTGACAGGCGAAATAGCATACTATTTATATCAGCATCCCCTTTAAGTTTAGTTTTTTTCTACGTTCTGTTATAGCCTCCTCTCCAAAAAACAACAACACGGAAATGCACTATTCCACCTGCCCTCCTTAAACCAGTTGGTGACTCATCTCTAAGCCTCATTTATTTAATATTCCAGTCTTTTCCTGAATGGAAATGCTTTGTTAAATGCGTCATATCGACCGTTTTGGAATGGGTCAAAAGACATGCCAAACTGAGCTTCCGTTTCGGAGCATAGCTATTATCAGAGAACCTTTTCATGACCATGCAGAGCTCCCAGCAGACCGCCGAGGTTAGTCATGTGCTGATCTAGGACCAGGTTCCCCCCCACCCTCAGGGCCATATAAACTTATTCATTGTTATCTAAAAGGTGAAACTGTTCCTAGATCAGCAATCTGAGAAGTTGTATGAATATGCGTCCAGGGGCATAACATAAAATGTTCAAACCATTGCAGATACAATATTGCTTCTTACTTTCTCAGGTTCTTTTTTCTTATTTTTATTTCTCGTGTGTTTTTGTTCTACCTTCTGTTATTTTTTAGTGCTACATTAAAATGGATTACTGCATTTTTGGGTTTGGAGCTTGTAAGAATGGAATTTCACAGTACTTGTGCACATGGCATTAACACTTGAAACTTGAAAATATACATTTTTACTTTTTTAAACGCCCCATTTTAGAGAGATTACATAAACTTCCCCATTCTAGAGATAATACATGAGTGTCCCCATTCTAGAGATATTACATAAGCTTCCCCATTCTAGAGATTTTACATAAGCTTCCCCATTTCAGAGATTTTACATAAGCTTCCCCATTCTAGAGATATTACATATATGCTTCCCCATTCCAGAGATATTACATAAGATTCCCCATTCTAGAGATATTACATAGGCTTCCACATTCTAGAGGTATTACATAAGCTTCCCCATTCTAGAGGCATTACATAAGCTTTCCCATTCCAGAGATATTACATATACTTCACTATTCTAGAGCAATTACATAAGCTTCCACATTTTAGAGATATTACATAAGCTTCCCCATTATAGAGATACTACATAACCTTCCCCATTTTAGAGATATTACATAAGCTTCCCTATTCAAGAGATATAAAATATATGCTTCCCTGTTCTAGAGATATTACACATGCTTCCACATTCTAGAGATATTAAATAAGCTTCCCCATTCTAGAGATATTACATAAGCTTCCCCACTATAGAAATAATAGATACACTTCCATATTCTAGAGATTTTACATACACTTCCCCATTCTACAGATATTTTACAAGCTACCCCATTTTAGAGATATTGCATACACTTCCCCATTCTACAGATTTAAAATAAGCTTCCCCGTTCTAGATATATTATATACACTTCCCCATTATATATATATTACATAAAATTACCCATTCAAGAGATATTACATAAGCTTCCCCATTCTAGAGATTTTACATAAGCTTCCAATTTTAGAGACATTACATGATCTTCCCCAATCTAGAGATATTACATATACAGTTTCCCATTCTAGAGATAATACATAAGCGTCCTCATTCTACAGATATTACATAAGATACCCCATTTTAGAGAGATTACATAAGCTTCCCCATTCTAGAGATAATAAATAAGCTTCCCAATTATAGAGATATTAAATAGGCTTCCCCATTATAGAGATATTACACAAGCTTCCCCATTCTAGAGATATTACATAAGCTTCCCCATTCTAGAGATATTACATAAGCTTCCCCATTTTAGAGATATTACGTAAGCTTCCCCTTTCTAGAGATTTTACATAAGCTTCCTCATTCTAGATATATTACATAAGCTTCCCCATTCTAGATATATTACATAAGCTTCCCAATTCTTGATATACTACATACACTTCCACATTATAGAGATATTACATAAACTTCCCCCATTCTAGAGATATTACATTCACTTTCCCCATTATAGAAATATTACATAAGCTTCCCCATTCCAGAGATTTTAAATAAGCTTACTTTTTTAGAGATATTACATAAACTTCCCCATTTTAGAGATGTTAGATATACGGTTCCCCATTTTAGAGATATGACATAAGCTTCCCCATTATAGAGATATTACATACACTTCTCCATTGTAGAGATATTACATACATTTCCCCCATTATATAAATATTACGTAAGCTTCCCATTTCTAGAGATATTACATAAGCCTCCCCAGTCTAGAGTTATTACATAAGCTTCCACATTTTAGAGATATTAGAGAAGCTTCCCCCTTCTAGAGATATCACATATACTCTTCCCCATTGTAGAAATTGTAGAAAAAGAGAAAATCAGGACAGAAGAAAAAGGATATCAAAGTGAAACAGTTCTCTAAAGACACAGGAGACAATAATACAAGAAATAACACTTCTGTAGCTTGTCAACTATGTGTCTGTCTATCCCTGTTCTCTCCTCTCTGCACAGGCCATACAAACGCTTCACACCGCGTGGCCGTTGCCACTCTAACCTGGTGGTCCCAGCGCGCACGACCCACGTGGAGTTCCAGGTCTCCGGCAGCCTCTGGAACTGCCGGTCTGCAGCCAACAAGGCTGAGTTCATCTCAGCCTATGCTACCCTCCAGTCCCTAGACTTCCTGGCGCTGACGGAAACATGGATTACCACAGATAACACTGCTACTCCTACTGCTCTCTCTTCGTCTGCCCACGTGTTCTCGCATACCCCTAGAGCATCGAGCCAGCGGGGTGGTGGCACTGGAATCCTCATCTCTCCCAAGTGGACATTCTCGCTTTCTCCCCTGACCCATCTGTCTATCTCCTCATTTGAATTCCATGCTGTCACAGTTACCAGCCCTTTCAAGCTTAACATCCTTATCATTTATCGCCCTCCAGGTTCCCTTGGAGAGTTCATCAATGAGCTTGACGCCTTGATAAGTTCCTTTCCTGAGGATGGCTCACCTCTCACAGTTCTGGGTGACTTTAACCTCCCCACGTCTGCCTTTGACTCATTCCTCTCTGCCTCCTTCTTTCCACTCCTCTCCTCTTTTGACCTCACCCTCTCACCTTCCCCCCCTACTCACAACGCAGGCAATACGCTTGACCTCATCTTTACTAGATGCTGTTCTTCCACTAATCTCATTGCAACTCCCCTCCAAATCTCCGACCACTACCTTGTATCCTTTTCCCTCTTGCTCTCATCCAACACTTCTCACTCTGCCCCTACTCGGATGGTATTGCGCCGTCCCAACCTTCGCTCTCTCTCTCCCGCTACTCTCTCCTCTTCCATCCTATCATCTCTTCCCTCTGCTCAAACCTTCTCCAACCTATCTCCTGATTCTGCCTCCTCAACCCTCCTCTCCTCCCTTTCTGCATCCTTTGATTTTCTCTGTCCCCTATCCTCCAGGCCGGCTCGGTCCTCCCCTCCTGCTCCGTGGCTCGACGACTCACTACGAGCTCACAGAACAAGGCTCCGGGCAGCCGAGCGGAAATGGAGGAAAACTCGCCTCCCTGCGGACCTGGCATCCTTTCACTCACTCCTCTCTACATTCTCCTCTTCTGTCTCTGCTGCTAAAGCCACTTTCTACCACTCTAAATTCCAAGCATCTGCCTCTAACCCTAGGAAGCTCTTTGCTACCTTCTCCTCCCTCCTGAATCCTCCTCCCCCTCCCCCCCCTCCTCCCTCTCTGCGGATGACTTCGTCAACCATTTTGAAAAGAAGGTTGACGATATCCGATCCTCGTTTGCTAAGTCAAACGACACCGCTGGTCCTGCTCACACTGCCCTACCCTGTGCTTTGACCTCTTTCTCCCCTCTCTCTCCAGATGAAATCTCGCGTCTTGTGACGGCCGGCCGCCCAACAACCTGCCCACTTGACCCTATCCCCTCCTCTCTTCTCCAGACCATTTCCGGAGACCTTCTCCCCTTCCTCACCTCGCTCATCAACTTATCCTTGACCGCTGGCTACGTCCCTTCCGTCTTCAAGAGAGCGAGAGTTGCACCCCTTCTGAAAAAACCTACACTCAATCCCTCCGATGTCAACAACTACAGACCAGTATCCCTTCTTTCTTTTCTCTCCAAAACTCTTGAACGTGCCGTCCTTGGCCAGCTCTCCTGCTATCTCTCTCAGAATGACCTTCTTGATCCTAATCAGTCAGGTTTCAAGACTGGGCATTCAACTGAGACTGCTCTTCTCTGTGTCACGGAGGCTCTCCGCACTGCTAAAGCTAACTCTCTCTCCTCTGCTCTCATCCTTCTAGACCTATCTGCTGCCTTTGATACTGTGAACCATCAGATCCTCCTCTCCACCCTCTCCGAGTTGGGCATCTCCGGCGCGGCCCACGCTTGGATTGCATCCTACCTGACAGGTCGCTCCTACCAGGTGGCGTGGCGAGAATCTGTCTCCTCACCATGCGCTCTCACCACTGGTGTCCCCCAGGGCTCTGTTCTAGGCCCTCTCCTATTTCTCGCTATACACCAAGTCACTTGGCTCTGTCATATCCTCACATGGTCTCTCCTATCATTGCTATGCAGACGACACACAATTAATCTTCTCCTTTCCCCCTTCTGATAACCAGGCGGCGAATCGCATCTCTGCATGTCTGTCAGACATATCAGTGTGGATGACGGATCACCAGCTCAAGCTGAACCTCGGCAAGACGGAGCTGCTCTTCCTCCCGGGGAAGGACTGCCCCTTCCATGATCTCGCCATCACGGTTGACAACTCCCTTGTGTCCTCCTCCCAGAGTGCTAAGAACCTTGGCGTGATCCTGGACAACACCCTGTCGTTCTCCACTAACATCAAGGCGGTGACCCGATCCTGTAGGTTCATGCTCTACAACATTCGCAGAGTACGACCCTGCCTCACACAGGAAGCGGCGCAGGTCCTAATCCAGGCACTTGTCATCTCCCGTCTGGATTACTGCAACTCGCTGTTGGCTGGGCTCCCTGCCTGTGCCATTAAACCCCTACAACTCATCCAGAACGCCGCAGCCCGTCTGGTGTTCAACCTTCCCAAGTTCTCTCACGTCACCCCGCTCCTCCGCTCTCTCCACTGGCTTCCAGTTGAAGCTCGCATCCGCTACAAGACCATGGTGATTGCCTACGGAGCTGTGAAGGGAACGGCACCTCCATACCTTCAGGCTCTGATCAGGCCCTACTCCCAAACAAGGGCACTGCGTTCATCCACCACTGGCCTGCTGGCCCCCCTACCTCTGAGGAAGCACAGTTCCCGCTCAGCCCAGTCAAAACTGTTCGCTGCTCTGGCACCCCAATGGTGGAACAAGCTCCCTCACGACGCCAGGACAGCGGAGTCAATCACCACCTTCCGGAGACACCTGAAACCCCACCTCTTTAAGGAATACCTAGGATAGGATAAAGTAATCCTTCTAACCCCCCCCCCCCCCCTTAAAAGATTTAGATGCACTATTGTAAAGTGGTTGTTCCACTGGATATCATAAGGTGAATGCACCATTTTGTAAGTCGCTCTGGATAAGAGCGTCTGCTAAATGACTTAAATGTAATGTAAATGTAGAAATATTACATATGCTTCCCCATTCTACAGTTATTACAAAAGCTTCCCCAATTTAGAGATATTACATACGCTTCCCATTCTCCAGATATTACATAAGCTTCCCCATTTTACAGATTTTACATAAGCTTCACCATATTTGACCGAAGGTGAAACATAATTTAATTTCCCTGAACAATTTCCTGTCAACTCAGCAGTCTGAGCAATCCAGTCCCCCCCCCCCCCTCCAGCCTCCAAAAATAAAACATGCATTTATATATATCCAGACTTGGGCTTGATTTTGCTCATTGTTGTTGAATATTTTATGACTCCGCATTTGCAGCTCACAGCTCGCAAGCTGCAATGCTCAGGGACTGGGAGAGCGTCGGCTATTCATACCGTAGAGGTATCAGGTTTGAGGTACAGAGGTTTGTTCATTAAAGTGAGACACTGTTTAAAGGCACAATCTTGGATTTAAACAACAACAAAGTGGACACCCTGCTACAATTTTGTTAAACAGCTGAGGGATGGGGCCGGATAACTGCAACCACTCTCAAATTCATGGACAGAGCTACAATATATGGATGCAAGGATTTACCATCCATCAATCAAAATGATAGTTTTAATAATGTTTGAGTCAAACAAGTACTAATGGGGGTTAGACAGTTGATTCTAATGTCATGAAGCATTCATAAATTATATATTACTAATTTAAAAGTCCAAAAATGGATGCTCCAATCCCAGATTGCCCCTTTAAGGACTTGCTTAAGCATCAGGAGTCAGAGAAGGAGAAGGAGAGTTAATACCGGTGGTGAGATGACAGTTATAGTACCCTTGTGAAATAATGATGAAATGTAATGGCACTTCCTTCATATTTAGATGAAAACAAAAATAAAGTTTTAAACTCTAGGGAGGACAGGGGTGGGGCTGGTTCTCACAATGGTTGGTTTTAATAAGTAAAACGTTGATGGTGCTGTGATTTGATTTGGATGTAGAAATATGTGTATTACTTTACATAGATAAATTCTGTTAGTATGTCCTTGTCGCAAAACTTTGAGTTGAAGACAACTTTTGTGTGTCCATGGCCAAAATCACTTGATCAAATGATCATTGTATAAATTAGACAAGGTTGTAACAGTTTACTGCCTTTTCCGGAAAACAAATCCATTGACAGTTGATTAGTCTGTTAATTTGTACCGAACATTATCAAAAAATAAATACATTCTGAAAGCACCATAGTCTAATCCAAAAAGGCGCTGTACCATTCTTGATGATAAATTATGTGCATTGTCCTTCAAGACAGTATTATTCCCACTGCATTCTGGAGCTAGACACATGTACAACACAAAACATCCGTCTGCCTTGCCAGCCAGACATACTGTGCATAGCAGTCCACAACATCGGCAGAAAGACAGAGTGAAGCATGTCATTGGAATCGCGTCATGTTGTACAACCGTCTTGGCAGAGACTGAGTAATCTCATTGTTGAGAATACGAATGTTTCCACTCAGCTGTATGATGTAAACGTTGGCAGGTGCCCCCACAATAACGCACAGTAGAGTAAATTTACAGATGGAATGTCAACGAAACAATGCCGTGACCCTGCTCTTAGTATGCACAATACGACCGTGGGATCATGATATCCAACATCCTGTTTTCCAACATCCTGTTTTCCAACATCCTGTTTTCCAACAACCTGATTTCCAACATCCTGTTTTCCAACATCCTGTTTTCCAACATCCTGTTTTCCAACAACCTGATTTCCAACAACCTGACTTCCAACATCCTGATTTCCAACATCCTGATTTCCAACAACCTGATTTCCAACATCCTGATTTCCAACAACCTGACTTCCAACATCCTGTTTTCCAAAGACTGGCAGAGGACCTGGCCAGATAGATAACAAAGGAAGCAAAGAGAGAAGGAAGCACAAGGAAGGGTGAGTTGAAATACAGAATGACAGGAGGGGGTAAACAAATGCTACAATTGATCTGGGGCCCTATGAGGTTATTATCCCTATAGACTATTTCAGGGCCATGGTGAGCTCCTTGGCTATCTGAATGGGATAGGGAGTTCCCACGTGCCTGGACATTTATGAGACAACTCAGCAGTGTTGTTACACACACACATACACACATACTCACACACACACACACACACACACACACACACACACACACACACACACACACACACACACACACACACACACACACACACACACACACACTCACTCAGACACACACACAGACACACACAGGGTTCCTATATCTTATTTCAGCACCATGGAGAGCTCTGCGATGAAGGCAGAATGGGACACTAGCCCCCTGTGCCTAGGATATTACAAGGGCTATTCAATTATCCCACATGGGAATTTGGTCTGTCTATCTAAATATCTGTACAGCAGTGGAGGCCGGTGGGTGGAGCTATAGGAGGAGCTGCTCATTGTAATGGCTGGAATGGAATTAACGGAACAGTATCAAACACATAAAACATATGGAAACCACGTTTGACTGTATTCCTTTAATTCCATTCCAGGCATTACAATTAGCCCCTCCTATAGCGCATGCCACCAGCCTCCACTGCTGTACAGTATCTATCAGTCTTCCTTTGTGACATGATCCAGTGCAAAGCTAGGTCAAGCTTTATGTTGTCCATTCAGCACTGTATGTAAACCTCACAAAACAAGTTAATGGGCTAGTGTGACCGTTGGCCCACATCTGGGGTAGAAGGGGTTTTATAGTGGCTAAATCCTAAGGGGAACATGGTTTGAATACATGCAGCAATGCTGAGTTCTAGGTGAAATCTCAGTCCTTAAAGATTAATTAAACTGATAAAAACTGCTCTAAAACTGGGCTGTTTCCATTAATCAGCAGCCCAGTAATTTTATCTTTATTCTCTGTAATTTAAAAGTTCTGCCATGGTGTTCTATTCCCACCTCTATATACGTACATTAATTTACCAGGTCCTAATTGGCTCTTGAACAATAGCTTGTTTGATTCACTCACTGTTTGAGGCAGCAGGCAATAATAGGACAGGGTTAGTTGTGAAGCTGGCGAGTGGAACTTCAAAACATGTTTCCCATATTTTCAGATGCTCTTTTTTGTTTAGCACCTCTAAAACTTTGGACTGGTACTTTTTATATTCTTTAGAATATACGTGTGAGTACATGTTGAACTATTGTTTTCGAATTTTCACAGGACACCATTCATTGTAGCCTGAGCACAGACCGCCATACCGCTTTTCACTGATAGTTTCTGGCCATCTTAATGTTTTGTTCTACTTGTTGGTGACAACACACAAGATAAACACTAAAAACACTAACAAATCTAACAACACTAACACCACTAACACTTACAACAAAAACAACACTAACAACACCAAATACACAAACAACACTCTAACAACATTACCAACAATAAAAACAATATCAAATCTATAAACTATAACAACAATAACAATTCTAACAACTCTAACAACTCGAACAACAATAACAACTCTAAAACCTCTAACACTAACAACAATATAAACAGTAACAACTCTAACAACAATAACAACTCTAAAACCTCTAACACTAACAACAATATAAACAGTAACAACTCGAACATCAATAACAACTCTAAAACCTCTAACACTAACAACAATATAAACAGTAACAACTCTAACAACAATAACAACTCTAAAACCTCTAACACTAACAACAATATAAACAGTAACAACTCTAACAACAATAACAACTCTAAAACCTCTAACACTAACAACAATATAAACAGTAACAACTCGAACATCAATAACAACTCTAAAACCTCTAACACTAACAACAATATAAACAGTAACAACTCTAACAACAATAACAACTCTAAAACCTCTAACACTAACAACAATATAAACAGTAACAACTCTAACAACAATAACAACTCTAACAATTGTATCAACACTATCAACAATGACAACAAAAACAACTCCAACAACAATAACAACACTAACAACTCTAACAACACTAACAACTCTTACAACTCTAACAACAATAACAACACGAACAACACTAACAACACTAACAATACTTTGAACTCTAATGACACGAACAACACGAACAACACTTTCAACAATAACAACATTAACAACTCGAACACCACTAACAACACTAACAACAATAACAACACTAATAACAGTAACAACATTAACAACACTAACAACAATAACAACAATAACAACACTAACAACACAAACAAAACTAACAACACTAACAACAATAACAACACTAACAACAATAACAACACTAATAACAGTAACAACATTAACAACACTAACAACAATAACAACAATAACAACACTAACAACACAAACAAAACTAACAACACTAACAACAATAACTACACTAACAACTCTAACAACACTATCAACAATAACAACAATAACAACAATAACAACTCTAACAACAATAACAATAAACTCTAACAACTCTAACAACAATAACAATGAACTCTAACAACTCTAACAAAACAATCAACAATAACAACAATAACAACACTAACAACACTAACAACAATAACAACACTAA
Organism: Salmo salar; assembly: GCF_965601325.2. Lineage (NCBI taxonomy): Eukaryota > Metazoa > Chordata > Actinopteri > Salmoniformes > Salmonidae > Salmo > Salmo salar. Next base: position 95,803,410 of record NC_138304.1, read on the forward strand.
CAACAGTAACAACACTAACAATTCTAACAAGACCAAGACTGAAAACACTAACAAGACCAACACCAAAAACACTAACAAGACCAAAACTAAAAACACTAACAATCCAACACTAAAAACACTAACATCACTAACTAGACTAACAACTCTACGAACTCAAACAACTCTGAAAGTATTATTTATTCATTGTCTAGAAGTGTGGTAGCAACAGTCCGTGAACTTAGCAGGAGATCTACATTGATTAATGTTTATGCCCTCCTTTTCTCTCTTGCTATCTTTTCCCCCTCTCAATCCCCCTCTCTCTCTTTCCACGCTGCCTCTCTTTTCATTTTCATTGGGCCTCCCTCTCTGCCTCTTTCTCAGTCTCTTTATTCACCCCCTTCAACCCCCCCCCCCCCCTTTGTAATCTGGTCCTCTTCCATGTTTCAATTAAAATAGACAACAGAGCTGTGCTTTGGGGAAGTTTAAGGTGGAATCCAGTTTAAATAATACATATTTTCCCTGCAAGACTTGTACGCTGTTTCCTCTGTGTGTGTGTGTGCTCTGTGTGTGTATGTGTGTTTGTCTGTGTGTATAAAACATCTATGCAGTATCCAGGGGTAGGAGGTTGGGGAGAGGCAGTGTTCCATGAACTTAACTAGAGGTTCTTGCTGATCAAATGTGACAATTATGATAGTGTTCCAAGGAGCTTCCATTCTCCAACTCCCCCTTCTATCCCTCTCTCTTTCTTGTTATCTCTCTCATCCTCTCTTCATTTACCTTTCTCTTTCCATGAATCCCTCTCTCCCTCTGTTTACATATTTATCCATTTCTCTTGTTCTCCATTTTCTCTTCTTCTTAGTCTTACGTATTCTTCACCCTCTCTATAGTCCACCTCTCTGCTCTCTACCCCTTTCCCTTTTTCCTCCATTATTTCTCTCTCTCCTCATTCCTATCTCTCTCCCTTCATTTCCCTTCCTCTACTCATCCCTCTCTCTCTGGGTCCATTCTTCAGTGCTGGCTGCAGTCATCATGGCGGCTAGGTGAGTAAATAAAGGCTGCTTCATCAACACACCGGCCCCTTCCCTCTACACCATCAATCACATGCTGAGACAGAAAGAAAGAAAGAGAGAGAAAGGGGGGGGAGCACATCAGAAATCAGCTCAATGTAATTTAAGAATCCATAGAATCTAACCACTGGGACAATTGGAAAACTCTAAACAAACAACAACATGAAGAGTTATCAATCCAAAACTAAGATGCACGGATAAACCACTTCTCCAATCTTTTATGTTCTATAACAATCAACAACCAGAAAAAACATATACAGTTGAAGTCGCAAGTTTACTTACACCTTAGCCAAATACATTTAAATTCAGTTTTTCACAATTCCTGACATTTAATCCAAGTAAACATTCCCTTTCTTAGGTCAGTTAGGATCACCACTTTATTTTAAGAATGTGAAATGTCAGAATAATAGTAGAGAGAATGATTTATTTCAGCTTTTATTTCTTTCATCACATTCCCAGTGGGTCAGAGGTTTACAGACACTCAATTAGTATTTGGTAGCATTGCCTTTAAATTGTTTAAATTGGGTCAAATGTTTCGGGTGGCCTTCCACAAGCTTCCCACAATAAGTTGGGTGAATTTTGCCCCATTCCTCCTGACAGAGCTGGTGTAACTGAGTCAGGTTTGTAGGCCTCCTTGCTCGCACACACATTTTCAGTTCTGCCCACAAATGTTCTATAGGATTGAGGTCAGGGCTTTGTGAGGGCCACTCCAATACCTTGACTTTATGGTCCTTAAGCCATTTTGCCACAACTTTGGAAATATGCTGGGGGTCATTGTCCATTTGGAAGACCCATTTGCGACCAAGATTTAACCTCCTGACTGATGTCTTAAGATGTTGCTTCAATATTTCCACATAATTGTCCTTCCTCATGAAGCCATCTATTTTGTGAAGTGCACCAGTCCCTCCTGCAGCAAAGCACCCACACAACATGATGCTGCCACCCAGTGCTTCACGGTTGGGATGGTGTTATTCGGCTTGCAAGCCTCCTCCTTTTTCCTCCAAACATAACAATGGTCAATATGGCCAAACAGTTCTATTTTTGTTTCATCAGACCAGAGGACATTTCTCCAAAAAGTACGATCTTTGTCCCCATGTGCAGTTGCAAACTGTAGTCTGGCTTTTTTTTATGGCAGTTTTGGAGCAGTGCCTTCTTCCTTGCTGAGTGGCCTTTCAGGTTATGTCGATATAGAACTCGTTTTACTGTGGATATAGACATGTTTGTAGCTGTTTCCTCTAGCATCTTCACAAGGTCCTTTGCTGTTGTTCTGGGATTCATTTGCACTTTTCACACCAAAGTACGCTCATCTCTAGGAGACAGAACACGTCTACTTCCTGAGTGGTATGACTGTTGCGTGGTCCCATAGTGTTTATACTTGCGTACTATTGTTTGTACAGATGAACGTGGTACCTTCAGGTGTTTGGAAATTGCTCCCAAGGATGAACCAGACTTGGCTGATTTATTTTGATTTTCCCATGATGTCAAGCAGAGACACTAGGTTTGAAGGTAGGCCATGAAATACATCTACAGGTACACCTCCAATTGACTCAAATGATCAATTAGGCTATCAGAAGCTTCTAAAGCCATGACATCATTTTCTGGAAATTTCCAAGCTGTTTAAAGGCACAGTCAACTTAGTGTATGTAAACTTCTGACCCACTGGAATTGTGATACAGTGAATTATAAGTGAAATTATCTGCCTGTAAACAATTGTTGGAAAAATTACTTGTGTCATGCACAAAGTAGATGTCCTTAACCGACTTGCCAAAACTAAAGTTTGTTTAACAAGAAATTTGTGGAGTGGTTGAAAAATGAGTTTTAATGACTCCAACATAAATGCATGTAAACTTCCGACTTCAACTCTACATGATCAAAAACCAGTCTTATGATCAACTATTTACCAGAACCAACTGGATTCTCCAATTACATTGAATGAACTACAGGACAGAATACAATCCCTCCAACCCAAAAAGGCTTGTGGGGTTGATGGTATCTTAAATGAAATGGTGAAATATACAGACCACAAATTCCAATTGGCTGTACTTAAACTCTTTAACATCATTCTCAGCTCTGGCATCTTCCCCAATATTTGAAATGGTAAAATATACAGACCACAAATTCCAATTGGCTGTACTTAAGCTCCTTAACATCATCCTCAGCTCTGGCTGTCACGACTTCTGCCGAAGTCGGCTCCTCTCCTTGTTCGGGTGGCGTTCAGCGGTCGTCAACACCGGCTTTCTAGCCATCACTGCTCCATTTTTCATTTATCCATTTGTTTTGTCTTGTTCCCTGCACACCTGGGTTTTCATGCCCCAATCACACTACATGTATTTATTCCTCTGTTCCCCCTCATGTCTGAGTTTGTTCGTGTGTTACGTGTTTTGTAACGCGCCAGGCTGGCGTTCGTTATTTCCATGTTATTTCACGAAGCTTGTTTGAATTTGTAAAAATTTTTTGTTTTGTGACTGTTTTTGCATGCTTTACACTTTGCCTTGTTGACTGGAGGTTTTTGACGCAGCTGCGTCCGTTTGTAATCTCTCTCCTGCCAAAATAAAGTGTGTGCCTGTTCACAATTCTCTGCTCTCCTGCACCTGACTTCACCACAAGTACGCACACGCCTGACACTGGCGTCTTCCCCAATATTTGGAACCAAGGACTGATCACCCAAATCCACAAAAGTGGAGACAAATTTGACCCCAATAACTATGGGGGGATGTGCGTGAACAGCAGCCTTGGGAAAATCCTCTGCATTATCATTAACAGCAGACTCATACATTCCCTCAGCAAAAACAATGTACTGAGCAAATGTCAAATTGGCCTTTTACCAAATTATTGTACAACAGACCACATATTCAACTTGCACACCCTAACTGACAAATAAACAAAACAAAACAAAGGCAAAGTCTTCTCATGACTTGTTGATTTCAAAAAACCTTCAACTCAATTTGGCATGAGGGTCTGCTATACAAATTGATGGAAAGTGGTGTTAGGGGAAAAACAGACGGCATTATAAAATCCATGTACAGAAACAAGTGTGCGGTTTAAATTGGCAAAAAACAAACATATTTCTTTCCACAGGACCGTGGGGTAAGACAGGGTTGCAGCTTAAGCCCAACCCTCTTCAACATATATATCGACGAATTGGCAAGGCCACTAGAAAAGTCTGCAGCACCTGGCCTCACCCTACTAGAATCTGAAGTCAAATTTCTACTGTTTGCTGATGATCTGGTGCTTCTGTCACCAACCAAGGAGGGCCTACAGCAGCACCTAGATCTTCTGCACAGATTCTGTGCCCTGAAGGTAAATCTCAGTAAGACCAAAATAATGGTGTTTCAAAAAAGGTCCAGTTGCCTGGACCACGAATACAAATTCGATGTAGACACCGTTGCCCTAGAGCACTCAAAAAACAATACATACCTTGGCCTAAACAACAGCACCACCGGTAACTTCCACATAGCTGTGAACAATCTGAGAGACAAGGCAAGAAGGGCCTTCTATGCCATCAAAAGGAACATCAAATTTGACATACCAATTAGGATCTGGCTAAAAATACTTGAATCAGCTATAGAACTCATTGCCCTTTATGGTTGTGAGATCTGGGCTCCGCTCACCAACCAAGAATTCACTAAATTGGACAAACTCCAAATTGAGACTCTGCATGCAGAATTCGACAAAAATATCCTCAGTGTACAACGTAAAACACCAAATAATGCATGCAGAGCAGAATTAGGCGGATACCCGCTAAGTATTAAAATCCAGAAAAGAGACGTTAAATTCTATAACCATCTAAAAGGAAGCGATTCCCAAACCTTCCAAAATGAAGCCATCACCTACAGAGTAGTTAACCTGGAGAAGAGTCCCCTAAGCAAGCTGGATATGTTTGAAGCCAGCAGCATACCACCCTGCATCCCACTGCTGAGTTGCTTCTTAAGCTAAGCAGGGTTGGTCCTGGTTGGTCCCTGGATGGGAGACCACATGGTGTTGGAGGCCCAGTAGGAGGCTCCCTTTCCTCTGGTCTAATTATCCCAATCCCCCTGGGCAATTATTGAGGACATTGCCCTGTGTATGGTGATGTCTTTCAGATGGGATGTTAAGCGGGTCTCCTGACTCTCTGTGGTCACTAAAGATCCCATGGTGCTTATTGTAAGAGAAAGTGTGTAAATGAGGGCCAATCTGCCCATCTAATCAGCCCCAGCTTCCAATTGGCTCAGTCATTCCACTCCTCTCCCCTGTAAATATTCCCAAGGTTGTTGCTGTAAATGGGAATGTATTCTCAGTCAACTTACCTGGTAAAAGTAAGGGTTAAATGGTCCTGGGGCTCTGTTCACAAACAGAGCCTACAGAGCCCCAGGACAGCAACACAGTTAGACCAAATCATGAGAAAACAAAAAGATCATTACTCAGGAGACTGAAAATATTTGGCATGAGTCCTCAGATCCTCAAAAGGTTCTACAGCTGCACCATTGAGAGCATCTTGTGGTTTCATCACTGTCTGGTATGGCAACTGCTTGGACCTCAGACCACAAGGAACTACAGAGGCTAGTGTGTACGGCCCAGTACATCACTGGAGTCAAGCTCCCTGCCACCAGGACCTCTATACCAGGCGGTGTTAGAGGAAGGCCCTAAAAATGGTTAAAGACTGCAGCCACCCTAGTCATAAACTGTTCTCTCTGCTACTGCACGGCGAGTGATACCATAGCGCCAAGTCTAGGTCCAAATGGCTTCTTAACAGCTTCTACCCCCAAGCCATAAGACTCCTGAAGAGATAATCAAATGGCTACCCGGACCCCTCTTTTACGCTGTTGCTACGCTCTGTTTATTGTCTATGCATAGTCACTTTAACTCAACCTACATGTACATATTACCTCAATTACCTTGACTAACCAATGCCCCTGCACATAGCCTCGCTATTGTTATTTTACTGCTGCTGTTTAATTATTTGTTACTTTTATTTTATTTTTCTTTACTTAATTAACTTCTTTGGGCTAGGGGGCAGTATTTTCACATCCGGATAAAAAAACGTACCCGATTTAATCTGGTTACGACTCCTGCCCAGTAACTAGAATATGCATATAATTATTGTCTTTGGATAGAAAACACCCTAAAGTTTCTAAAACTGTTTGAATGGTGTCTGTGAGTATAACAGAACTCCTATGGCAGGCAAAAACCTGAGAAGGTTTCATGCAGGAAGTGGCCTGTCTGACAAGGTGTTGTTGTTCTTGCTTCTGTGTATTGAAGAGTCAGGATCTTAGCTGTAACGTGACATTTCCTAGGGCTCCAATAGGCTCTCAGAGCCCGGGAAAAACCTGAACGATGATGAGGCAACCTCAGGCTGAAACACATTATCGCCTTTTCCAAGTGGCCCATCAGAGGACAATGGAATTAGGCGCGTGCCCGATTCGACCCCGTGCAGTATTTTCCTTCGGCTGTTTAGCTCTGTGCAGATTCCCGGTCGGAATATTATCGCTTTTTTTACGAGAATAATGGCATAAAAATTGATTTTAACCTGTTAGGGCTAGGGGGCAGCATTTGCACGTCTGGATAAAAAAAATGTACCCGATTTAATCTGGTTACTAATCCTACCCAGTAACTAGAATATGCATATACTTATTATATATGGATAGAAAACACTCTAAAGTTTCTAAAACTGTTTGAATGGTGTCTGTGAGTATAACAGAACTCATTTGGCAGGCAAAACCCTGAGACATTTTCTGACAGGAAGTGGATACCTGATGTGTTGTATTGACTTTAAACCTATCCCATTGAAAAACACAGGGGCTGAGGAATATTTTGGCACTTCCTATTGCTTCCACTAGATGTCACCAGCCTTTACAAAGTGTTTTGAGTCTTCTGGAGGGAGATCTGACCGAACAAGAGCCATGGAACGATGATGTCCCATTAGACACCTGGCGCGCGAGTTCATGTTGGGTACCCTCGTTCCAATACGTTATAAAAGAGTATGCATTCGTCCACCTTGAATATTATTCATGTTCTGGTTAAAAAAGGCCCTAATGATTTATGCTATACAACGTTTGACATGTTTGAACGAACGTAAATATATTTTTTCCCCTCGTTCATGACGAGAAGTCCGGCTGGCTTAGATCATGTGCTAACAAGACGGAGATTTTTGGACATAAATGATGAGCTTTTTTGAACAAAACTACATTCGTTATGGACCTGTGATACCTGGAAGTGACATCTGATGAAGAGAATCAAAGGTAATGGATTATTTACATAGTATTTTCGATTTTAGATCTCCCCAACATGACGTCTAGTCTGTATCGCAACGCGTATTTTTCTGGGCGCAGTGCTCAGATTATTGCAAAGTGTGATTTCCCAGTAAGGTTATTTTTAAATCTGGCAAGTTGATTGCGTTCAAGAGATGTAAATCTATAATTCTTTAAATGACAATATAATATTTTACCAATGTTTTCTAATTTTAATTATTTAATTTGTGACGCTGACTTGACTGCCGGTTATTGGAGGGAAACGATTTCCTCAACATCAATGCCATAGTAAAACGCTGTTTTTGGATATAAATATGAACTTGATAGAACTAAAAATGCATGCATTGTCTAACATAATGTCCTAGGAGTGTCATCTGATGGAGATTGTAAAAGGTTAGTGCATCATTTTAGCTGGTTTTATGGTTTTGGTGACCCTGTCTTTGACTTGACAAAACATTACACACAACTCTTGTAAATGTACTGTCCTAACATACTCTAAATTTATGCTTTCGCCGTAAAACCTTTTTGAAATCGTAAAACGTGGTTAGATTAAGGAGATGTTTATCTTTCAAATGGTGTAAAATAGTTGTATTTTTGAAAAATTTGAATTTTGACATTTATTTGGATTCAAATTTGCCGCTCTTGAAATGAACCTGCTGTTGATGGAGTGCACCACGGGTGGCACGCTAGCGTCCCACCTAGCCCATAGAGGTTAAACAGCGGTTGACATGCTTCGAAGTACGGTAATGGAATATTTAGACATTTTTTGTCACGAAATGCGCCATGTGCACGACCGTTATTTACCATTTCGGATAGTGTCTAGAACTCACGAACAAAACGACGCTGTTTGGATATAACGATGGATTATTTGGGACCAAACCAACATTTGTTATTGAAGTAGAAGTCCTGGGAGTGCATTCTGACGAAGAACAGGAAAGGTAAGACCATTTCTGTTATAGTAAATGGGATTTTGGTGAAGGCTAAACTTGCCGGGTGTCTAAATAGCTAGCCCTGTGATGCCGGGCTATCTACTCAGAATATTGCAAAATGTGCTTCATCCGAAAAGCTATTTTAAAATCGGACATATCGAGTGCATAGAGGAGTAATGTATCTATAATTCTTAAAATAATTGTTATGCTTTTTGTGAACGTTTATCGTGAGTAATTTAGTAAATTGTTAGTAAATTCCCCGGAAGTTTGCGGGGGGTATGCTTTTTCTGAACGTCACATGCTAATGTAAAAAGCTGGTTTTTGATATAAATATGAACTTGATTGAACAAAAAATGCATGTTTTGTATAACATAATGTCCTAGGTGTGTCATCTGATGAAGATCATCAAAGGTTAGTGCTGCATTTAGCTGTCTTCTGGGTTTTTGTGACATTATATGCTAGCTTGAAAAATGGGTGTTATTTCTGGCTGTGTACTCTGCTGACATAATCTAATGTTTTGCTTTCGTTGTAAAGCCTTTTTGAAATCGGACAGTGTGGTTAGATTAACGAGAGTCTTGTCTTTAAATAGCTGTAAAATAGTCATATGTTTGAGAAATTGAAGTTATAGCATTTCAAAGGTTTTGAAAATCGCGCCACAGGATTCAACTGGCTGTTACGTAGGTGGGACGAATTCGTCCCGCCGGTCCCATAGAGGTTAATAACACATATTTTTTTAACTTCTTAAAGCATTGTTGGTTAAGGGCTTGTAAGTAAGCTTTTCATTGTAAGGCCTACACCTGTTGTATTCTGCGCATGTCATGTCCTGACCAGTAAAAGGGGTTATTTGTCATTGTAGTTTGGTCAGGGCGTGGCAAGGGGTGTTTGTTTTGTGTGTTTTGGTGTTTTTGGTTTAGGTTCTATGTTTTCTATTTCTATGTTGAGTTTTTGGTATGACCTCCAATTAGAGACAGCTGGTTGTCGTTGCCTCTAATTGGAGGCCATATTTAGTTGAGGTTTGTTTCACTTGTGTTTTGTGGGTGGTTATTTTCTGTATAGCCTGTGTGCCTTATGGAACTGTTTTTCATCGTACGTTTATTTTGTTTAAGTGTTTTCATCAAATAAATTAAGTATGAGCACTTTACCCGCTGCGCCTTGGTCCTATCCTTACAACGCCTATGACAGCGCATGTGACATAACATTTGATTTGATTTGACACATTTTAAAGAATTTACAAAAAAACTGAGCAAACTAGAATGCTTGTAGAAAGAGAATGAAGGGAAGCGCTGCTAAGGTACACAACAGTTGATTTTCTCTTTGAAAACTAGAATGCTATTTGTCCCTAAACAGAGAGTACACTGTGGCAGAATACCTGACCACTGTGACTGTACCAAAATGAAGGAAATCTTTGACTATGGACATACTCAGTGAGCATAGCCTTGCTATTGAGAAAGGCTGCTGAAGGCAGACCTGGCTCTCAAGAGAAGACAGGCTATGTGCACACTGCCAACAAAAGGAGGTGGAAACTGAGCTGCATTTCCTAACCTCCAACCAAATGTATGACCATATTAGAGACACATACCTCCCTCAGATTACACAGACCCACACAAAATTTGAAAACAAATCCAATTTTGAAATACTCCCATATCTACTGGGTGAAATACAATAGTGTGCAGTCACAGCAGCATGATTTCTGACCTGTTGCTACAAGAAAAGGGCAATCAGTAAAGAACAAACACCATTGTAAATACAATGTTAATTTATTTTCCCTTTTGTACTTTAACTATTTGTACATCATTACAACACTGTATATAGACATATGACATTTGAAGTGTCTTTATTCTTTTGTAACTTTTACTGTTCATTTTTATTGTTTATTTCACATTTGTATATTATTGTCACGTCCTGACCATAGTAAGATGTTATTTTCTATGGTAGAGTAGGTCAGGGTGTGACAGGGGGTGTTTTTCTATGTTTTGTATTTCTATGTTCATGTTCTAGTTTTCTATTTCTATGTTGGTTTTGTTTGGGATGATCTCCAATTAGAGGCAGCTGGTCCTCGTTGTCTCTAATTGGAGATCATACTTAAGTAGGTTTTTTTTCCCACCTGGTGTTGTAGGATCTTGTTTTTGTATTGCTCAGTGAAGCCTGCAGAACATGACGTTAGTATTTATTTGTTTATTGTTTTTGTATAGTGTTCTGAGTTAATAATAAATATTTATCATGAGCACTCAACACGCTGCACCTTGGTCTACTCCTTACGACGAACGTCACAATTATCTACTTCACTTGCTTTGGCAATGTTAACATATGTTTCCCATGCCAATAAAGCCCTGAAATTGAATTGAGAGAGAAGGGGAGAGAAGGAGAGAGGGGGAGAGAGAGAGAGAGAGAGAGAGAGAGGGGAGAGAAATACACAGAAAACACATGCATGGAAGCACACACATACAGAGATTAGCTCAGAGAGTCAAACAGAATCTATAATCTATCACATACAGTGCACAACATACACTCTCTCAGAGCATACACACATACCAGACCGAACACACACACACACACACACACACACACACACACACACACACACACACACACACACACACACACACACACACACACACACACAATCACCTCTCTCTGCTCTCCAGACCCTTTCCTTACACATTGTCATGACTCTCTCCTTGCTGAGGATCAAAGTTGGCAAATGGCTGACAGATAGCCAGAGCCCCTCTCTCAGACAGGTGAGGTGAGGAGAGAGATGGGACGGTTTTATGACACCTTCACACCCTGTCATAAACTAAGGAGGAGGGAAACTTCCTGTATCTGCCTTTCAATATCAACCAAAGGAATGCCTTTGTCTACAGAATACCTGTTACATCTGCCCCTGCCACGCCCTCTACTGCTCATGCTCATCCAATGTCTCCTTGACCTGCCGTCACTCACCCATTGCTCTCTCCCTCTCAATTCAATTCAAGGGGCTTTATTGGAATGGGAAACATGTTAACATTGCCAAAGCAAGTGAATTAGATAATATACAAAGTGAAAAAAACTATAAAAATGAACAGTAAACCTTACACTCACAGAAGTTCCAAAAGAATTAAGACATTTCAAATGTCATATTATGTATATATATATATATATATACAAATGGTTAAAGTACAAAAGGGAAAATAAATAAGCATAAATATGGATTATATTTACAATGGTGTTTGTTCTTCACTGGTTGACCTTGTGGCAACAGGTCACAAATCTTTCTGCTGTGATGGCACACTGTGGTATTTCATCCATTAGATATGGGAGTTTATCAAAATTGGGTTTGTTTTTGAATTCTTTGTGGATCTGTGTAATCTGAGGGAATTATGTATCTCTAATATGGTCATACATTTGGCAGGGGGTTAGGAAGTGCAGCTCAGTTTCCACCTCATGTTGTGGGCAGTGTGCACATAGCCTGTCTTCTCTTGAGAGCCAGGTCTACGTACCGTGGCCTTTCTCAATAGCAAGGATCACTGAGTTTGTACATAGTCAAAGCTTTCCTTAAATTTGGGTCAGTCACAGTGGTCAGGTATTCTGCCACTGTGTACTCTCTAATTAGGGCCAAATAGCATTCTCTCTGTCTGTGCGTGTGAGTGTGTGTGGGGCGGAGACAGGTGTGCTGGAGTCAGTGCAGATCACCACCAGCTGCAAACTGTTCCATAATCAAGACCTCTACATATACTCAGTCCTGCCTCTTCCATGCTGCCAGATCGTAATCTCTGCTCAGACAGTCTATGTTTCTAGCTGTTTGTTACTATTTAGATCCTGTTATCCTGTTTTCCTTGCCTGACACGGTTTTCCTCTCCGCTACAGTTCTGCCTGCTCTGACTCTGGTCCCTGTCTCCAGTCCCACGTCACCTCATCCTGCTACTTTTCCCTGGATTCCCCACTCTACTGCTGCCTTGGATTCCCCCCCCCCTGAATTGCTTACCCTGTCCCAACCCCTCTCGCTACAGCCTCAGCCTAGTTTCCTGCAACCCGCCCGAGCTTACCCTGGCCTGCACTCCATCTTCCCCCTGTGTTTCAATAAATACCTTGGTTACCTCATCCCAGTCTCATTGTCTGAGTCTGCTCTTGGGTTTCCCTGTTCCACTCTGCGTAAAAAGACCTTTGCCACCAAAAACTCTAACGGCCAAAAAATGAACTTAGGAACAATATTCATAAGATAGGAATGAATGTCCGTGGGGATCTTAAGAATAATCCTGTCATATTGTTTATTATTTTGTGATGTCATTAAGGATGGTAGAATGAAATAACTAACTCAGAAAGGGAACACATTCTATTTGTCAAGTTTACATCTAAATGTTGTATAAAATAATGATTAAGTATGAGAATTTCTTTAGTTTTCTAATGAGATGATTGTTTTTCATATAAGGTATGCACAGTCAGTAGCCACGCACAAGTGAGTTCAGAGTTCGTGTCAGCATGACAGAACACCCCCTTTGGCCAGAGCGCTTAAAAGGCCTCGCTAAGAATGAATGCCTGCGGAACCCCTACAAAAACAACTAAAATACCACAATTCAATTTTCTCAAACAATCAACTATTTTACACCATTTTAAAGACAAGACTCTTGTTAATCTAACCACATTGTCCGATTTCAAAAAGGCTTTACAGCGAAAGCAAAACATTAGATTATGTCAGGAGAGTACCCTGCCAAAAATAATCACACAGCCATTTTCAAAGCAAGCATATATGTCACAAAAAACAAAACCACAGCTAAATGCAGCACTAACCTTTGATGATCTTCATCAGATGACACTCCTAGGACATTATGTTATACAATATATGCATGTTTTGTTCAATCAAGTTCATATTTATATCAAAAACCAGCTTTTTACATTAGCATGTGATGTTCAGAACTAGCATACCCACCGCAAACTTCCGGTGAATTTACTAAATTACTCATGATAAACGTTCACAAAATACATAACAATTATTTTAAGAATTATAGATACAGAACTCCTTTATGCAATCGCGGTGTCAGATTTTAAAATAGCTTTTCGGCGAAAGCACATTTTTCAATATTCTGAGTACATAGCCCGGCCATCATGGCTAGCTAATTTGACACCCTCCAAGTTTGGTCCTCACCAAACTCAGATTTACTATAAGAAAAATTGGATTACCTTTGCTGTTCTTCGTCAGAATGCACTCCCAGGACTTCTACTTCAACAACAAATGTTGGTTTGGTTCCAAATAATCCATAGTTATATTGAAGTAGCTTTGTTTTGTTTGTGCGTTGAGGTCACTATCCGAAGGGTGACGCGCGAGTGCATTTCGTGACAAAAGAAATCAAAATATTCCATTACCGTACTTAGATGCATGTCAAACGCTGTTTAAAATCAATTTTTATGCTATTTTTCTCGTAAAATAGCGATAATATTCCAACCGGGCGACGTTGTATTCATTCAAAGGCTGAAAGAAAAAAATGGAGTCGTCTCGTGGACGCGCATCTCCAGTGTCACTGTTCCCTGCCTGACCACTCACAAAAACTCCTGCTGTTTTTCGCCCCTAGACTGCAGACACCCCATTACACTTTCTGGTGCCTTCTGAGAGCCAATGGAAGCCTTAGAAAATGTCACGTTACAGCAGAGATCCTCTATTTTTGATAAAGAGGCTATAGAAGGACAAGAAATGGTCAAACAGGGCACTTCCTGTATGGAATCTTCTCAGGTTTTGGCCTGCCATATGAGTTCTGTTATACTCACAGACACCATTCAAACAGTTTTCGAAACTTTAGGGTGTTTTCTATCCAAATCAAATAATTATATGCATATTCTAGTTTCTGGGCAGGAGTAATAACCAGATTAAATCGGGTACGTTTTTTTTATCCGGCTGTGAAAATACTGCCCCCTATCCTAAACAGGTTAACAAACTATAGTTTTGGCAAGTCGGTAAGGACATCTACATTGTGCATGACGCAAGTAATTTTTCCAACAATTGTATCACAATTCTAGTGGGTCAGAAGTTTACATAAACTAAGTTTACTGTGCCTTTAAACACCTTGAAAAATTCCAGAAAATGATGTCATGGCTTTAGAAGATTCTGATAGGCTAATTGACATAATTTCAGTCAACTGGAGGTGTACCTGTGGATGTATTTCAATGCCTACCTTAAAACTCAGTGCCTCTTTGCTTGACATCATGGGAAAATCAAAATAAATCAGCCAAGACCTCAGAAAAAAATTGTAGACTTGTAGACTAGAATTTCCAAACACCTGAAGGTACCACGTTCATCTGTACAAACAACACTACGCAAGTATAAACACCATGGGACCACGCAGCTGTTATTCCGCTCAGGAAGGAGATTCATTCTGTCTACTAGAGATGAATGTACTTTAGTGTTAAAAGTGCAAACAATCCTAGAACTACAGCAAGGACCTTGTGAAGATGCTGGAGGAAACAGGTACAAAAGTATCTATATCCACAGTAAAACGAGTCCTATATCGACATAAAGTCCGCTCAGCAAGGAAGAAGCCACTGCTCCATAACCGCCATTAAAAAAGTCAGACTACGGTTTGCAACTGCACATGGGGATAAAGATCATACTTTTAGGAGAAATGTCCTCTGGTCTGATGAAACAAAAATAGAACTGTTTGACCACAATGACATTTACATTTACATTTAAGTCATTTAGCAGACGCTCTTATCCAGAGCGACTTACAAATTGGTGCATTCACCTTATGATATCCAGTGGAACAACCACTTTACAATAGTACATCTATATCTTTTTTTTGTGGGGGGGGGGGGGGGGGGGGTTAGAAGGATTACTATATCCTATCCCAGGTATTCCTTAAAGAGGTGGGGTTTCAGGTGTCTACGGAAGGTGGTGATTGACTCCGCTGTCCTGGCGTCGTGAGAGAGCTTGTTCCACCATTTGGGTGCCAGAGCAGCGAACAGTTTTGACTGGGCTGAGCGGGAACTGTGCTTGCGCAGAGGTAGGGGGGCCAGCAGGCCAGAGGTGGATGAACGCAGTGCCCTTGTTTGGGTGTAGGGCCTGATCAGAGCCTGAAGGTACGGAGGTGCCGTTCCCCTCACAGCTCCGTAGGCAAGCACCATGGTCTTGTAGCGGATGCGAGCTTCAACTGGAAGCCAGTGGAGTGTGCGGAGGAGCGGGGTGACGTGAGAGAACTTGGGAAGGTTGAACACCAGACGGGCTGCGGCATTCTGGATGAGTTGTAGGGGTTTAATGGCACAGGCAGGGAGACCCGCCAACAGGGAGTTGCAGTAATCCAGACGGGAGATGAAAAGTGCCTGGATTAGGACCTGCGCCGCTTCCTGTGTAAGGCAGGGTCGTACACTGCGAATGTTGTAGAGCATGAACCTACAGGATCGGGTCACCGCCTTGATGTTAGCGGAGAACGACAGGGTGTTGTCCAGGGTCACGCCGAGGCTCTTAGCACTCTGGGAGGAGGACACAATGGAGTTGTCCACCGTGATGGCGAGATCATGGAAAGGGCAGTCCTTCCCCGGGAGGAAGAGCAGCTCCGTCTTGCAGAGGTTCAGCTTCAGCTTCAGCTTATCTCCCCCTCTACCCCATCCCTGTATCTCCACATCCACCCCATCCCTCTATCTCCCAATCCACGCAATCCCTCTATGTCCCCCATCCTCCCCATCCTTCTATCTCACCCATCCACCGTATCCCTCTATCTCCCCATCCTCCCAATCCCTCTATCTCCCCATCCTCCCCATCCTTCTATCTCACCCATCCACCATATCCCTCTATCTTCCCATCCTCCCAATCCCTCTATCTCCCCATCCTCCCCATCCCTCTATCTTCCCATCCTCCCCATCCCTCTATCTCCAACATCCTCCCCATCCCTCTCTCTCCCCAGCCTGCAATCTCAACATCCACCCCATCCCACTATATCCCCATCCTCCCCATTGCTCTAACTCCACATCCGCCCCATCCCTCTACATCCCCCATCAACCCCATCCCTCTATCTCCCACAAATCTCTATCTCCCCCTTCCCCCCATCCCACTATTTCCCCTTTCTCACTCTCCCTCCAGCTCCCCATCCTCCCCATCCCTCTGTCTCCCCCATCGACCACATCTCTCTATCTCCCCTTCCACCCCATCCCTCTATCTCACCATCCCTCTATCTCCCCAACCACCCCATCCCTACATCTTTCCCCCCTGCTACCCCACCCTGTATCTCCCTATCCACCTCATCCCTCTGTCTCCCTCATCCCTCTATCTACCCCAGCCACCACATCTCTCTATATCCAGCATTCTCCCCATCCCTCTATCTCCCCATCCACCCCATCCCTCTGTCTCCCTATCCACCCCATCCCTCTGTCTCCCTCATCCCTCTATCTACCCCCCCACCACATCTCTCTACATCCAACATTCTCCCCATCCCTCTATCTCCCCATCCACCCCAACCCTCTATCTCCCAATCGTCCCCATCCCTCTATCTCACCATCTACCCAATCTCTCTATTTCCCCCTCTACCCCATTCCTATATCTTCCCCCTCTACCCCATCCCTGTATCTCCACATCCTCCCCATCCCTCTATCTCCCAATGCACCCAATCCCTCTATCTCCCCCATCCTCCCCATCCTTCTATCTCCCTATCCACCACATCCCTCTATCTCCCAATCCACCCAATCCCTCTATCTCCCCCATCCTCCCATTCCTTCTATCTCACCCATCCACCATATCCCTCTATCTCCCTATCCACCCAATCCCTCTATCTCCCCCATCCTCACAATCCCTCTAACTCTCCCATCCTCCCCATCCCTGTAGCTCCCCATTCTCCCCATCCCTCTATCTCCCCATCCACCCCATCCCTCTGTCTCCCCATCCCTCTATCTCCCCACCCACCACATCTCTCTATTTCCAACATCCTCCCATCCCTCCTTCTCCCATCCACCCCCTCCCTCTATTTGACCATACACCCCGTCCCTCTATCTCTCCATCCACCCCGTCCTGGTATCTCCCCGTCCCTCTAGCTCCCCCTCCCTTTAGCTCCCCATCCTTCCCATCCCTCTATACCCCCCATCCACCCAATCCCTCTATCTACCCCATCCCTCTATCTCCCTTATCCACCTCATCCCTCTATCTCCCTCCATCTCCCAATCAAACCCATCCATTTATTTCCCCTCGTCCCCCTAATCCCTCTATATCCCCCATATCTTTATATCCCGATCCACCATATCCCTCTATCTCCCAATCCACTCCACCCCTCTATCTTCCCCATCCTCCCCATCTGTCTGTCTACCCAATCCACCCCATCCACTTATTTACCCCGTCCCCCTAATCCCTCTATTTACCGCATATATCTATCTCCCCATCCCCCTATCTCCCCATCCCCCCTATCCCTCTATCTCCCCCTCTACCCCATCCCTATATCTCCCCCATCCACCCCATCCCTCCATCTCCCCATCCTCCCCATCCATCCTATTCCTCTATCTCCCAATTTCCACATCCCTCTACCTCCACATTCACTCCATCTATCTTTCTCCCCAATCCACCCCATCCCTCCAGCTCCCCGTCCTTCTATCTCCCCATCCACCCAATCCCTCTATTTCCCCCATCCCTCCCACCTCTCTGTCTCCCATTCCTCCCCATCCCTCTATCTCCCATTCTTCCCCATCCCTCTATCTCCCCCATCCTTCTAGCTCCCCATCTACCCAATCCCTCTATCTCCACCTTTCCCTCTATTTCCCAATCCCTCTATTTCCCACATCCCTCCCATCTCTCTATCTCCCCATCCACCCATCCCCCATCCAACCTATCTCTCTATCTCCCCCATCCCTCTATCTCCCCTCAACCCCATCCTTCTATCTCCCCATCCACCCAATCCCTCTATCTCCACCTTTCTTTCTATTTCCCAATCCCTATATTTCCCCCATCCCTCCATCTCCCCAATCCACCCATCCCCATACAACCTATCTCTCTTTCTCCCCATCCCTCTATCTCACCTCAACCCCATCCCTCTATCTCCCCTTCCGCCCCATCCCTCTATCTACCCTTCCACACCATCCCTCTATCTCCCCATCCACCCCATCCCTCCATCTCCCCATCCCTCCATCTCCCCATCCCTCCCATCACCCTATCTCTCCCATCCACCCCATCCCACTATCTCGCCAATCCTCTATCTCCCCCATCCTCCCAATCCCAATTCCCCATCTCATTCTCACTATTTATTCTTCCCGGCTCCATCCTGTGCATGTAAGAGAGGGATCTACACTCACTGGACCGCACATTGGGAGCCATACATCACACCTGTACCTCATATAGGGAACATCCATCACATCTGTACCTCACATAGGGAACATCCATCACATCTATACCTCAAATAGGGAACATCCATCACACCTGTACCTCACATAGGGAACATCCATCACATCTGTACCTCACATAGGGAACATCCATCACATCTGTACCTCACATAGGGAACATCCATCACATCTGTACCTCACATAGGGAACATCCATCACATCTGTACCTCACATAGGGAACATCCATCACATCTGTACCTCACATAGGGAACATCCATCACATCTGTACCTCACATAGGGAACATCCATCACATCTGTACCTCACATAGGGTGTATCCATCACATCTGTACCTCACATAGGGAACATCCATTACATCTGTACCTCACATAGGGAACATCCATCACATCTCTACCTCACATAGGGAACATACATCACATCTGTACCTCACATAGGGAACATCCATCACATCTGTACCTCACATAGGGAACAGCCATCACATCTGTACCTCACATAGGGAACATCCATCACATCTGTACCTCACATAGGGAACATACATCACATCTGTACCTCACATAGGGAACATCCATCACACCTGTACCTCACATAGGGAACATCCATCACATCTGTACCTCACATAGGGAACATACATCACATCTGTACCTCACATAGGGAACATCCATCACATTTGTACCTCTGTCACAGGCCGGCTCATATTCTGTGGCAAAAATGAGGGGACATCAACAACAGGTATAGGCTAATCAAAAAGAGGTTCTTTATTGTAAACAAAACTATTAACTCTAAACAAAGAAAAAGGAATGAGGTGTGGAAATGTCATAATGTAGGGTGTATGTAAAGTGCATGGATGCGTGAATATGTGTGTGTGAACATGACTGAGTGGAAACTAAGTAAAACTACAAAGGAACAAACAAAACAGGATCATACCTGGAGGAGCAGGGAGAGAAAGAGAGAGGTTAGTGAAGCAGTTTTATACCCTGAGCCCAGGTGGCTCCAATCACGCTAGCTCCAATCACTAACGACCCTCCTCTGCCTGCAGGAGAAACCGCCCCTGCACTGCAGAGTAGGAGCCGTGACACCTCACATAGGGAACATCCATCACATCTGTACCTCCCAAAGGGAACATCCATCACATCTGTACCTCACATAGGGAACATCCATCACATCTGTACCTCACATAGGGAACATCCATCACATCTGTACCTCACATAGGGAACATCCATCACATCTGTACCTCCCAAAGGGAACATCCATCACATCTGTACCTCACATAGGGAACATCCATCACATCTGTACCTCCCAAAGAGAACATCCATCACATCTGTACCTCACATAGGGAACATCCATCACATCTGTACCTCACATAGGGAACATCCATCGCATCTGTACCTCACATAGGGAACATCCATCACATCTGTACCTCACATAGGGAACATCCATCACATCTGTACCTCACATAGGGAACATCCATCACATCTGTACCTCACATAGGGAGTATCCATCACATCTGTACCTCACATAGGGAACATCCATCACATCTGTACCTCACATAGGGAGTATCCATCACATCTGTACCTCACATAGGGAACATCCATCACATCTGTACCTCACATAGGGAACATCCATCACATCTGTACCTCACATAGGGAACATCCATCACATCTGTACCTCACATAGGGAGTGTCCTTTAAACCTGGACCACACATAGGGAGCATTCATCACACCTGACTTCAGGTTAGGATGTAGAAGATTCTTTAGGTCTGTAGCTCCATCTGCTTCTCTTGTCCTCTTGTTCTTTCATTCTCTCTTTCTTTTTCTATCTCTCTTGTTTTCCTTGTTTCACTCTGCTTTTCTTTCTCTTTCTCTTCACTCGCTCTTGTTCGATCTCTATCTCTCTCGCCTTTGTTCTCGTTCTGTCTGCTGCTGTCTGTCTGTCTGTCTGTCTGTCTGTCTGTCTGTCTGTCTGTCTGTCTGTCTGTCTGTCTGTCTGTCTGTCTGTCTGTCTGTCTGTCTGTCTGTCTGTCTGTCTGTCTGTCTGTCTGTCTGTCTGTCTCTCTGTGTTGCAGTGTTCCCCATTTAACTCTTACAATGTTCAAAAGGAATTAGATTGTGGTGTTTGCATAGCTCTACTGTAGAGTATTGTGCAACACCTACAGTGTAAAACGTAACACTTGATGTAGAGTTAACTGGACTCCCTTTGCTTAATGCTGACTCTGCTGCACTTTCTCAGTGTAAGAAATGTACACCTGTAGTTTTACAGTAAATCATTTTGGGATGTTGTTTTAACTGTTTTGTGTGAAGCCTAATTTGCAAATTTCCCAGTGTGCCTTTTCTTTTTGAGTACATTTTCGAGTTAACACCCATGACTGTATTTGTTAGTGACGGAGACATGGTTGTTGAATTATTTCCTTTAAATGGCCTGTAGCTTTAACCGAGTGAGTTCCTAAGCAAATCTTACCATTAAACTTAAACTATGACAATAGATTACATACATGATATCATAAGGCCTCACTTATTGGCCTAGTTGATGGCCTAGGTTTACCATAACACAGTGGTGTTATGAAACTCCTGGTTTACAGGCCAACCAGGCTTGCAAGTCACATTATGCTGGTTTATAAATTATGTGTAATTCCTAATGGAATCCAGCCAGAGATAGGCTATCCAACAGTTAACATTTTTATTCACCCTCAATCTGCATTCAGAATGTTTTTCAGGGTTAGGAGAGCTCTTAAAAACACTATGTAAACCATTTAAACCAGAATAACCATGTCAGTGGCGGGTGCAATAAATCTAACTAACTGATTGGATTAGTTTAGAAACATGTATGCTATTTATCTTTGTGTAGCGTTAGATTAATCAATCACTCAATGCCAAAACACAGACGCTGTATTACAAACAATCCCAAAACATCTACCTGCAGTAGAGCATGCTGGGAAATATGATAATGATGGTTGTGGTTTTGATGGGACTATTTTGCTCTCCATAGTGTAAAACACTGGGGGTTATTTTACACCATTTAGAGTTAATTTCACTCTTACAGAGTGAATTTAACTCCTGAATCAACAAAAACAATGTTTTACTGAAAAATCAACAATGGCCAATTTGCTGTGTAGAGTTATAGAGAGGGTGGGAATAAGAGTTAGATCAGAAAGAACAAGGTTAGAAGACATTCAAGAGGTAGGGTAGAACAACATTAAGGCAAGGACAGGGTGAAGTTCAGGCTAGTAGCAGGTTTCAGAGATCCTGGATACAGTGGAGCTAAAGTTCAGACAGGTTCAGGAGCCCTAGCTTTGATGGACCCAGGATACAGCGGAGCTAAGATTCAAATAAGGCCAGGATACCTAGGTTTGAGACAGGTAAGACAGAGCCAGGTGCTATGTAGGTTTGAGAGAGGCAGGACACAGCAGAGCCAGGTAAGGACAGAGCCAGGTGCTATGTAGGTTTGAGAGAGGCAGGACACAGCAGAGCCAGGTAAGGACAGAGCCAGGTGCTATGTAGGTTTGAGAGAGGCAGGACACAGCAGAGCCAGGTAAGAACAGAGCCAGGTGCTATGTAGGTTTGAGAGAGGCAGGACACAGCAGAGCCAGGTAAGAACAGAGCCAGGTGCTATGTAGGTTTGAGAGAGGCAGGACACAGCAGAGCCAGGTAAGGACAGAGCCAGGTGCTATGTAGGTTAGAGAGAGGCAGGACACAGCAGAGCCTGGTAAGGACAGAGCCAGGTGCTATGTAGGTTTGAGAGAGGCAGGACACAGCAGAGCCTGGTAAGGACAGAGCCAGGTGCTATGTAGGTTTGAGAGAGGCAGGACACAGCAGAGCCCGGTAAGGACAGAGCCAGGTGCTATGTAGGTTTGAGAGAGGCAGGACACAGCAGAGCCTGGTAAGGACAGAGCCAGGTGCTATGTAGGTTTGAGAGAGGCAGGACACAGCAGAGCCTGGTAAGGACAGAGCCAGGTGCTATGTAGGATTGAGAGAGGCAGGACACAGCAGAGCCTGGTAAGAACAAAGCAAGGTGCTATATAGGTTTGAGAGAGGCAGGACACAGCAGAGCCTGGTAAGGACAGAGCCAGGTGCTATGTAGGTTTGAGAGAGGCAGGACACAGCAGAGCCTGGTAAGGACAGAGCCAGGTGCTATGTAGGTTTGAGAGAGGCAGGACACAGCAGAGCCTGGTAAGAACAAAGCAAGGTGCTATTTAGGTTTGAGAGAGGCAGGACACAGCAGAGCCTGGTAAGGACAGAGCCAGGTGCTATGTAGGATTGAGAGAGGCAGGACACAGCAGAGCCAGGTAAGGACAGAGCCAGGTGCTATGTAGGTTTGAGAGAGGCAGGACACAGCAGAGCCAGGTAAGGACAGAGCCAGGTGCTATGTAGGTTTGAGAGAGGCAGGACACAGCAGAGCCAGGTAAGGACAGAGCCAGGTGCTATTTAGGTTTAAGAGAGACAAAGAACAGTATGGCTGAGCTTCGGTGAGGCTGGGGTGAAGCCTTAGTTTAAAACGCCTGCTCTGGTATGGTAAAATTAGTCTGTCTTATTGATCTTCACTTTAAAAGGAGGCATCAATTATAAAGAAGGAGGAAGAGAGAAAGAACGGTCCATTGATGGAACATTCATTTAAAAGAGTGCAGATGAGAGACTAAGCATTCTGAGAAGCACTCTTTGATTACCAATAATTTCTGACCAAACTTTCCACCACCACTGTCATTAAGGGAGACTTAATAAAATGTAAAAACTGAAAAATAATTTCCTGAACCTAACCTCTTTCTCTCATTACCAGTATCTCTCTCTCGCTCTCTCTTATAACCAGAATCACTCGCTCTCTCTCTCTTATGAACCAGTATATCCCTCTATCTCTGTCTCTCTTATTACCAGTATCTCTCTCTCGCTCTCTCTCATTACCAGAATCTCTCTCTCTCTCCCTCTTACTACCAGTATCTCTCTCTCTCTATTATTATCAGTATCCCTCTCTCTCTCTCTATTATTACCAGTATCTCTCTCTCTCTCTCTCTCTCTCTCTCTCTCTCTATTATTACCAGAATATCTCTCTCTCTCTCTCTCTCTATTATTACCAGTATCTCTCTCTCTCTCTCTCTCTCTCTCTCTCTCTCTCTCTCTCTCTCTCTTGCTCTCTCTCTATTATTACCAGTATCTCTCTCTCTCTCTCTCTCTCTCTCTCTCTCTCTTGCTCTCTCTCTCTATTATTACCAGTATCTCTCTCTCTCTCTCTCTCTCTCTCTCTCTCTCTCTCTCTCTCTCTCTCTTATTACCAGTATCTCACTCTCTCAATTCAATTCAATTCAATTCAAGGGGATTTATTGGCATAGGAGACATACGTTAACATTGCCAAAGCAAGTGAGGTAGATAAGATACAAAAGTGAAAACAACAATAAAATGAAAAGTATACCTTACACTCACAGAAGTTCCAAAAGAATAAAGACAATTCAAATGTCATAGTATGTCTATATACAGTGTTGTAATGACGTACAAATGGTTAAAGTACAAAAGGGAAAATAAATAAGCATAAATATGGGTTGTATTTACAATGGTGTTTGTTCTTCACTTTTCTTGTGGTAACAGGTCACAAATCTTGCTGCTGTGATGGCACACTGTGGTATTTCACCCAGTAGATATGGGAGTTAATGAAAATCGAGTTTGTTTTCAAATTCTTTGTGGATCTGTGTAATCTGAGGGAAATATGTGTCTCTAATATGGTCATACATTTGGCAGGAGGTTAGGAAGTGCAGCTCAGTTTCCACCTCATTTTGTGGGCAGTGTGCACATAGCCTGTCTTCTCTTCAGAGCCAGGTCTGCCAACGTCGGCCTTTCTCAATAGCAAAGCTATGCTCACTGAGTCTGTACATAGTCAAAGCTTTCCTTAAGTTTGGGTCAGTCACCGTGGTCAGGTATTCTGCCACTGTGTACTGTCTGTTTTGGGCCAAATAGCATTCTAGTTTGCTCTGTTTTTTTGTTAATTCTTTCCAATGTGTCAAGTAATTATCTTTTGTTTTCTCATGATTTGGTTGGATCTAATTGTGTTGTTGTCCTGGGGCTCTGTGGGGTGTGTTTGTATTTGTGAACAGATCCCCAGGACCAGCTTGCTTAGGGGGCTCTTCTCCAGGTTCATCTCTCTGTAGGTGATGGCTTTGTTATGGAAGGTTTGGGAATCGCTTCCTTTGAGGTGGTGGTAGAATTTAACAGCTCTTTTATGGATTTTGATAATTAGCGGGTATCAGCCTAATTCTGCTCTGCATGCATTATTTGGTGTTCTATGTTGTACACAGAGGATATTTTTGGTAGAATTCTGCATGCAGTCTCAATTTGGTGTTTGTCTCATTTTGTGAATTTTGGGTTGGTGAGCGGAACCCAGACCTCACACCCATTAAGGGCAATGGGTTCTATAACTGATTCAAGTATTTTTAGCCAGACCCTAATTGGTATGTCAAATTTTATGTTCCTTTTGATGACATAAAATGCCCTTCTTACCTTGTCTCTCAGATCGTTCACACCTTTGTGGAAGTTACCTGTGGCGCTGATGTTTAGGCCAAGGTATGTATAATTTTTGTGTGCTTTAGGGCAATGGTTTCTAGATGGAATTTGTAGTTATGGTCCTAGCAACTGGACGTTTTTTAGAACATTATTATTTTGGTCTTACTGAGATTTACTGTCAGGGCCCAGGTCTGACAGAAGCTGTGCAGAAGATCTAGGTGCTGCTGTAGGCCCTTCTTGGTTGGTGACAGAAGCACCAGAGCATCAGCTAACAGTAGACATTTGACATTAGAGGCCGGGTGCTGCAGACTGTTTTAGTGCCCTCGCCAATTTGTTGATATATATGTTGAAGAGGGTGGGGCTTAAGCTGCATCCCTGTCTCACCCCACGGCCCAGTGGAAAGAAATGTGTGTTTTTTGCCTATTTTAACCACCACTTGTTTGTGTACATGGATTTTATCTCGTATGTTTTTCCCCCAACACCACTCTCCATTCATTTGTATAGCAGACCCTCATGCCAAATTGAGTTGAAGGCTTTTTTGAAATCAACAAAGCATGAGAAGACTGCCTTTGTTTTGGTTTGTTTGTCAATTAGAGTGTGCAGGGTGAATACATGGTGTGTTGTACGATAATTTAGTAAAAAGCCAATTTGACATTTGCTCAGTACATTGTTTTCACTGAGGAAATACACAAGTCTGCTGTTGGGGCTAGGGGGCAGTATTTTCACGGTCAGATGAAAAACGTACCCAATTTGAAAAGGTTGCTACTCTGGCCCAGAAACTAGAATATGCATATTATTAGTAGATTTGGATAGAAAACACTCTGAAGTTTCTAAAACTGTTTGAATTTTTTAGATGATTCCAACATGGCGGCTATCTGTATTGCATAGTTTATTTTTCTGAGCACAGTACTCAGATTACTGCAAAGTGTGCTTTCCCAGTAAAGTAATTTTGAAATCTGTAAATGCGGTTGCATTCAGGAGATGTTAATCTATAATTCTTTGAATAACAGTTTAGTATTTTATCCACGTTTTATAATGAGTATTTTTGTAAATTCACCGGCAGTTTTGGGGGAGATACATTTTCTCAACATCACGCGCCGATGTAAAATGCTGTTTTTGGATATAAATATGAACTCGATAGAACAAAAAATGCATGTATTGTCTAACATAATGTCCAAGGATTGTCATCTGATGAAGATCACCAAAGGTTAGTGCTACATTTAGCTGTGGTTTTTGGGGTTTTGTGACATATATGCTTGCTTTGAAAATGGCTGTGTGTCATGTTTTGTCTATGTACTGTCCTAACATAATCTAACTTTATGCTTTCGCCGTAAAGCCTCTTTGAAATCGGACAACGTGGTTGGATTAAGGAGATGTTTATCTTTCAAATGGTGTAAAATAGTTGATTGTTTGAGAAATTTAAATTATTCGATTTTTGCTGTTTTGAATTTCACGCCATGTATCTTGTCAAGCAATCCCATCACAGGGATCAAAACGGGAAGGGGTGGCCCAAAGAGGTTTTAACCTCTTGACGGTCGCCTAGGATAGGGGGCGCCACAGCGCATTTTGAAAAGAATTCGTGCCCATTTTAAACGGCCTACTACTCAAACTGAGAAGCTAGGATATGCATATAATTTATACTTGTGGATAGAAAACACCCTAAAGTTTCTAAAACTGTTTGAATGGTGTCTGTGAGTATAACAGAACTCATATGGCAGTCAAAACCCCGAGACAGATGGAAACAGGAAGTGGAATTCTGAATTGCGAACTCAACTTCATCACGTTGCCTATCAATCACACCGTGAGCTATGGTTCATTGAGCACTTCCTATTGCTTCCACTAGATGTCCCCAGTCTTTACAAAGTGATTTGAGTCTCCTACTGTGAAAACTGACAGAAGGACACGCTGTGGAACGTGGTCACACGGAGAGGGCCATCACCATTATGACGCCGGCGCCCCTGGTTACCCTCCCCTTTCGAAACGTTTTGAAACACAATGCAATCGTCCCCCTCGAATCTTATTGGAGCTCTAGTTGAAAAAGGCCCTAAAGATTTATGTTATACAACGTTTGACATGTTTGAACGAACCTAAATAAGAAAAAAAAGCATTTTGTTGAAAGAGTAGCCCCGCGCACGTCGGAACTTTTGGTGCAGCCTTCAGAACGCGCTAACAACAACAAGCTAATGGAACATAAAGGATGAACTTTTTTGAACGAAAATACATTTGTTGTGGACCTGGGATGCCTGGAAGTGCCTAAGGATGAAGATAATCAAAGGTAAGGGATTATTGACAATAGTATACAAGACTAGATTTGATATGCGATTGTTCCAAGATGGCAAGCCTATTGCTATTGCTAGCCTATGGTTCTGAGTATCGCATCCCCTTTTATCGCAAAGTGTGATTACCCAGTAAAGTTATTTTTAAATCTGGCATTACAGGTGCTTTCAAGAGATATTCATCTATAAATCTTAGAATGACAATATTACATTTTTAAAATGTTTTCGAATAGTAATTTCATAAATTGTAGCGCTGTTTCATCGGATGCATTTGAGGGAAAATAGTTAGTCAACGTTACGCACTGATGTAAAATGCTGTTTTTATATATAAATATGAACTTTATCGAACAAAAGAATGCATGTATTGTGTAACATGATGTCCTAGGAGTGTCATCTGATGAAGATTGTCAAAGGTTAGTGCTGCATTTAGCTGTTTTTTGGTTATTTGTGATGCATGTGGTTGGTCGGAAAATGGCTATGTGGCTACTTTTACGATATACTCCTCTAACATAATCTAATGTTTTGCTTTTGCTGTAAAGCCTTTTTGAAATCGGACAACGTGGTTCGATTCAGGAGAGGTGTATCTATAAAACGATATAATTTGAATTTTTTTGTTGAAAAAAAACAATTATAAAATTTTGTTATGCTAATGGCGATAGGATTTTTTGCTGGATGTCTGTCCCGAGGTCGCACAGGGGTTAATGCAGAGGATTTTGCCAGGATTACTGTTGACTCATGTCCCACGGTAGATATTGGGGACAAATTTGTCTCCACTTTTGTGGATTGGGGTGATCAGTCCTTGGTTCCAAATATTGGGGAAGATTCCAGAGCTAAGGATGATGTTAAAGAGATTTAGTTCAGCCAATTGGAATATTTTGTCTGTATATTTGATCATTTCATTGAGTATTGTTAAGCGGAGCGACACAGGGGAACCCAAGAGCAGACTCAGATAAGGAAACAGGGATGAATGAATCAAAATATTTATTGATACACAGGGAGATATGGAGTGCAGATCCGGGGAAGCTCGGATGAGTTGCAGAAAAAACAGATGTGGTGACTGAGGTTGGAGTTAGCTGAGTAGAACAGGGTAAACAGGTCCTGAGGGGAATCCAAGGCAGTGGTGGTGAGTAAAATCCAGAGCAAGGTAGTTGGGTGGTGAGATGTGGAACAGGAGACAGGAGCCAGAGAGGTAACTGCAATGAGAGGACAAACGGTGTCAGGCAGAGAAACAGGCACAGCAGCAGCAGAGTAACAGGATCTTGAATAATCATAAATGGCTAGAATCATGAACTGACTGAGCAGAGATTATGATCTGGCAGAGTGGAAGTGGCAGGACTGAGTATTTGTAGAGGTCTTGATTATGGAACGAGTTGCAGCTGGTAGGGATCTGCTCTGACTCCATCACACCTGTCTTCAAACACAGAGAGGGAGAGGGAGAGGGAGAGGGAGAGGGAGAGGGTGTACAGGGGGAGTAACTGCAGGTCAAGAAGACACCGATGAACACCAGAGGGCGTAGCAGGAGCAGATGGGACAGAGGATACCATCAACACCACATGCCTTTTTGGGTTGGAGGGTTTATATTTTGTTTTTATTTAAAAATTGGTTTCAAGGTAATTGGAGAATCCAGTGCATTCTTTCAGTCTTTAATAGTTGATTCTAAGATTTGTATTTCATCATGTATATGTTTTTGATGTTTGTTCTTTGTTATAGAGCCAAAAAGATTTGAGAAGTGGTTTACCCATACGTCTCCATTTCGGATAGATACTTCTTCATGTTGTTGTTTGTTTAGTGTTTTCCAATTATCCCAGAAGTGGTTAGAGTCTATGGATTCTTCAATTGCATTGAGCTGATTTCTGACGTGCTGTTCCTTCTTTTTCCGTAGTGTGTTTCTGTATTGTTTTAGTGATTCACCATAGTGAAGGCGTAGGCTCATGTTTTCTGGGTATCTATGTTTTTGTTTGGACAGGTTTCTGAATTTCTTTCTTAGATTTTTGCATTCTTCATCAACCCATTTGTCAATGTTGTTCATTTTCTTCGGTTTTCTATTTGAGATTTTTAGATTTCATAAGGAAGCTGAGAGGTCAAATATACTGTTAAGAATTTCTACTGCCAAGTTTACACCTTCACTATTACAGTGGAATGTTTTATCCCTGAAGTTGTCTAAAAGGGATTGAATTTGTTGTTGCCTAATTGTTTTTTGGTAGGTTTCCAAACTACATTCCTTCCTTCTATAGCATTTCCTAATATTACTCAGTTCCTTTGGCTTCGATGCCTCATGATTTGGTATTGCTCTGTTCAAGTAGACTGTGATTTTGCTGTGGTCTGACAGGTGTGCCAGTGGGCTAACTGTGAACGTTTTGAGAGACTCTGGGTTGAGGTCAGTGATAAAGTAGTCTACAGTACTACCACCAAGAGATGAGCTATAGGTGTACCTACCATAGGAGTCCCCTCGAAGCCTACTATTGACTATGTACATACCCAGCATGTGATAGAGGTGCAGGAGTTGTGACCCGTTTTTGTTGGTTATGTTGTCATAGTTGTGCCTAGGGGGGCATATGGGGGACAGAATGCTGTCACCTCCAGGCAGGTGTTTGTCCCCCTGTGTGCTGAGGGTGCCAGGGTCTTGTCCGATTCTGGCATTTAGGTCGCCACAGATTAGTACACGTCCCTGGGCCTGGAAATGATTGATTTCCCCCTCCAGGATGGAGAAGCTGTCATCGTTAACCTCTCTAGAGGGTGTGGGATGCTACCGTCCCACCTCGACAACATCCATTGAAATTGCAGAGCGCCAAATTCAAAAACAGAAATACTCATTATAAAAATTCATAAAACATACAAGTGTTATACATCGGTTTAAAGATTAACTTCTTGTTAATCCAACCACGGTGTCAGATTTCAAAAAGGCTTTACGGCGAAAGCATACCATGCAATTATCTGAGAACAGCGCCCAGCAGACAAATCATTAAGTAGAGGAGTTACACAAGTCAGAAATAGTGATAAAATGAATCACTTACCTTTGATGATCCTCATATGGTTGCACTCACAAGACTCCCATTTACTCAATAAATGTTTGTTTTGTTCGATAAAGTCCCTCTTTCAGTAATCCATAGGCTCAAAGGCAGTCACAACAGACATACGAAAAATCCGAAAAGTATCAGTAAAGTTCATAGAAACATGTCAAACCATGCTTATAATCAATCCTCAGGTTGTTTTTAGTCATAATAATCAATAACATTTCAACATAAAAGGAAAACAAGAAAGGCGTGCTTTCGGTCGTGCGCATGAAAAACCTCTGGGACATTGCAGTGTCCACTCATTCAGACTGGTCTTACTCCCTAATTTTTCAGAATACAAGCCTGAAACATTTTCTAAAGACTGTTGACATCTAGTGGAAGCCATAGGAAGTGCAATTTGAGTCCTAAGTCAATGGATACTGTAATGGCATTCAATAGAAAACTACAAAAATAAAAAATATCCCACTTCCTGAATGGATTTTTCTCGGGTTTTCGCCTGCCATATCAGTTCTGTTATACTCACAGACATTATTTTAACAGTTTTGGAAACTTTTGTGTTTTCTATCCAAATCTACCAATTATATGCATATCCTAGCTTTACTTTGGGCATGCTTTTCATCCGGAGGTGAAAATAGTGCCCCCTACCCTAATGAAGTTAAAGTATGGGGATTCTAGTGGAGGGTTATAGGTAGCACACAGGAGGACATTTTTCTCTGTTGAGATCATTTCCTTTTGAATTTCTAGCCAAATGTAAAATGTTCCTGTTTGATTAATTTAATGGAGTGAGTTAGGTCTGCTTTTTACCAAATTAGCATACCCCTGAGTCAATTCCCTGTTTCACACCTGGTAGTTTGGTGGATGGGACTACCAGCTCTCTGTAACCTAGAAGGCAACCAGTGGGTCCGTCTCCAGGTTTCTTGTAGGATGACATTGTCTGTATTTCCGATTTCTTTGATGATGTCCAGGATCTTGCTTTTTAGGCCAAAGGCAGATGACCTCAGGCCTTGGATATTCCAGGATGAGATAGTGAAGGCTTTGTGTTTCATAAAGTGTCCAATGTTGTTGGTCATGTGGTTTGGCCTCAGACCAGTAAATGTGAGCAGAACCTGCTGAGCATCTGGTACATGCCAGTGGCTTGGGCTACTGTAAGAGTGGGGGTTGGGCCTGTTTGCCTGCTCACGGCCTGGGTGTATGTGTGACTTCTATGTTGAGTCCCTCTTTGCAGGGGTGGGGTGCATGGGGTGGGCAGGAGGGGCGTAGGTCTGTGGGCATGGTTGACTTTGGGGGTGTTGATTGTGTGGCCATGGTTGACTTCGGGGGTGTTGATTGGTTGGGGTGCTGGTGTTTATGTGGCTGGTGGTGTTGTGGTCTGGATGTAGGTCCTCTCAGCATTGGTCCTCTATGTGTAGATCCGGGGGGGGGTCCCGCAGGTCTGGGAGAGTGTCTCTCTGGTCTGGGCGGGGTGTCTATTGATCTGTTGCTCCTGTGTGAAGTGTTGGGGCTGTGTTTAAGAGCGATGTCCTTTACAGTCCGGGCAAAGGTGGGCACGGGCAAAGGTGGGCACTGATGCCTTGTATAGGTAGACCTGGTCATAGAGGCTGTTCAAGTCCAGGGTGGAGTGGTGGGCCAGGAAAACATTTGGTTTTGAGGCACAGTCACGGGACATACTTGCGTTTACCCGCTGTATGGTAGCAGGGTGTAAGTCTTTTCGTGGTAGCAGGGTGGAGATAACCACTTGTGCATTAGGGAAAGTAGAAGAAGCTTTTTCAATTACTCCCTTCAAAGCTGTGGCCCCCCTTTCCTGCTGTGTTCTCAGGTCGTTTGTGCCTGTGTGTGTTATTATGTGGCTAGGTCAACCTAGTTGGTCCTCAGACAGAAGGTCTAGGGCGCTGGGTGTTTGGACACCAGAGTTTAGACACACTGTGTTTGGGAAAAAACACAGTGTGTCCATAAGGAGTACAATCCATAAGGAGTACAATCTGTGTCTTGTGTACGTCCTCAGTCTGTGTGGGGGGGTTGTCAGGAGGGCTATCAGGGTAGCTGACAGAGGGGGTGAGATCCCCTGGGCTTGGGGTTCTTCATTTGTCTGTTCTGCTGTGATATCGACGCTATGGTCAGGGTCTGGGGTGGACTGTTCTGCTGTGGTGTCGAGACTTTTGTTGGGAGCTGAGGTGGGCTGTTCTGCTGGCTTCTCTGCGGGGGTGGCCACCTCTCTAGTGGATTGTTCTCTGTCACACGGCATGCCCCTCAACCTCTCCTCCAGTAGTCTGATCCTCTCCTCTTGTGCTCTGTTCTTCTCCTGCTTTTGCTTTTTATATTGTTGAAGGTGTCTCACCGCAGTCCAGAGTGCAGATATGTCTCTTTCCACCTCCAGCTCTCCGGGTCTGGTTAAGGGGGTGTTGTTGTGCTGGACTGTTGTCTGGGTCTGTGCTGACTGGAGTGTAATCACCTGCTGTTCCAGCTCCACCTGCCTTACCTCCAGCTGGGTGAATATATCCTTCTTTTCACTGAGGGGGTAGTACTCTGTGCTGGGAGGTTGACTTTCCGCTTGGGGTTGCTCATCTGTGGGGTTATTTAATGAGGAAGTCTGGTCTTACCTGCTCGGGGTGGGGGTATCTTTCTCAAGGGAGAGCTTCTCCTGCTGGGCTAATTCTTTGATTAGGTGAAAGTCCAGCTGAAATTGTTTGGGGTTGCCCTGTACCATTACTGTTCCAGACTTATAGAAATTTATATTAGCTGACTCAGAGTCCTCGTTGTCTAGTATCCTGAGTTTCCACCCCTCGTTAATACCACCTCTCTTAACCTGTTGGGTCTAGGGGGCAGCATTTGCACGTCTGGATAAAAAAAATGTACCCGATTTAATCTGGTTACTAATCCTACCCAGATACCTGATGTGTTGTATTGACTTTAAACCTATCCCATTGAAAAACACAGGGGTTTAGGAATATTTTGGCACTTCCTATTGCTTCCACTAGATGTCACCAGCCTTTACAAAGTGTTTTGAGTCTTCTGGAGGGAGATCTGACCGAACAAGAGCCATGGAACGGTGATGTCCCATTAGACACCTGGCGCGCTACTTCATGTTGGGTACCCTCGTTCCAATACGTTATAAAAGACTATGCATTCGTCCACCTTGAATATTATTCATGTTCTGGTTAAAAAAGGCCCTAATGATTTATGCTATACAACGTTTGACATGTTTGAACGAACGGAAATATATTTTTTCCCCTCGTTCATGACGAGAAGTCCGGCTGGCTTACATCATGTGCTAACGAGACGGAGATTTTTGGACATAAATGATGAGCTTTTTTGAACAAAACTACATTCGTTATGGACCTGTGATACCTGGAAGTGACATCTGATGAAGAGAATCAAAGGTAATGGATTATTTACATAGTATTTTCGATTTTAGATCTCCCCAACATGACGTCTAGTCTGTATCGCAACGCGTATTTTTCTGGGCGCAGTGCTCAGATTATTGCAAAGTGTGATTTCCCAGTAAGGTTATTTTTAAATCTGGCAAGTTGATTGCGTTCAAGAGATGTAAATCTGTAATTCTTTAAATGACAATATAATATTTTACCAATGTTTTCTAATTTTAATTATTTAATTTGTTACGCTGACTTGACTGCCGGTTATTGGAGGGAAACGATTTCCTCAACATCAATGCCATAGTAAAACGCTGTTTTTGGATATAAATATGAACTTGATAGAACTAAAAATGCATGCATTGTCTAACATAATGTCCTAGGAGTGTCATCTGATGGAGATTGTAAAAGGTTAGTGCATCATTTTAGCTGGTTTTATGGTTTTGGTGACCCTGTCTTTGACTTGACAAAACATTACACACAACTCTTGTAAATGTACTGTCCTAACATACTCTAAATTTATGCTTTCGCCGTAAAACCTTTTTGAAATCGTAAAACGTGGTTAGATTAAGGAGATGTTTATCTTTCAAATGGTGTAACATAGTTGTATTTTTGAAAAATTTGAATTTTGACATTTATTTGGATTCAAATTTGCCGCTCTTGAAATGCACCTGCTGTTGATGGAGTGCACCACGGGTGGCACGCTAGCGTCCCACCTAGCCCCAAGAGGTTAACAGAGGGGAAGTGTGCTAATATAGCACTGTGCCATGCCAGGGGATGGTTTGTGTGGAAGATGAGGTTGCTGATGTTCCCTTCCCATTTTTATAATAGTCAGCAAAAAGATTCTCTTGATTTTCCACAAAGACCTTCATT
Source organism: Salmo salar (assembly GCF_965601325.2). NCBI lineage: Eukaryota > Metazoa > Chordata > Actinopteri > Salmoniformes > Salmonidae > Salmo > Salmo salar. The sequence goes on from NC_138304.1 coordinate 95,837,893, forward strand.
TTGTGATCTTTTCGTGCCGTATCATTCTTTACATACACAGGGTACTGTATTTTAATTACCTCTGAACAGCGGGAGGCAGCTTCTAAGGCCTCTCCATTTGGTTGGAGTAGACTGTTCGACTCTCCTGCCATTGTTGGGCTAAAGTGCTTTGACACATCTCACTTGACACGTCAGTGCTAATTGAAGTTGTATCAAGCTTGGCAGCCTTAATTTAGCATTTAGTCCTTTTAACCTCCCTGGGCGAGCGTCCCCTCCCTAGTCAACAGCCAGTGGAATCGCGTGGCGCGAAATACAAATACCTCGAAAATGCTATAACTTCAATTTCTCAAACATATGACTATTTTACACCATTTTAAAGACAAGACTCTCGTTAATCTAACCACATTGTCCGATTTCAAAAAGGCTTTACAGCGAAAGCAAAACATTAGATTATGTCAGGAGAGTACCCTGCCAAAAATAATTGCAATATTCTGAATACATAGTTCGGCCGGTATTTTCACGGCCAGTATTTTCACGGCCGGATGAAAAACGTACCCAAATTAAATTGGTTACTACTCTGGCCCAGAAACTAGAATATGCATATTAGTAGATTTGGATAGAAAACACTCTGAAGTTTCTAAAACTGTTTGAATGATGTCTGTGAGTATAACAGAACTCATATGGCAGGCAAAAACCTGAGAAAAATCCAACCAGGAAGTGGAAAGTCTGATTATTGTAGTTCTTCTTTTGAATCTCTATCGAAACTACAGTGTCTGTGGGGTCACGTTGCACTTCCTAAGGCTTCCATTGGCTGTCAACAGCCTTCAGAAAGTTCTTTCAGCATTCTCCTGTCACTGGGCAGAGAATAGTAGCTCAGTCAATCAGTGGACTGCCTGGGGACAAAGGGATTGGATATGCGCGATCCCGTGAGCGTGCCGTTCCTTCTTTTTCTTCTTGAATGAATATGCTATTGTCCGGTTGGAATATTATCAAATGTTTACGTTAAAAATACCATAAAGATTGATTTTAAACAACGTTTGACATGCTTCTAAGAACGGTAATGGAACATTTTGACTTTTCGTCTCTGGTACCGCTTGCGCGTTATGCCTTTGGATAGTGCTCTGTACGCACGAACAAAACGAAGGTATTTTGACATAAATATGGATTATTTCGAACAAAAACAACATTTATTGTGGAAGTAGCAGTCCTGGGAGTGCATTCGGACGAAGATCAGCAAAGGGAAGAGAATATTTATAATACTAATTCTGAGTTTAGGTGACCCCGAACTTGGCGGGTGTCTGTATAGCTAGCCCGTGATGCCTGGGCTATGTACTTAGAATATTGGAAAATGTGCTTTCACCAAAAAGCTATTTTAAAATCGGACATATCGAGTGCATAGAGGAGGTCTGTATCTATAATTCTTAAAATAATTGTTATGCTTTTTGTGAACGTTTATCGTGAGTAATTTAGTAAAATGTTAGCGAATTCCTCCGGAAGTTTGCGGGGGGTATGCTAGTTCTGAACGTCACATGCTAATGTAAAAAGCTGGTTTTTGATATAAATATGAACTTGATTGAACAAAACATGCATGTATTGTATAACATAATGTCCTAGGGTTGTCATCTGATGAAGATCATCAAAGGTTAGTACTGCATTTAGCTGTCTTCTGGGTTTATGTGACATTATATGCTAGCTTGAAAAATGGGTGTCTGATTATTTCTGGCTTGGTACTCTGCTGACATAATCTAATGTTTTGCTTTCGTTGTAAAGCCTTTTTGAAATCGGACAGTGTGGTTAGATTAACGAGAGTCTTGTCTTTAAATAGCTGTGAAATAGTCATATGTTTGAGAAATTGAAGTAATAGGATTTTTAATGTTTTGAAAATCGCGCCACAGGCTTAAAGTGGCTGTTATGTAGGTGGGACGAATTCGTCCCGCCTAGCCCAGAGAGGTTTAAGACTGAGAATCATTATTGTCTTTACCGGAGAAAAATACCAAAGAACGCGCTCTCTTCCACGCGCTTGGAAACACTACAGTCAAAATGGGAGCCACCTAGAGAAACTACAATTTCTGGCTCATTTTTCCAAAAACCAGCATGAACCTCTTTATAAAGACTGTTGACATCTAGTGGAAGCCCTAGGAACTGCAATCTGGGAGGATTTCGCCTTATAATAAAAGTGACATGCATTGAAAACAGTGGTAGGCTGAATTTTTTTGGGGGGGGATGGCTTGTCCTCGGGGTTTCGCCTGCCATATCAGTTCTGTTATACTCACAGACATTACTTTAACAGTTTAATAAACTTTCGAGTGTTTTCTATCCAAATCTACCAATTATATGCATATCCTTGCTTCTGGGCCTGAGTAACAAGCAGTTTACTTTGGGCACGCTTTTCATCCGAACGTGAAAATACTGCCCCCTACCCAAAAGAGGTTAAGTTCCTCTGCGTACACATCACGGACAAACTGAAATGGTCCACCCACGCAGACAGCATGGTGAAGAAGGCGCAGCAGCGCCTCTTGAACCTCAGGAGGCTGAAGAAATTAGGCTTGTCACCAAAAACATTCACAAACTTTTACAGATGCACAATGGAGAGCATCCTGTCGGGCTGTATCAAGGCCTGGGACGGCAACTGCTCCGCCCACAACCGTAAGGCTCTCCAGAGGGTAGTGAGGTCTGCACAACGCAGATCTGAGCATGGGCACTTCCTCTTTTAGTTTCTGTCTATAGGCTGGGAGCCACAAAATGGAGTCGTGGTGAAATTTTCCGAAAGGAGGGCGGGGGATGGCAGAAGTTAGAATAACAATGAACCACGGTTTTGCCAGCCCGGGTCGATATGCTGATCAAATTTAGGGAGCCTTATTTTCAGATTAGCCTTGTTAAAATCCCCAGTTACAATAAATGCAGCCTCATGATATGTGGTTTCTAGTTTACACAGAGTCAAATGAAGTTCTTTCAGGGCCGTCGATGTGTCTGCTTGGGGGGGATATACATGACTGTCTCTCTCTGTCTCTTATTACCAGCATCTCTGGCTCTCTCACGCTCTCTCTCTCTCTCTCGCTCTCTCTCTCTCTCTCTCTCTTAATATCAGTATCTCTCTTTCTCTCTATGTCTCTCTCTCTCTTTCTCTCTCTTTCTCTCTATGTCTCTCTCTCTCTCATACCAGTATCTCTCTCTCTCTCTCGCTTATTACCAGTATCTCTCTCTCGCTTATTACTAGTATCTCTCTCTTTCTTATATTACTTATAACCAGTATATATACATATATATCTCTCTCTTATTATCATTATCCCTCTCTCTCTCTCTTATTACCAGTATCTCTCTCTCTTATTACTTATTACCAGTATATCTCTCTCTGTCTCTTATTACCAGTATCTCTCTCTCACTCTGTCTGTCTTATTACCAGTACATTCCTCTCCCTCTTATTACCAGTATCGCTCTCTCTCTCTCTCACTCTCTCTCTCTCTCTCATTACTTATTACCAGTATATATATATATCTCTCTCTTATTAGCTGTATATCACTGTCACTCTGTCTGTCTTATTACCAGTATCTCTCGCTCTGTCTCTCTTATTACAAGTATCTCTCTCTCTCTCTTATTTCCAGTGTCTCTCTCTCACTTATTACCAGTATCTCTCTCTCTCTCTCTCTCTCTCTCTCTTATTACCAGTATCTATCTATCTCTCCCTGTCTTATCAGTCTCTCTCTCTCCCTCTCTCTCTCTCTCTCTCTCTCTTATTACCAGTATCTCTCTCGCTCTCTCTCTCTCTCTCTCTCCCTCTCTTATTGCCAGTATCTGTCTCTCATTTCCAGTATCTCTCTCTCTCTCTGTCTCTCCCTCTCTCTATCTCTCTCTCTCTCTCTATCTCTCCCTCTCTATCTCTCCCTCTCTTATCAGTCTCTCACTCTCTCTCCCTCTCTCATTGCCAGTATCTGTCTCTCTCTCTCATTTCCAGTATATCTCTTTCTGTCTCTCTCTCTCTCTCTCTCTCTCTCTCTCTCTCCCTCCCTCCCTATCTCCCTCCCTCTCTCTCTCTGTCTCTGTCACTGTCTCGCAATTAAATTAAATTTAAGGGCTTTATTGGCATGGGAAACATATGTTAACATCTCTCTCTCCCTCACTCTCTCTCCTCTTTCTCTCTCTATCTCTCCCTCGCTCTCTCTCTTGCCTTAAGTCAATGCTTCAGTGCGCCCTTAACTAAATAGGGTATGTGCTGAGACTATTGTTGAGCGCCGGGCCAAGGCCTAGACAACACGCTCCAATAATCACAACCAACACTAAAAGGTAAAGGCTACGGCACGGCCCTGTGCAGCCAGGTCACCTTCCATGTCTGAGGACGTCACGAGATGACGTTGGAAACCGGCCACTAGGGGCAACAGTGAGTGTTTGTGTTTATCTGTGTAGGTATGTGTGCATTTGTGTCTGTGTATGTGTGTGTGTTTGTCTGTGAAAGTGTGTGGCTCAAGTTAGTTTCCACTCTACTCTTGTTAGCTAATTTCTATAGTAACAATACCCATCATACAGCAGTTCTACACAGTGTATTTCTACAAATGCATTGTCTGGTGGTCAACACACTTACAAAACACAATTCATAGGATACAGGGTACATCAGCTATTGATTAGGGATGTTTTTGGTGGATACAGAAGGACCAGCAGTGAATACTGCTGAACTGACGTTAAATACCTCTAGCTCTAACGTAAATACCTCTATCTCTAATGTTAAATACCTCTAGATCTAATTTTAAATACCTCTATATCTAACGTTAAATATCTCTATCTAATGTTAAATACATCTACCTCTGTTAAATACCTCTATCTCTAATGCTAAATACCTCTACCTCTAATGTTAAATACCTCTATCTCTAACGTTAAATACCTCTATCTGTAATGTTAAATACATTTACATTTACATTTAAGTCATTTAGCAGACGCTCTTATCCAGAGCGACTTACAAATTGGTGCATTCACCTTATGATATCCAGTGGAACAACCACTTTACAATAGTGCATCTAAATCTTTTAGGGGGGGGGGGGGGGGTAGAAGGATTACTTTATCCTATCCTAGGTATTCCTTAAAGAGGTGGGGTTTCAGGTGTCTCCGGAAGGTGGTGATTGACTCCGCTGTCCTGGCGTCGTGAGGGAGCTTGTTCCACCATAGGGGTGCCAGAGCAGCGAACAGTTCTGGCAGGGCTGAGCGGGAACTGTGCTTCCTCAGAGGTAGGGGGGCCAGCAGGCCACAGGTGGATGACCGCAGTGCCCTCGTTTGGGTGTAGGGACTGATCAGAGCCTGAAGGTATGGAGGTGCCGTTCCCCTCACGGCTCCGTAGGCAAGCACCATGGTCTTGTAGCGGATGCGAGCTTCAACTGGAAGCCAGTGGAGAGAGCGGAGGAGCGGGGTGACGTGAGAGAACTTGGAAAGGTTGAACACCAGACGGGCTGCGGCGTTCTGGATGAGTTGTAGGGGTTTAATGGCACAGGCAGGGAGCCCAGCCAACAGCGAGTTGCAGTAATCCAGACGGGAGATGACAAGTGCCTGGATTAGGACCTGCGCCGCTTCCTGTGTGAGGCAGGGTCGTACTCTGCGAATGTTGTAGAGCATGAACCTACAAGATCGGGTCAGGGTGTTGTCCAGGGTCACGCCAAGGTTCTTAGCACTCTGGGAGGAGGACACAATGGAGTTGTCAACCGTGATGGCGATATCATGGAACGGGCAGTCCTTCCCTGGGAGGAAAAGCAGCTCCGTCTTGCCGAGGTTCAGCTTGAGGTGGTGATCCGTCATCCACACTGATATGTCTGCCAGACATGCAGAGATGCGATTCACCACCTGGTTATCAGAAGGGAGAAAGGAGAAGATTGATTGTGTGTCGTCTGCATTGCAATGATAGGAGAGACCATGTGAGGATATGACAGAGCCAAGTGACTTGGTGTATAGCGAGAATTTGAGAGGGCCTAGAACAGAGCCCTGGGGGACACCAGTGGTGAGAGCACGTGGTGCGGAGACAGATTCTCGCCACTCCACCTGGTAGGAGCGACCTGTCAGGTAGGACGCAATCCAAGCGTGGGCCGCGCCGGAGATGCCCAACTCGGAGAGGGTGGAGAGGAGGATCTGGTGGTTCACAGTATCAAAGGCAGCAGATAGGTCTAAAAGGACGAGAGCAGAGGAGAGAGAGTTAGCTGTAGCAGTGCGGAGAGCCTCCGTGACACAGAGAAGAGCAGTCTCAGTTGAATGACCAGTCTTGAAACCTGACTGATTTGGATCAAGAAGGTCATTCTGAGAGAGATAGCAAGAGAGCTGGCCAAGGACGCCACGCTCAAGAGTTTTGGAGAGAAAAGAAAGAAGGGAAACTGGTCTGTAGTTGTTGACATCGGAGGGATTGAGTGTAGGTTTTTTGAGAAGGGGTGCAACTCTCGCTCTCTTGAGGACGGAAGGGACGTATCCAGTGGTCAAGGATGAGTTGATGAACGAGGTGAGATAAGGGAGAAGGTCTCCGGAAATGGTCTGGAGGAGAGAGGAGGGGATAGGGTCAAGCGGGCAGGTTGTTGGGCGGCCGGCCGTCACAAGTCGCAAGATTTCATCTGGAGAGAAAGGGGAGAAAGAGGTCAAAGCATAGGGTAGGGCAATGTGAGCAGGACCAGTGGTAGAAAGTGGACCAGCGGTGTCGTTTGACTTAACAAACGAGGAGCGGATGTCGTCAACCTTCTTTTCAATATGGTTGACGAAGTCATCCGCAGAGAGGGAGGAGGGGGGGAGGAGGATTCAGGAGGGAGGAGAAGGTGGCAAAGAGCTTCCTAGGGTTAGAGGCAGATGCTTGGAATTTAGAGTGGTAGAAAGTGGCTTTAGCAGCAGAAACAGAAGAGGAAAATTTAGAGAGGAGGGAGTGAAAGGATGCCAGGTCCGCAGGGAGGCGAGTTTTCCTCCATTTCCGCTCGGCTGCCCGGAGCCCTGTTCTGTGAGCTCGCAATGAGTCGTCGAGCCACGGAGCAGGATGGGAGGACCGAGCCGGCCTGGAGGATAGGGGACATAGAGAGTCAAAGGATGCAGAAAGGGAGGAGAGGTGGGTTGAGGAGGCAGAATCAGGAGATAGGTTGGAGAAGGTTTGAGCAGAGGGAAGAGATGATAGGATGGAAGAGGAGAGAGTAGCGGGAGAGAGAGAGCGAAGGTTGCGACGGCGCAATACCATCCGAGTAGGGGCAGAGTGAGAAGTGTTGGAGGAGAGCGAGAGGGAAAAGGATACAAGGTAGTGGTCGGAGACTTGGAGGGGAGTTGCAGTGAGATTAGTGGAAGAACAGCATCTAGTAAAGATGAGGTCAAGCGTATTGCCTGCCTTGTGAGTAGGGGGGGAAGGTGAGAGGGTGAGGTCAAAAGAGGAGAGGAGTGGAAAGAAGGAGGCAGAGAGGAATGAGTCAAAGGTAGATGTGGGGAGGTTAAAGTCACCCAGAACTGTGAGAGGTGCGCCATCCTCAGGAAAGGAACTTATCAAGGCATCAAGCTCATTGATGAACTCTCCAAGGGAACCTGGAGGGCGATAAATGATAAGGATGTTAAGTTTGAATGGGCTGGTAACTGTGACAGCATGGAATTCAAAGGAGGAGATAGACAGATGGGTCAGGGGAGAAAGAGAGAATGTCCACTTGGGAGAGATGAGGATTCCAGTGCCACCACCCCGCTGGCCAGATGCTCTCGGGGTATGCGAGAACACGTGGTCAGACAAGGAGAGAGCAGTAGGAGTAGCAGTGTTATCTGTGGTAATCCATGTTTCCGTCAGCGCCAAGAAGTCGAGGGACTGGAGGTTAGCATAGGCAGAGATCATCTGTGCCTTGTTGGCTGCAGACCGGCAGTTCCAGAAGCTGCCGGAGACCTGGAACTCCACGTGAGTCGTGCGCGCTGGGACCACCAGGTTAGAGTGGCAGCGGCCACGCGGTGTGAAGCGTTTGTATGGCCTGTGCAGAGGGGAGAGAACAGGGATAGACAGACACATAGTTGACAGGCTACAGAAGAGGCTACGCTAATGCAAAGGAGATTGGAATGACAAGTGGACTACACGTCTCGAATGTTCAGAAAGTTAAGCTTACGTTGCAAAAATCTTATTGACTAAAATGACTAAAATGATACAGTACTGCTGGCTGATGAAGTAGGCTAGCTAGCAGTGGCTGCGTTGTTGACTTTGTTTGAAAGTGTAGCTGGCTAGGTAACCTCGATAGTTTCAGTACTACACCTTTATCATGATACAAAGACAACTATGTAGCTAGCTAACATAAATCTAATCAAGACGTTCCTTTGTAATGTATTTAGTTTCTACAATGCTGCTCGTCGGTAAAAGTTGGCTAGGTTTGGAAAATGGCGTGCGGGGGACGAAAATAGCTGGCTAGCTAACCTCGATAATTACTCTAAACTACACAATTATCAAACTATGACAAAGACAACTATGTAGCTAGCTAACACTACCCTAATCAAATCGTTCCGTTGTAATGTATTAGTTTCTACAGTGCTGCTAGTCGGTAAAGGTTGGCTAGCTAGCAGTGGGTTTGATGTTGACTAGGTGTGTTGACTAAGTTTGGAGAACGGCGTCGCGGCGGACGAAAATAGCTGGCTAGCTAACCTCGATAATTACTCTAAAACTACACAATAATCTTAGATACAAAGACAGCAAAGACAACTATGTAGCTAGCTAACACAACACTAATCAAATCGTTCCGTTGTAATGTATTAGTTTCTACAGTGCTGCTAGTCGGTAGAAGTTGACTATCAGTGTTGACTAAGTTTGGAGAACGGCGTCACGGCGGACGAAAATAGCTGGCTAGCTAACCTCGATAATTACTCTAAACTACACAATTATCTTTGATACAAAGACAGCTATGTAGCTAGCTAAAAATTGCTCAGATCAAACAAATCAAACCGTTGTAATGTAATGAAATGTAATATTACCTGCGGAGCGAAGTGCAGCACGACTACTCGCTCCAAACCCGGAAGTAAGTTATACCTCTAGCTCTAGTGTTATACCTCCAGCTCTAGTGTTAAATACCTCTATCTCTAACGTTAAATGCCTCTATCTCTAACATTAAATACCTATATCTCTAACGTTAAATACCAATATCTCTAATGAACCTCTTGACGGACATCCAGCGAAAAAAATCCTATAGCCATTAGCATAACGAAATTTAATATTTTTTTTTTTCAAATATAGGACTATGTCATATCGTTTTATAGATACACCTCTCCTGAATCGAACCACGTTGTCCGATTTCAAAAAGGCTTTACAGCAAAAGCAAAACATTAGATTATGTTAGAGGAGTATATTGTAAAAGTAGCCACATAGCCATTTTCCGACCAACCACATGTATCACAAATAACCAAAAAACAGCTAAATGCAGCACTAACCTTTTACAAACTTCATCAGATGACACTCCTAGGACATCATGTTGCACAATACATGCATTCTTTTGTTCGATAAAGTTCATATTTATATATAAAAACAGCATTTTACATCAGCGCGTAACGTTGACTAACTATTTTCCCTCAAATGCATCCGGTGAAACAGTGCTACAATTTACTAAATTACTAATCGAAAACATTTTTAAAATGTAATATTGTCATTCTAAGATTTATAGATGAATATCTCTTGAAAGCACCTGTAATGCCAGATTTAAAAATAACTTTCCTGGGTAATCACACTTTGCGATAAAAGGGGATGCGATACTCAGAAAATAGGCTAGTAATACAGGTCAGCGCCATCTTGGAACAATCGCATATCAAATCTAGTCTTGTATACTATTGTCGATAATCCCTTACCTTTGGTTGTCTTCATCAGAAAGCACTTCCAGGAATCCCAGGTCCACAACAAATGTATTTTCGTTCGAAAAAATTACTCCTTTATGTTCCAATAGCTTGTTCTTGTTAACGCGTCTGAAGGCTGCTCCAAAACTTCCGTCGTGCGCGGGACAGCTCTTTCGAAAAAATGCATTTTTTTTTCATTTAGGTTCGTTCAAACATGTCAAACGTTGTATAACATAAATCTTTATGGCCTTTTTCAACCAGAGCTCCAATAAGATTCAAGAAGGATGATTGCATTGTCTTTCAAAACGTTTCGAAAGGGGAGGGTAGCCAGGGGCGCCGGCGTCATAATGGTGATGGCCCTCCTCATGTGACCAATTTCCACAGCGTCTCATTCATTCAGTTTTCACAGTAGGAGACTCAAATCACTTTGTAAAGACTGGGGACATCTAGTGGAAGCAATAGGAAGTGCTCAATGAACCATTGCTCACTGTGTGAATTACAGGCAAAGTGGTGAAGTTGAGTCCGCAATTCAGAATTCCACATCCTGTTACGATCGGTCTCGGGGTTTTGACTGCCATATGAGTTCACAGACACCATTCAAACAGTTTTAGAAACTTTAGGGCGTTTTCTATCCACAAGTAATTATATGCATATCCTAGCTTCTGAGTTTGAGTAGGAGGCCGTTTAAAATGGGCACAAATTTTTTTCAAAAATCGCTGGAGCGCACCCTATCCTAGGCGACCGTCAAGAGGTTTTAAATACCTATATCTCTAACGTTAAATACCTCTATCTCTAACGTTAAATACCTCTATCTCTAACATTAAATACCTATATCTCTAACGTTAAATACCTCTATCTCTAATGTTAAATACCTCTATTTCTAACATTAAATACCTCTATCTCTAATGTTAAATACCTCTATCTCTAACATTAAATACCTCTATCTCTAACATTAAATACCTCTCTTTCTAACATTAAACACCTCTATCTCTAGTGTTAAATACCTCTATCTCTAATGTTAAATACCTCTAACATTAAATACCTCTATCTCTAATGTTAAATACCTCTATCTCTAATGTTAAATACCTCAGGATAGATACAGGCAGGCTTGAGACTAAACAACAGGGTAGCCGCAGAGTTGAAACAGTTATTATTGAATTAGTGACCATGAACGGGACAAGCGAAACATGAATATATGAATGAGCCGTGGTGGTAAGACTCTCCAACTCACCTCTTCTAAGCTGTAGCTTCCTGCTACACAACATGGTTAAAATTGCTATTGACAAGGTCAAAATCTTTCCATGATCCAGTTCATACCTATTCGTCTCTGTCCCTGGTTCAAGATGGGTTGTGTTCCTTATTCTACTCACGTTTCTCATTCATTACTGCTTATAGTAGAGCAAGGAACATTATCTAACAATCTAGGTGTGTTTCGTCAATGTTATTTCATTTAATATTTTTGATTTCACCTCAGTCTTTCAACCTTCCACAAGGCCATAGTTTCTAATGAGGATCATTGATTTGATTTCAGTTTCTGAGGCATCCAAGGTTTGCATAGCCACAGTGTTTATTCATGTTAAATTGTTGATATTTAGAATCTATGTTATCAAGGATCCCCAAAGCCTAGTGACATGCCTGATGTTGCACAGTCACACAAACACACACAAACAGACACACACAAACAGACACACACATACACACACGCACACACACACACCCACGCACGCACGCACACACACTCAGTACCACCAGTTACGGAAGATAACAGTATCCGCAAAACAAACGGAGGACACACTCTCTAGCTCTATGTTTCTGAACAGGATTTAACACTCGTAGGCACATCACTGCCTCTGAACCTTTTAACTGGGTGTCTCTTCAAACACCCTCTCTGTCCCAAATGGCACCCTAGTCCCTATATAGTGCACTACTTTATACAAGGGCCCAGAGGACTCTGGTCCAAAGTTGTTCACTATGTAGAGAATAGGGTGCTATTTGGGATGCAGACTCCCTCCCAACAGGACACAATGTGTTTCCCGTTTCCCCATCGTACATAGAGCTTTACTGGCAGTCTTCTCTCTTGACGCCACTGTCCTAATGGTCCCCCTCTGTCCCATCCCCAGGACCTGCCTGGGTTGACTGTTCACTGTAATGTTGACTTAAGGCAGGGGAGTGTGGTACTCAAGCCCGGTGGTGACACAAATGGTTGCCGCCGGTCACCCAAGTGGGTGCAACACATTGTTGGTGGACGAGGTGAGTTCCACCCTTACTATGTAAAGCACTTTGAGCAGCACTATAGAAATCCAATCAACATGGCTATTATTACGTTCTTATTGCTGTAAATCAGTGTTGTACGTAACGGGTTGGCAGACCCTCTCGGTTCATACTGCTGTAAATCAGTGTTGTACGTAATGGGTTGGCAGACCCTCTCGGTTCATACTGCTGTAAATCAGTGTTGTACGTAACGGGTTGGCAGACCCTCTCGGTTCATACTGCTGTAAATCAGTGTTGTACGTAATGGGTTGGCAGACCCTCTCGGTTCATACTGCTGTAAATCAGTGTTGTACGTAATGGGTTGGCAGACCCTCTCAGTTCATACTTCTGTAAATCAGTGTCGTACGTAATGGATTGGCAGACCCTCTCGGTTCATACTGCTGTAAATCAGTGTTGTTTCATTTCGGGTTGGCAGACCCTCTCGGTTCATACTGCAGTAAATCAGTGTTGTGTCGTAACGGGTTGGTAGACCCTCAGTTCATACTGCTGTAAATCAGTGTTGTGTCGTAACAGGTTGGCAGACCCTCTCGGTTCATACTGCAGTAAATCAGTGTTGTGTCGTAACGGGTTGGTAGACCCTCAGTTCATACTGCTGTAAATCAGTGTTGTACGTAATGGGTTGGCAGACCCTCTCGGTTCATACTGCAGTAAGTCAGTGTTGTTTCGTAATGGATTGGCAGACCCTCTCGGTTCATACTGCTGTAAATCAGTGTTGTACGTAACGGGTTGGCAGACCCTCTCGGTTCATACTGCTGTAAATCAGTGTTGTACGTAATGGATTGGCAGACCCTCTCGGTTCATACTGCTGTAAATCAGTGTTGTACGTAATGGGTTGGCAGACACTCTCGGTTCATACTGCTGTAAATCAGTGTTGTACGTAATGGGTTGGCAGACCCTCTCGGTTCATACTGCTGTAAATCAGTGTTGTACGTAACGGGTTGGCAGACCCTCTCGGTTCATACTGATGTAAATCAGAGTTGTACGTAATGGGTTGGCAGACACTCTCGGTTCATACTACTGTAAATCAGTGTTGTACGTAATGGGTTGGCAGACCCTCTCGGTTCATACTGCTGTAAATCAGTGTTGTACGTAATGGGTTGGCAGACCCTCTCGGTTCATTCTGCAGTAAATCAGTGTTGTACGTAACGGGTTGGCAGACCCTCTCGGTTCATACTGCTGTAAATCAGTGTTGTACGTAATGGGTTGGCAGACCCTCTCGGTTCATACTGCTGTAAATCAGTGTTATTTCGTAATGGGTTGGCAGACCCTCTCGGTTCATACTGCTGTAAATCAGTGTTGTGTCGTAATGGGTTGGCAGACCCTCTCGGTTCATACTGCTGTAAATCAGTGTTGTTTCATTACGGGTTGGCAGACCCTCTCGGTTCATACAGCAGTAAATCAGTGTTGTGTCGTAACGGGCTGGTAGACCCTCAGTTCATACTACTGTAAATCACTGTTGTGTCGTAACGGGTTGGCAGACCCTCTCGGTTCATACTGCTATAAATCAGTGTTGTTTCGTAATGGATTGGCAGACCCTCTCGGTTCATACTTCTGTAAATCAGTGTTGTGTCGTAACAGGTTGGCAGACCCTCTCGGTTCATACTGCAGTAAGTCAGTGTTGTTTCGTAATGGTTTGGCAGACCCTCTCGGTTCATACTGCTGTAAATCAGTGTTGTACGTAATGGATTGGCAGACCCTCTCGGTTCATACTGCTGTAAATCAGTGTTGTGTCGTAACGGGTTGGCAGACCCTCTCGGTTCATACTGCTGTAAATCAGTGTTGTGTCGTAATGGGTTGGCAGACCCTCTCGGTTCATACTGCTGTAAATCAGTGTTGTACGTAATGGGTTGGCAGACCCTCTCGGTTCATACTGCTGTAAATCAGTGTTGTACGTAATGGGTTGGCAGACCCTCTCGGTTCATACTGCTGTAAATCAGTGTTGTACGTAACGGGTTGGCAGACCCTCTCGGTTCATACTGCTGTAAATCAGTGTTGTACGTAATGGGTTGGCAGACACTCTCGGTTCATACTGCTGTAAATCAGTGTTGTACGTAATGGGTTGGCAGACCCTCTCGGTTCATACTGCTGTAAATCAGTGTTGTTTCATTTCGGGTTGGCAGACCCTCTCGGTTCATACTGCAGTAAATCAGTGTTGTTTCATTACGGGTTGGCAGACCCTCTCGGTTCATACTTCTGTAAATCAGTGTCGTACGTAATGGATTGGCAGACCCTCTCGGTTCATACTGCTGTAAATCAGTGTTGTTTCATTTCGGGTTGGCAGACCCTCTCGGTTCATACTGCAGTAAATCAGTGTTGTGTCGTAACGGGTTGGTAGACTCTCAGTTCATACTGCTGTAAATCAGTGTTGTGTCGTAACAGGTTGGCAGACCCTCTCGGTTCATACTGCAGTAAATCAGTGTTGTGTCGTAACGGGTTGGTAGACCCTCAGTTCATACTGCTGTAAATCAGTGTTGTACGTAACGGGTTGGCAGACCCTCTCGGTTCATACTGCTGTAAATCAGTGTTGTACGTAATGGGTTGGCAGACACTCTCGGTTCATACTGCTGTAAATCAGTGTTGTACGTAATGGGTTGGCAGACCCTCTCGGTTCATTCTGCAGTAAATCAGTCTTGTACGTAACGGGTTGGCAGACCCTCTCGGTTCATACTGCTGTAAATCAGTGTTATTTCGTAATGGGTTGGCAGACCCTCTCGGTTCATACTGCTGTAAATCAGTGTTGTGTCGTAATGGGTTGGCAGACCCTCTCGGTTCATACTGCAGTAAATCAGTGTTGTGTCGTAACGGGCTGGTAGACCCTCAGTTCATACTACTGTAAATCAGTGTTGTGTCGTAACGGGTTGGCAGACCCTCTCGGTTCATACTGCTATAAATCAGTGTTGTTTCGTAATGGATTGGCAGACCCTCTCGGTTCATACTTCTGTAAATCAGTGTTGTGTCGTAACAGGTTGGCAGACCCTCTCGGTTCATACTGCAGTAAGTCAGTGTTGTTTCGTAATGGGTTGGCAGACCCTCTCGGTTCATACTGCTGTAAATCAGTGTTGTACGTAACGGATTGGCAGACCCTCTCGGTTCATACTGCTGTAAATCAGTGTTGTGTCGTAACGGGTTGGCAGACCCTCTCGGTTCATACTGCTGTAAATCAGTGTTGTTTCGTAATTGGTTGGCAGACCCTCTCGGTTCATACTGCTGTAAATCAGTGTTGAACGTAACGGGTTGGCAGACCCTCTCGGTTCATACTGATGTAAATCAGTGTTGTACGTAATGGGTTGGCAGACCCTCTCGGTTCATACTGCTGTAAATCAGTGTTGTACGTAACGGGTTGGCAGACCCTCTCGGTTCATACTGATGTAAATCAGTGTTGTACGTAATGGGTTGGCAGACACTCTCGGTTCATACTGCTGTAAATCAGTGTTGTACGTAATGGGTTGGCAGACCCTCTCGGTTCATTCTGCAGTAAATCAGTGTTGTACGTAACGGGTTGGCAGACCCTCTCGGTTCATACTGCTGTAAATCAGTGTTGTATGTAATGGGTTGGCAGACCCTCTCGGTTCATACTGCTGTAAATCAGTGTTGTTTCATTACGGGTTGGCAGACCCTCTCGGTTCATACTGCTGTAAATCAGTGTTGTACGTAATGGGTTGGCAGACCCTCTCGGTTCATACTGCTGTAAATCAGTGCTGTGTCGTAACGGGTTGGTAGACCCTCATTTCATACTGCTGTAAATCAGTGTTGTTTCGTAACGGGTTGGTAGACCCTCAGTTCATACTGCTGTAAATCAGTGTTGTGTCGTAATGGGTTGGTAGACCCTCAGTTCCTACTGCTGTAAATCAGTGTTGTACGTAATGGGTTGGCAGACCCTCTCGGTTCATACTGCTGTAAATCAGTGTTGTATGTAATGGGTTGGCAGACCCTCTCGGTTCATACTGCTGTAAATCAGTGTTGTTTCATTACGGGTTGGCAGACCCTCTCGGTTCATACTGCTGTAAATCAGTGTTGTTTCGTAATGGGTTGGCAGACCCTCTCGGTTCATACTGCTGTAAATCAGTGTTGTTTCATTACGGGTTGGCAGACCCTCTCGGTTCATACTGCTGTAAATCAGTGTTGTACGTAATGGGTTGGCAGACCCTCTCGGTTCATACTGCTGTAAATCAGTGCTGTGTCGTAACGGGTTGGTAGACCCTCAGTTCATACTGCTGTAAATCAGTGTTGTTTCGTAACGGGTTGGCAGACCCTCTCGGTTCATACTGCTGTAAATCAGTGTTGTGTCGTAACGGGTTGGTAGACCCTCAGTTCATACTGCTGTAAAACAGTGTTGTACGTAATGGGTTGGCAGACCCTCTCGGTTCATACTGCTGTAAATCAGTGTTGTTTCGTAATGGGTTGGCAGACCCTCTCGGTTCATACTGCTGTAAATCAGTGTTGTTTCATAACGGGTTGGCAGACCCTCTCGGTTCATACTGCAGTAAATCAGTGTTGTTTCATAACGGGTTGGTAGACCCTCAGTTCATACTGCTGTAAATCAGTTTTGTGTCGTTATGGGTTGGTAGACCCTCAGTTCATACTGCTGTAAATCAGTGTTGTTTCGTAATGGGTTGGCAGACCCTCTCGGTTCATACTGCTGTAAATCAGTGTTGTACGTAATGGGTTGGCAGACCCTCTCGGTTCATTCTGCAGTAAATCAGTGTTGTACGTAATGGGTTGGCAGACCCTCTCGGTTCATACTGCTATAAATCAGTGTTGTACGTAACGGGTTGGCAGACCCTCTCGGTTCATACTACAGTAAATCAGTGTTGTACGTATATGGTTGGTAGACCCTCAGTTCATACTGCAGAAAATCAGTGTTGTACGTAACGGGTTGGCAGACCCTCTCGGTTCATACTGCTGTAAATCAGTGTTGTACGTAATGGGTTGGCAGACCCTCTCGGTTCATACTGCTGTAAATCAGTGTTGTACGTAACGGGTTGGCAGACCCTCTCGGTTCATACTACAGTAAATCAGTGTTGTACGTAAATGGTTGGTAGACCCTCAGTTCATACTGCAGAAAATCAGTGTTGTACGTAACGGGTTGGCAGACCCTCTCGGTTCATACTGCTGTAAATCAGTGTTGTACGTAATGGGTTGGCAGACCCTCTCGGTTCATACTGCTATAAATCAGTGTTGTTTCGTAATGGATTGGCAGACCCTCTCGGTTCATACTGCAGTAAATCAGTGTTGTACGTAACGGGTTGGCAGACCCTCTCGGTTCATACTGCTGTAAATCAGTGTTGTTTCATTACGGGTTGGCAGACCCTCTCGGTTCATACTGCTGTAAATCAGTGTTGTACGTAATGGGTTGGCAGACCCTCTCGGTTCATACTGCTGTAAATCAGTGCTGTGTCGTAACGGGTTGGTAGACCCTCAGTTCATACTGCTGTAAATCAGTGTTGTTTCGTAACGGGTTGGCAGACCCTCTCGGTTCATACTGCTGTAAATCAGTGTTGTGTCGTAACGGGTTGGTAGACCCTCAGTTCATACTGCTGTAAAACAGTGTTGTACGTAATGGGTTGGCAGACCCTCTCGGTTCATACTGCTGTAAATCAGTGTTGTTTCGTAATGGGTTGGCAGACCCTCTCGGTTCATACTGCTGTAAATCAGTGTTGTTTCATAACGGGTTGGCAGACCCTCTCGGTTCATACTGCAGTAAATCAGTGTTGTTTCATAACGGGTTGGTAGACCCTCAGTTCATACTGCTGTAAATCAGTTTTGTGTCGTTATGGGTTGGTAGACCCTCAGTTCATACTGCTGTAAATCAGTGTTGTTTCGTAATGGGTTGGCAGACCCTCTCGGTTCATACTGCTGTAAATCAGTGTTGTACGTAATGGGTTGGCAGACCCTCTCGGTTCATTCTGCAGTAAATCAGTGTTGTACGTAATGGGTTGGCAGACCCTCTCGGTTCATACTGCTATAAATCAGTGTTGTACGTAACGGGTTGGCAGACCCTCTCGGTTCATACTACAGTAAATCAGTGTTGTACGTAAATGGTTGGTAGACCCTCAGTTCATACTGCAGAAAATCAGTGTTGTACGTAACGGGTTGGCAGACCCTCTCGGTTCATACTGCTGTAAATCAGTGTTGTACGTAATGGGTTGGCAGACCCTCTCGGTTCATACTGCTCTAAATCAGTGTTGTACGTAACGGGTTGGCAGACCCTCTCGGTTCATACTACAGTAAATCAGTGTTGTACGTAAATGGTTGGTAGACCCTCAGTTCATACTGCAGAAAATCAGTGTTGTACGTAACGGGTTGGCAGACCCTCTCGGTTCATACTGCTGTAAATCAGTGTTGTACGTAATGGGTTGGCAGACCCTCTCGGTTCATACTGCTATAAATCAGTGTTGTTTCGTAATGGATTGGCAGACCCTCTCGGTTCATACTGCAGTAAATCAGTGTTGTACGTAACGGGTTGGCAGACCCTCTCGGTTCATACTGCTGTAAATCAGTGTTGTTTCATTACGGGTTGGTAGACCCGTAACACTCCCGTCCTCTTTTGTGGACGACATGTGCTGATACAGGATGGTTTGAGTTTTTGGTTGATTACCCAATACCCTTAATCCCATGGTTTATATGCAGTCTCTTCCTGCCTCTGTCTGGTTGGCTGGTTATGTTACTCTGTGCTATCTGGCTGTTGGGGGATTGATTGTGTGAATAAGAGACACTCCACTGCTCATGATCCTACACATTTAATGGGCTCCACTAGACGAGGGGGAACAGCTTGAGAGTGTGTGTGTGTGTGTGTGTGTGTGTGTGTGTGTGTGTGTGTGTGTGTGTGTGTGTGTGTGTGTGTGTGTGTGTGTGTGTGTGTGTGTGTGTGTGTGTGTGTGTGTGTGTGAGAGAGTTGCGCATGTGTAGGTGGACGTGCGCAGGTCTGGCTATACGGCAGAGTCGAATGAAGCGGAATGGAACACATGTTTGACCCAATCGAATCAAACGGGTCACTTACCCCATTAGCACCTCTCTCCCTGTCTTTGGAGCGACAGACAAACAGTCCATCAAAGCCCGCTCACAGAATGAATCTGCCTTCGTAAATTACTTAAACATCCCCCTCATAGTGCTCCTCCTTCCATCCCTCTTCCCTCCATCCCTCCTCCCTTCATCCCTCTTCCATCCATCCCTCCATCCCTCCTCCTCTCCATCGCTCCATCCCTCAATCCCTCCATCCCTCCTCCTCTCCATTGCTCCATCCCTCAATCCCTCCATCCCTCCTCCTCTCCATCGCTCCATCCCTCAATCCCTCCATCCCTCCTCCTCTCCATCGCTCCATCCCTCAATCCCTCCATCCCTCCAACCCTCCTCCTCTCCATCCCTCCATCCCTCCATCCCTCCATCCCTCCTCGCTCCATCCCTCCTCCTTCCTCCTTCCATCCCTCTCACTATCATCCCTCAATCTCTGTCTATATCTCTCCCTCAATCCCTCCATCGCTCCATCCCTTCTCCCTCCATCCCGCCATCCCTCCATTCCTCCTCCTTCCCTCCATCCCACCATCCCTCCATCCCTCCTCCTTCCCTCCATCCCACCATCCCTCCATCCCGCCATCCCTCCATCCCTCCTCCATCCCTCCTCCTTCCTCCTTCCATCCCTCTCACTATCAGCCCTCAATCTCTGTTTTTATCCCCCCCCCCTTTTACCTCACACCCCCCCCCCCCCCCTCCTTAGTCTCTTCTCAACCCTATAGTGTTGTTGCAGGTAATTTGCAATACTAAGTGTAATTTGGCAATCGGCGTCCCTCTCTCACAGCCCCCTAATCATTTTATCTCTGCTTTACAAGACTCACAATAAGTGATTTAGGAAGGATTATAATATAAATACGAGCTGTTGTTTTTGCGTCTTCTTGGACCTTTTTATTTCTACTCTCAACCCCCTCTCTTTGCCCTCCTCCCTCCATCCCTCCTCTTCCCCTTATCCCACTTATCCAATTCTGTTAACCAAAGCAATCCAGGGAGAGGAGAGGGGGAGAGTGATGGACGGAGGGTGAGAGACAGGGAGAAGGAGAGTGAAGGAGAACGGGTGAGAGACAGGGAGAAGGAGAGTGATGGAGAGAGAGTGAGGGGCAGAGAGAAGGAGAGTGATGGAGAGAGGGTGAGAGACAGAGAGAAGGCCCCATTACCTTTTTATTGTGGTAAGTAAGAGTGAATAATAGTTTGTAATCAGGACATTGGATTGGTGAGAACAGTACTAGGTTCAGCTCATATATCATTGGGTAAATACAGCAGAGGAGTAAAGGAGGTGTGAAGGTTTTTTTGGGGGGGGTTGTAATTTTGGGGTGAGTCCTTGCTTATGCATACTATTTAATGGCTCCCAGCTTATCCATCCAAAAACACACATATTCAAACACACGCACACAGGCACTCTCACAGCTGGCCTTCCTACGATACGGTGGCTTGTGGAAGTATTCACCCCCTTGGCAGTTTTTCTATTTTGTTGCCTTACAACCTGGAATTAAACTGGATTTTTTGTATCATTTGTTTTACACAACATGTCTACCACTTTGAAGATGCAACATATTTTTTATTGTGAAACAAACAACAAATAAGACAAAAAAAACTGAAAACTGGAAAGGTGCATAACTATTCACCCCCCCAAAGTCAATAATTTGTAGAGCCACCTTTTGCAGCAATTACAGCTGCAAGTCTCTTGGGGTATGTCTCTATAAGCTTGGCACATCTAGCCCCTGGGATTTTTGCCCATTCATATGTTTGGGGAGTCTACCACATGCCTTTTGGTGAAGACCGAACGTGTTTGCTTATTTTTTTCTTTAAGCAATGTTTTTTTTTCTGGCCACTCGTCCATAAAGCCTAGCTCTGTGGAGTGTACGGTTTAAAGTGGTCCTATGGACAGATACTCCAATCTCCACTGTGGAGCTTTGCAGCTCCTTCAGGGTTGTTGTTGGTCCCTTAGTTGCCTCTGTGATTAATGCCATCCTTGCCTGGTCTGTGAGTTTTGGTGGGCGGCCCTCTCTTGGCAGATTTGTTGTGGTGCAATATTCTTTCAATTTTTTAATAATGGATTAAATGGTGCTCCGTGGGATGTTCAAAGTTTCGGATATTTTTTTATAACCCAACTCTGATCTGTACTTCTCCACAACTTTGTCCCTGACCTGTTTGGAGAGCTCCTTGGTCTTCATGGTGCTGCTTGCTTGGTTGTGCCCCTTGCTTAGTGGTGTTGCAGACTCTGGGGCCTTTCAGAACAGGTGTATGTATACTGAGATCATGTGACAGATCATGTGACACTTAGATTGCACACAGGTGGACTTTATTTAACTAATTATGTGACCTCTGAAGGTAGTTGGTTGCACCAGATCTTATTTTGGGGCTTCATAGCAAAGGGTGTGAATTAATATGCACGCACCACTTTTCAGTTAATTTTTTTCATATATATTTTTTAATACAAGTTAATTTTTTCAGGACCTCAGACTGGACCAAAGTTTCACCTGAGACTCATTGGCCTTCTCTCATTTTCTGTGAACATGTAAAATAACATATTTTCATTGAGTGTATACTGTGCACCCCCCTAGACATACAGTTATACAGTTGAGGTCGGAAGTTTACGTACACCTTAGCAAAATACATTTAAAATCAGTTTTTCACAATTCCTGACATTTAATCCAAGTAAAAATTCCCTTAAAAGAAAGGAGGACCAAGGCACTCTTCATATAATTAATTAAAATGTCTTTATTTGTATGGTATGTTCAATAGAAACAAAGTTTTAAAAATCCGATGCGTTTCGGCTGTCTGACGAACATGCCATACAAATAAAGGCGTTTTAATTAATTATATGAAGAGTGCCTTGGTCCTCCTTTCTTTTTGATGACCAATTCACCCCTTTTACCAAAGAGCACCTTCTGTCTACCAAAATGTACTATTGTGTACCTTTGTAGCGCTTCCCTTCCTCCTCTTTCTACTAGTTAATAATTCCCTTTCTTAGGTCAGTTAGGATCACCACTTTATTTTAAGAATGTGAAATGTCAGAATAATAGCAGAGAGAATGATTTATTTCAGCTTTAATTTCTTTCATCACAGTCCCAGTGGGTCAGACGTTTACATACACTCAATTAGTATTTGGTAGCATTGCCTTTAAATTGTTTAATTTGGGACAAACGTTTTGGGTAGCCTTCCACAAGCTTCCAGGAAAATTGGGGGAATTTTGGCCCGTTCCTCCAGACAAAGCTGGTGTAACTGAGTCAGGTTGGTAGGCGTCCTTGCTTACACATGCTTTTTCAGTTCTGCCAACAAATTTTCTATGGGATTGAGGTCAGGGCTTTGCAATGGCCACTCCAATACCTTGACTTTGTTGTCCTTAATCCATTTTGCCACAACTTTGGAGTATGCGTTGGATCATTGTCCATTTGGAAAACCCATTTGCGACGAAGCTTTAACCTCCTGACTGATGTCTTGAGATGTTGCTTCAATATATCCACATAATTTTCCTCCCTCATGATGCCATCTATTTTGTGAGGTGCACCGGTCCCTCCTGCAGCAAAGCACCCCCACAACATGATGCTGCCACCCCCGTGCTTCACGGTTGGGATGGTGTTCTTCGGCTTGCAAGCTTCCCCCTTTTTCCTCCAAACATAATGATGGTCATTATGGCCAAACAGTTCTATTTTTGTTTCATCAGACCGGAGGACATTTCTTCAAAAAGTATGATCTTTGTCCCCATGTGCAGTTGCAAACCGTAGTCTGCCTTTTTTATGGCGGTTCTGGAGCAGTGTCTTCTTCCTTGCTGAGCGACCTTTCAGGTTATGTCGATATAGGACTCGTTCAATTGTGGATATAGATACTTTTGTACCTGTTTCCTCCAGCATCTTCACAAGGTCCTTTGCTGTTCTGGGATTGATTTGCACTTTTCGCACCAAAGTACGTTCATCTCTAGGAGACAGAACACGTCTCCTTTCTGAGCGGTATGACGGCTGAGTGGTCCCATGGTGTTTATACTTGCGTACTATTGTTTGTACAGATGAACGTGGTACCTTCAGGCATTTGGAAATTGCTCCCAAGGATGAACCAGACTTGTGGAGGTCAACAATTGTTTTTTGAGGTCTTGGCTGATTTCTTTCCATTTTCCCATGATGTCAAGCAAAGAGGCTCTGAGTTTGAAGGTAGGCCTTGAAATACATCCACAGGCACACCTCCAATTGTTTTAAATGATGTCAATTAGCCAATCAGAAGCTTCTAAAGCCATGACATCATTTTCTGTAATTTTCCAAGCTGTTTAAAGGCAGAGTCAAGTTAGTGTATGTAAACTTCTGACCCACTAGAATTGTGATACAATGAATTTTAAGTGAAATAATCTGTCTGTAAACAGTTGTTGGAAAAATTACTTGTGTCATGCACAAAGTAGATGTCTTAACCGACTTGTCAAAACTATGTTTTTTTTAACAAGAAATGTGTGGAGTGGTTGAAAAATGAGTTTTAATGACCTCAACATAAGTGTATGTAAACTTACGACTTCAACTGTATATATTACATATGTTGTGTTCGGATCCACTGGAAACAAGTAAAAATTAAACAAAAAGGTTTGCTGTTCTTTCACTCTGTTTTCCACTTCTCTGGGCCTGCTGTTTCAGCATATCACCAATAACCTGTCTGTCTGTCTCCCTGCCAGTCTACCTGTCTCCTGCTTTTCTCGCACTCTTTACCTTTTATAGTGTATGAAACTACACAATGACTTCTGCAAACCCAGAATGAATTCATGGAAATAAATGAATGAATTCTTGCTGGACATAAACAGTATTATATAGAGCCATGATCACATGGAACTCCCATCTCAAATGACTCAAGCAAACACCAACATTAGCTTTAAAAAACAAATAAAACAACACCTCACAACACAAGGGATCTCCACTATTTGACCTAGTTGTAATGTCTCTGTTCATGTTTTTAAATGTATGTAAATTGTCAATTATTTTCGTCTGTAATGTATTTTCTGTTATGTGTTGGACCCCAGGAATAACTGCTGTTGCCATTAGCCTCGGCTAATGAGGATCCCAATAAAATAAAAAAAATCTAAACAGTGCAGTAATATCGAACAATACAAAACAATTAACACTAATCCCCAAAATGTAAAGAAAGGAAGTATGAAATATCACAACGAGCAATGTCAGAGTCCGGAATACACATTTATACAGTTTTCAGAAAGTATTTACTCCCTGAATTTAAAAGTGATTAAATTTAGATTTTGTGTCACTGGCCTACACACAATTCCTGTCACGTCCTGACCAGTATAAGGGTTATTTGTTATTGTAGTTTGGTCAGGACGTGGCAGAGGGTATTTGTTTTATGTGGTTTGGGGTGGTGTTTTTTGTAGAAGGGTATTTGATTTATGTATTCCGGGGTTTTTGGGCACTGTTCCTTGTTTATGTATTTCTATGTTTAGTCTAGTTGGTTGTATTTCTATGTTTAGGTTAATGGGTGTTGGACTCAATTGGAGGCAGGTGCTTTCTCGTTGCCTCTGATTGAGAGTCCTATATATGGGTATGTGTGTGGTTTAGTGTTTGTGGGAGATTGTTTCTTGTTTTGCTGAGTGTGCCTGACACAAGACTGTTTTGTTGTTCGTGAGTTCTTGTTGTATTTTGGTGTTCTTGTTATTTAAATAAATATACAAGATGAGCATCCACATTCCTGCTGCGTTTTGGTCCTCCATTCCAGACGACAACCGTGACAATTCCCCATAATGTCAAAGTTGAATTAAGTTTTTCAAAATGTTTACAAATGTATTAAAAAAAGAAAATCTGAAATGTTTTGAGTTAAGTATTAAACACTTTTTTTATAACAAGCCTACATTTCTTCAGGAGTAAAATGTTTTTTAAGTTACATGGACTCACTCTGTGTGCAATAATAGTGTTTAACATGATTTTTGAATGATTACCTCATCTCTGTACGCCAGACATACAATTATCTGTAAGGTTCCTCAGTCGAACAGTGAATGTCAAACATAAATTCAACCATAGAGACATTGGAGGTTTTCCAATGCCTCACGAAGAAGGGCACCTTTTGGTAGATGGGTAAAAATAAGAAATAAAGCATGTTGAATATCTCTTTGAGCATGGTGAAGTTATTACAGTAATTACAATTTCTATAGTGTATCAATACACCCAGTCACTACAAAGATACATGCATCCTTCCTCTAGTAACTCAGTTGCCGAAGAGGAAGGAAACCACTCAGGGATTTCACCATAAGGCCAGTGGTGACTTTAAAACAGTTACAGAATTTAATGGCTGTGATAGGAGAAAACTGAGGATGGATCAACAACACTGTAATTACTGTACTCCACAATACTAACCTAAATGACAGAGTGAAAAGACATGCATCCTGTTTTTAATAAGGCACTAAAGTAAACCTGCAAAAAATGTGGCCAAGAAATTAACTTTATGTCCTGAATATAAAGTGTTATATTTGGGGCCAATCTTAATATTGACCGAACGGCTCGATTCGGTCTTACGTAGCAAAATTTGAAATTGTGTTTTTACATTGTATAAAAGTAGAGACTCAGAGCTAGGAAATTGTATATCATACATTACAGTTGAGGAACAGTGGGAAAGTTATTCTGCTTTGACAGTTGATTAACTTGGCCCTTGAATGTTTTGGTACCTACTGGAGAGCTCTTCTTTGTCTACACCCATTCAGCATCGTTCACACCCTCTTAAGCTTTATCCCCACCCATCTCTTTAAGGATTCACATGTGAGGCCATGTGCTAAACAACCAAAGATTTCAAGACTAATGGCTGGTTTATACTGTGGGCGTGTTCGTAAATTTAATCTGGAGTGTCAGAGTGTTTTCTGGGCGTTTATAAACTCAGAGCGTTGTCAGATTGTCCGTTCGTAAATTCAGAGCGTTTCGCTCTCGGAGCGTTCAGAGCACACACTGAACGCTTCGGCCGAGGAGTAGGGTTAATTCAAACATTCTGACCTAACAACAGAAGTCAAGCACCCAAGCTAACTGGCTAATATTGGCTAGCTTGCTAGCTACTTCCAGACCCAAATGAGAGAACAGCTCACTCTGACCATTTTACTCACCCTAGCAGAGCTGGTTAGGCGCTGGTGACTGCAACTGTGTTGCTGGCAACAATTTAAAGTAATGAAATACCAAGAAGAAGAAAAAATGTGCTGAGAATGTTCAAAAGAATGTTCCAAAGCCAAGCAACTATCCTGCACCATTCAGAGAAAGATGGTTGTATGCAAAATAACTATAGGTCAACCACGCTCTCACAAAGCTCTAAGAAATACAGTCAGAACATTATGTGCATGCTGGGAAACCCTCTTTTCCCTCTAGTTAACATCTGGGCAATGCAAAGTTACCATTTTGTACCAGAGAGGATCTCCAAGCATGACTGGTTTCCTAAGTCTTTATGAGATTCACCTGGGGCATCAGAATCTAAATCATGGGAGAGTTTTTTTCCTGCCAGCGACAGGCTTTACACATCTTCTCTAAGGAGTATAACTAGGAGGGAGGAGGAATATGTATTCAGGGGAGGGACAGGTGCCATAATGCATTTGTGTGTGTGTGCGTGTGTGTGCAAGTGCATGAGTGTGTGTGTGTGAGTGTGTGTGTGTGTGTGTGTGTGTGTGCCAGCATTTGTGTGTTTTCCTATGCACCCATACGGTCCCATTTCCATTCAAGAGCATGTTCATGTCTATCTGTATGAATACTATCTCAGTAATGGTGCTGCTTTTGATAGATGTGGTAAGGTTTGATGGATGTGGAACTTGCAGGGGATTGATTGTGGTCTGGACCCCCAGAGAGTGGTCATATACTGGGGATGGCCTCTGATCTCTGGGTGGCTGATTCCTCCATAGGTGGAGTCGTGTAATGAGGACTGGAAAGGGCAGGAAAGGTGAGTTTGGGCTTGTGTGTGTTTGTGTGTGTGTGTGTGTGTGAGAGAGAGAGAGAGAGAGAGAGACAGAGAGACAGAACACTGAGAAAGAGAGGCAGGTCACATGGTCAAGGTTAAAACAAGGAAGCCATTCTTCCTTTTTGTCCACTCTATTTTCTGTTATATTAGTTCTCGTCATTCTATATGCCCCAGCCATAACAATTTACGTAGAAATACTTAATAGTCAGATGTTGACTTATATAAATTGCAAGCGACATAAACAGCATACATGGTTAATATTTGCCATTTACCTCTGCTACATCACATTATCAATAAAAGCACTATTTGTTTATTTTAATTAAATTAGATTTTTGTAAACAAAAATCAATCATAATGAAGACGGATGGAATACATCATGTTTATCTTGAACAAATATAAATGAAACAAGGTTTTCATCACTATTGATGTTTATTGCTTTGAACTGAACAAATTGGAAGGAAAAATTTTACATTCAGTATTTTATGAAAATGATAAATGAGCCCCATTGAACACAAATTAAGGCCGGTCTACACACCACATCAGGGACAGAGTTATACTGTGTGTGTGTTGCAAATGTATTTCTTGCACTTGGTGCATGTGTACTGTGTCGTCCTGTCCATCTTGGGTCCACACACATTGCAACGCTTCTTCTTGTTGCTACCGGCTGCAATCTAGAATGATGAAAACACTAACATCTCACTCATTCACATATATAGTTACAACAGGCCAAGGTAGGAGAGTCAGACACACACACATGCAACAACATCCCTCACACTTACTTCCGGTATTGGAGTTGTTGGTTCTGTAGGTCGGGAGGATGGGGCACCAACATCCTCCTCCTGAATCCTCCTCCTGATGGCTGCAGAAGCTGGGGTCCTTGGGATATGTTGCCTCCTCTGGATTTGAGGTCTTACCAATGCCTTGCCCAGCTCCTCGGGAAAGAGCCGTCTCCTCTGGAGCTTCCCTCTGTTCCAATCTGTATTCCATGCCATCCACATGACAAACGCGCTGTACGCCGAGATGTCCAAGATGTTGAAGAATATCAAAAGTGGCCAGCGTAGGGGTCTTCTTTTGCAGCTGTAGCCAGTCACCAGCTTGTCTAAATTGTCCACCCCTCCTTTTGTGGAATTGTAATCCATTATGATTTTTTGTTTTTGATGTTCCTGGCCACAGATTCTCCCATCTCTATGCAGCCTACTCATGAGTACCACATTTTTGCCTTTCTTTGGCACCTAAAACACTAGGGACTTGTTGGCCGTGAACACAAACTTAGAGGAACTGATAGGCCTGTTTCGTGTATTCAACAGCTGAGATGAGAGCTTTGAGTGCAGAGTGTGCACTCAATGAAAATGTGTAATTTTACATGTTCTTCACAGAAATGAGCCAAGGCCAATGAGTCTCAGGTTGAAAAAATATTTTTGTAAACATTGAAAATGGGTTCCACAGACCCGAACACCACACAAGGGTTAACTATACAAGCACAGTAACTAGCAATTATATAGTCCACCTGTTCTTTGTTGGGACACATTATCCTCTTCTTCTAAAAGTTTGATTAAATACCAACATATTTCAATGTCTCCTCATGGATGAGCAACACTGATTATATTTAGTTACATCTACTTCATTTCTGTGCGACGTCTCAAAGAGTGATTTTGTTCTCAATCACTTAGAAATATTGTGTTTAATATTCTGTGTAGGTGTCAACAAAAGGTAATCAAACAATACTCATGTTAGCTGTGACAACAATGGACAGGAAATGAGAGGATAATATGAACAACAACAGGAGAGAGAGACAACAGTCTGAATGTAGGAGCAAGAAGTATGGATATGTTTATGTTGTATCATTTCTGTAGTCCGCTATTCTTCTGTTTACTTGGAAAATCAGATTACTCTTGTTTATCTTTGGTATTCTGTGTTAACACACCCACAGCATTACATAACATTCAAAACAGCAGGAAGGTAATTAGGAATTGACTGGAATTATTTTAAATAACTACCCTAAAGTGTCCATTGTTGTGTATTGATTTTCTAGTCTGTCCCTTTAAGGCACCCGTAACTCCCCCCTGCTTACGCAGTTTGGAATGCTCGGAGTGTCTTGTTCTGTAAAATGCATTAAACAATGCCCATGTTAGTTTCTACTCCCGTCTGATATCCGACCATTATATTAGTTGTATAAGTAATGTAGTGTGCAGCATACCACCATGCATCCCAATGCTGGCTTGCCTCTGAAGCTAAGCTTGGTTGGTCCTGGATGGGAGACCAGATGCTGTTGGAAGTAGTGTTGGAGGGCCAGTAGGAGGCACTCTATTCTCTGGTCTAAAAAATATATCCAAATGCCCCAGGGCAGTGATTGGAGCTGTCTTTAGTCAGGGGCGGCATGTAGCCGTGTTTAGAGCGTTGTGCCATTAACCGAAAGGTTGCTGGATTGAATCCCCGAGCTGACAATGTAAAAATCTGTCGTTCTGCCCCTAAACAAGACTGTTAACCCATTGTAAATAACAATTTGTTCTTAACCTCTATGGGCTAGGTGGGACGCTAGCGTGCCACCCGTGGTGCACTCCATCAACAGCAGGTGCATTTCAAGAGCGGCAAATTTGAATCCAAATAAATGTCAAAATTCAAATTTTTCAAAAATACAACTATTTTACACCATTTGAAAGATAAACATCTCCTTAATCTAACCACGTTTTACGATTTCAAAAAGGTTTTACGGCGAAAGCATAAATTTAGAGTATGTTAGGACAGTACATTTACAAGAGTTGTGTGTAATGTTTTGTCAAGTCAAAGACAGGGTCACCAAAACCATAAAACCAGCTAAAATGATGCACTAACCTTTTACAATCTCCATCAGATGACACTCCTAGGACATTATGTTAGACAATGCATGCATTTTTAGTTCTATCAAGTTCATATTTATATCCAAAAACAGCGTTTTACTATGGCATTGATGTTGAGGAAATCGTTTCCCTCCAATAACCGGCAGTCAAGTCAGCGTCACAAATTAAATAATTAAAATTAGAAAACATTGGTAAAATATTATATTGTCATTTAAAGAATTATAGATTTACATCTCTTGAACGCAATCAACTTGCCAGATTTAAAAATAACCTTACTGGGAAATCACACTTTGCAATAATCTGAGCACTGCGCCCAGAAAAATACGCGTTGCGATACAGACTAGACGTCATGTTGGGGAGATCTAAAATCGAAAATACTATGTAAATAATCCATTACCTTTGATTCTCTTCATCAGATGTCACTTCCAGGTATCACAGGTCCATAACGAATGTAGTTTTGTTCAAAAAAGCTCATCATTTATGTCCAAAAATCTCCGTCTTGTTAGCACATGATCTAAGCCAGCCGGACTTCTCGTCATGAACGAGGGGAAAAAATATATTTACGTTCGTTCAAACATGTCAAACGTTGTATAGCATAAATCATTAGGGCCTTTTTTAACCAGAACATGAATAATATTCAAGGTGGACGAATGCATACTCTTTTATAACGTATTGGAACGAGGGTACCCAACATGAACTCGTACGCCAGGTGTCTAATGGGACATCATCGTTCCATGGCTCTTGTTCGGTCAGATCTCCCTCCAGAAGACTCAAAACACTTTGTAAAGGCTGGTGACATCTAGTGGAAGCAATAGGAAGTGCCAAAATATTCCTCAGCCCCTGTGTTTTTCAATGGGATAGGTTTAAAGTCAATACAACACATCAGGTATCCACTTCCTGTCAGAAAATGTCTCAGGGTTTTGCCTGCCAAATGAGTTCTGTTATACTCACAGACACCATTCAAACAGTTTTAGAAACTTTAGAGTGTTTTCTATCCATATATAATAAGTATATGCATATTCTAGTTACTGGGTAGGATTAGTAACCAGATTAAATCGGGTACATTTTTTTTATCCAGACGTGCAAATGCTGCCCCCTAGCCCTAACAGGTTAACTGTCTTGCCTAGTTAAATAAAGGTTAGATTTCTCTGTGGTCACTAAAGATCCCATGGCACTTACAATAAGAGTAGGGGTGTTAACCTCTATGGGCTAGGTGGGACGCAAGCGTCCCACCCGTGGAACACTCCATCAACAGCAGGTGCATTTCAAGAGCGGCAAATTTGAATCCAAATAAATGTCAAAATTTTCAAACATACAACTATTTTACACCCTTTGAAAGATAAACAACTCCTTAATCTAACCACGTTTTACGATTTCAAAAAGGTTTTACGGCGAAAGCATAAATTTAGAGTATGTTAGGACAGTACATTTACAAGAGTTGTGTGTAATGTTTTGTCAATTCAAAGACAGGGTCACCAAAACCATAAAACCAGCTAAAATGATGCACTAACCTTTTACAATCTGCATCAGATGACACTCCTAGGACATTATGTTAGACAATGCATGCATTTTTAGTTCTATCAAGTTCATATTTATATCCAAAAACAGCGTTTTACTATGGCATTGATGTTGAGGAAATCGTTTCCCTCCAATAACCGGCAGTCAAGTCAGTACCACAAATTAAATAATTAAAATTAGAAAACATTGGTAAAATATTATATTGTCATTTAAAGAATTATAGATTTACATCTCTTGAACGCAATCAACTTGCCAGATTTAAAAATAACCTTACTGGGAAATCACACTTTGCAATAATCTGAGCACTGCGCCCAGAAAAATACGCGTTGCGATACAGACTAGACGTCATGTTGGGGAGATCTAAAATCGAAAATACTATGTAAATAATCCATTACCTTTGATTCTCTTCATCAGATGTCACTTCCAGGTATCACAGGTCCATAACGAATGTAGTTTTGTTCAAAAAAGCTCATCATTTATGTCCAAAAATCTCCGTCTTGTTAGCACATGATCTAAGCCAGCCGGACTTCTCGTCATGAACGAGGGAAAAAAATATATTTACGTTCGTTCAAACATGTCAAACGTTGTATAGCATAAATCATTAGGGCCTTTTTTAACCAGAACATGAATAATATTCAAGGTGGACGAATGCATTCTCTTTTATAACGTATTGGAACGAGGGTACCCAACATGAACTCGCGCGCCAGGTGTCTAATGGGCCATCATCGTTCCATGGCTCTTGTTCGGTCAGATCTCCCTCCAGAAGACTCAAAACACTTTGTAAAGGCTGGTGACATCTAGTGGAAGCAATAGGAAGTGCCAAAATATTCCTCAGCCCCTGTGTTTTTCAATGGCATAGGTTTAAAGGTAATACAACACATCAGGTATCCACTTCCTGTCAGAAAATGTCTCAGGGTTTTGCCTGCCAAATGACTTCTGTTATACTCACAGACACCATTCAAACAGTTTTAGAAACTTTAGAGTGTTTTCTATCCATATATAATAAGTATATGCATATTCTAGTTACTGGGTAGGATTAGTAACCAGATTAAATCGGGTACATTTTTTTTATCCAGCCGTGCAAATACTGCCCCCTAGCCCTAACAGGTTAACCCTGGTGTCCTGGCTAAATTCCCAATCTGGCCCTCATACAATCATGGCCACCTAATCATCCCCAGCTTCCAATTGGCTCATACTATTCCCCAGGTCATGCTGTAAATTAGAATGCGTTCTCAGTCAACTTACCTGGTAAAATAAGAACATATACACAGTACCTGTCAAAAGTTTGGACAAACCTACTCATTCAAGGGTTTTTCTTTATTTTTACTAATTTCTACATTGTAGAATAATAGTGAAGACATCAAAACTATGAAATAACACATATGGAATGATGTAGTAACCCATTTTTTTTTTTTAAATTTCAAATATATTTTAGATTATATTCTTCAAAGTAGCAACCCTTTGCCTTGATGACAGCTTTGCACACTCTTGGCATTCTCTCAACCAGCTTCATGAAGAATGATTTTCCAACAGTCTTGAAGGCATTCCCACATATGCCGAGCACTTGTCTGCTGTTTTTCTTCACTCTGCGGTCCAATCAATCCCAAACCTTCACAATTGTGTTGAGGTCAGGTGATTGTGGAGGCCAGGACATCTGATGCAGCACTCCATCACTCTCCTTGGTCATATAGCCCAGACACAGCCTGGAGGTGTGTTTTGGGTTATTGTCCTGTTGAAAGTCCCACTAAGTGCAAACCAGATGGGATGGCATATCACTGCAGAATGCTGTGGTAGCCCTTCTGCTTAAGTGTGCTTTTTATTCTAAATAAATCACTGACATTGTCACCAGCTATGCACTCCCACACCATCACACCGACTCCATGCTTCACGGTGGGAACCACACATGCAGAGATCATCCATCCACCTACTCAGCGGTTGGAACCAAAAATCTAATATTTGGACTCATCAGACCAAAGGACAGATTTCTACCGTTTTAATGTCCATTGCTTTTCTTGGCCCAAGAAAAGTCTCTTCTTCTTATTGGTGTCCTTTAGTAGTGGTTTCTTTGCAGCAATTGGACCATGAAGGCTTGATTCACGCAGTCTCTGAACAGTTGATGTTGAGATGTGTCTGTTACATGAACTCTTTGAAGCACTTACTTGGGCTGCAATCTGAGGTTCAGTTAACTCTAATGAATTTATCCTCTGCAGCAGTGGTAACTCTGGGCCTTCCTTTCCTGTGGCGGTCTTCATGAAAGCCAGTTTCATCATAGCGGAGCAAATGTGACCACACTTGAAGAAACGTTCAAAGTTCTTGTAATTTTCCAGATTGACTGACCTTCATGTCTTAACCTCTCTAGGGTAGGGGGCAGTATTTTCACGGCCGGATAAAAAACATACCCGATTTAACTGGTTACTACTCTTTTCCAGAAACGATTATATGCATATAATTGGTAGATTTCGATAGAAAACACTCTAAAGTTTCTAAAACTGTTTGAATGGTGTCTGTGAGTATAACAGAACTCATATGGCAGGCCAAAACCTGAGAAGATTCCATACAGGAAGTGCCCTCTCTGACCATTTCTGGTGCTTCTGTGGCATCTCTGTCGAAAATACAGCATCTCTGCTGTAACGTGACAATTTCTAAGGCTCCCATAGGCTCTCTGAAGGCGCCAGAAAGTGGAATGAGATGTCTGCTGTCTCTGGGCTAGGTACAGGAGCGCTGTTTGTGAGTGGTCAGGCTGGTGGCTCAGAGACAGGAGATGCGCGGCCCCGAGAAGTGGCCATGTTTTTCTTTCAGCCTTTGAACAAAAACAACGTCGCCCGGTTGGAATATTATCGCTATTTTACGAGAAAATAGCATAAAAATGGATTTTAAACAGCGTTTGACATGCTTCGAAGTACGGTAATGGAATATTTAGAATTTTTTGGTCACGACATGCTTCCGCGCATCACCCTTCGGATAGGGACCTGAACACACGAACAAAACGGAGGATATTTGAACATAACTATGTATTGTTTTGAACCAAAACATAATTTGTGGTTGAAGTAGAAGTCCTGGGAGTGCATTCTGACGAAGAACAGCAAAGGTAATCCAATTTTTCTACTAGTAATTCTGAGTTTACTGAGCCTCGATGTTGGCGAGTGTCTGTTTAGCTAGCCTTGATGGCCGAGCTATCTACTCAGAATATTGCAAATTGTGCTTTTGCCAAAAAGCTATTTTAAAATCTGACACTGCGATTGGATAAAGGAGTTCTGTATCTATAATTCTTAAAATAATTGTTATGTTTTTTGTAAACGTTTATCAAGAGTAATTTAGTAAATTCACCGGAAGTTTTCGATGTGTATGCTAGTTCTGAACGTCACATGCTAATGTAAAAAGCTGGTTTTTGATATAAATATGAACTTGATTGAACAAAACATGCATGTATTGTTTAACCTCTCTAGGCTAGGCGGGACGAATTCGTCCCACCTACGTAACAGCCACTGCTATCCTGTGGCGCGATTTTCAAAACCTTAAAAATCCTATTACTTCAATTTCTCAAACATATGACTATTTTACAGCCATTTAAAGATAAGACTCTCGTTAATCTAACCACACTGTCCGATTTCAAAAAGGCTTTACAACGAAAGCAAAACATTAGATTATGTCAGCAGAGTACCAAGCCAGAAATAATCAGACACCCATTTTTCAAGCCAGCATATAATGTCACCAAAACCCAGAAGACAGCTAAATGCAGCACTCACCTTTGATGATCTTCATCAGATGACAACCCTAGGACATTATGTTATACAATACATGCATGTTTTGTTCAATCAAGTTCATATTTATATCAAAAACCAGCTTTTTACATTAGCATGTGACGTTCAGAACTAGCATACCCCCCGCAAACTTCCGGGGAATTCGCTAACATTTTACTAAATTACTCACGATAAACGTTCACAAAAAGCATAACAATTATTTTAAGAATTATAGATACAGACCTCCTCTATGCACTCGATATGTCCGATTTTAAAATAGCTTTTTGGTGAAAGCACATTTTGCAATATTCTAAGTACATAGCCCAGGCATCACGGGCTCGCTATTTAGACACCCGGCAAGTTTAGCACTCACCATAATCATATTTACTATTATAAAAATTTCATTACCTTTTGTTGTCTTCGTCAGAATACACACCCAGGACAGCTACTTCAATAACAAATGTTGGTTTGGTCCAAAATAATCCATCGTTATATCCGAATAGCGGCGTTTTGTTCGTGCGTTCCAGACACTATCCGAAATAGTAAAGAAGTGTCACGCGCTTGGCGCAATTCGTGACAATAAAATTCTAAGTATTCCATTACCGTACTTCGAAGCATGTCAACCGCTGTTTAAAATCAATTTTTACGACATTTTTCTCGTAGAAAAGCGATAATATTCCGACAGGGAATCTCCTTTTCGGCAAACAGAGGAAAAAATCCCAAAGGCGGGGGCGGTCGGGGTCACGCGCATAAGCTAGTGTCTCTTGATCGGCCACTTGAGAAAGGCGATAATGTGTTTCAGCCTGGGGCTGGAATGACGACATTCTGTTTTTTCCCGGGCTCTGAGCGCCTATGGACGACGTGGGAAGTGTCACGTTAGAGCAGAGATCCTTAGTAAATGATAGAGATGGAAAAGAAGTTCAACAAATGGTCAGACAGGCCACTTCCTGTAAAGGAATCTCTCAGGTTTTGACCTGCCATTTGAGTTCTGTTATACTCACAGACACCATTCAAACAGTTTTAGAAAATTTAGGGTGTTTTCTATCCATATGTAATAAGTATATGCATATTCTAGTTACTGAGTAGGAGTGGTAACCAGATTAAATCGGGTATGTTTTTTATCCAGCCGTGTCAATGCTGCCCCCTAGCCCTAACAGGATAACATAATGTCCTAGGAGTGTCATCTGATGAAGATCATCAAAGGTTAGTGCTGCATTTAGCTGTGGTTTTGGTTTTTGTGACATATATGCTAGCTTGAAAAATGGCTGTGTGATTATTTCTGGCTGGGTACTCTCCTAACATAATCTAATGTTTTGCTTTCGCTGTAAAGCCTTTTTGAAATCGGACAATGTGGTTAGATTAACGAGAGTCTTGTCTTTAAAATGGTGTAATATAGTCATATGTTTGAGAAATTGAAGTTATAGCATTTTTAAGGTTTTTGTATTTCGTGCCACTCGATTCCACTGGCTGTTGACTAGGTGGGACGATTTTGTCCCACATACCCAAGAGAGGATATTATAGTTTTGTGACACATGTCTTTCAGAGCTCTGTTTTTGCCCTTAATTTACTCGTCCTGTGTATGATAGTTTTTGCCTGCCTCACTAACGACGCCTTTTGCCTATTCCCTGCCTGTACTTTAGCTTATCGGATTTCCTGTTATCTATCTATTGCCTGATCTCCCGGACTACGTTTCTAGCCTTTTCCCTGCCTGTACTGTTACCTTTTTGGACCCCCTGTGTATGACCTTCTGCCTGCCCCTGGACCCAGCTACCTGCCTCCTACTGTGGTCCTTTACAATAAACACCTGCTGTGCCCTGTGCTTGAAACCAGCTCTCTGCCTCCCCTCAAGTTCATTACAGGTTACTACATGATTCTATATGTGTTATTTCATAGTTTTGATGTCTTCACTATTATTCTACAATGTAGAAAAGAGTAAAAATAAAGAAAACCCCTTGAATGAGTAGGTGTGTCCAAACTGTTGACTGGTACTGTACATACTACATACATACCTTTATCAGAAAGTCACCATTTGTGTTTACAAAGCTTTGTTGCACAAGCTTCCAACATATCTCACTTCTCTGTTAAAGTCCAAAAATGCGAGGGACCAAACCCGCTCACAGGGATGGTTAACTTTTCAGGTCCCTCGTGTCTCTACCAACCTACGTAAATCAGCCTTTAGTTTTAACGCCCCCCCCATAATTCACAATCCTCATTACATTTTGAGTGTTTTGGTTGATTGTAATAAGTATTTGGATTGAAATGTAGCGTATCGGTTTTATCTTGTAGATTATGTTTTTGCTGTTTTCTTAAATGTTTATTAGGGAATTGTTTGTTTTCAGGTCACCATTGAGAATGAGACCCTGGTCTCAATTGGCCACCCCTGAATTCATTTTTTAAATAAAATACCATACACAGTAATTGCTGTAAAAGTGCACCATTGTAGTAATGGGCTACTCTGAGTTTATTT
The DNA here is from genome assembly GCF_965601325.2 of Salmo salar. NCBI lineage: Eukaryota > Metazoa > Chordata > Actinopteri > Salmoniformes > Salmonidae > Salmo > Salmo salar. The sequence goes on from NC_138304.1 coordinate 95,875,386, forward strand.
GGATGTTTTGGGAGTGGACACAAACAGAGGGTGGGATGGAGAGAGAGAGAGAGAGAGGGGGGAAAGACATTCTCCCAGACATTGTGCCAAGGGAAGAAATAAGGTAAACTGCCAGGCTTTGTCTCTCTCTCTCTCTCTCTCTCTCTCTCTCTCTCTCTCTCTCTCTCTCTCTCTCTCTCTCTCTCTCTCTCTCTCTCTCTCTCTCTCTCTCTCTCTCTCTCTCTCTCTCTCTCTCTCTCTCTCTCTCTCTCTCTCTCTCTCTCTCTCTCTAGGGGCACAACAATGTATGAATTAATGGTTGGATAAGAATCGCTAATATAATCATTGGCCAGTACGGAGAATTAAATAAAACCACAAGTCCAAATCCCGATCTCCATCCATGGCTAATTTAGGAAAGGGACAATTTTAGCGAGCTTGCTAAATCGTCACGGGAGGACAACAACACAACGAGATGCAACAATTCAATACATTTTTTTTGTCAAAGACGTATGCTCTCATTGGAATTTTGATAGGAGTGACACCAAATCTTAGTTGTCTTCCCTTGACACTTTTTTTTGGTGCTTCAGGACCATTCACAGTTGAGCTCACTCAGCTTAGCTCAATGCTGATTGGACATTTTTGTAACTTTTTTTGTCAAGGGAGGCCAGCTGCTCGCTGGCTTCCCTTGCCTTCAATGCTATGGGCGGCAACAATGTCATACTCATTTGGACCAGACAGCATCAGATAGATGGTGTACACGTAGAGAGACAGCGGTCATTGTTTTGCTCACTCGGATGCTTTCTCCTGTGAGATACATTCAGCCTCTTGCAAATTGAAGGAAAATTATGAAACACAGAGTGATGAAAGATAACAATTTGTATTTCATTATTTTTGTCAATTTCTTTGTCCATTTTTTGGGGAAGCCTAGCTTCCCTTGACATCCATGAATACACACTAAATGCAATAATCCAATGATGCTGAGACTTGGTGCCAAGATACACAGAAGTAGGGAGGTGTGTGTTGGACTTGTTCCAACCCTGGTCTCTACCACACACAGAGTTCTCAGTGTGGAGGACAGGAGGCCTGCTGCTGTGTGGAACCATCTCTAGAGGTGTGGAGGACAAGAGGCCTGCTGCTGTGTGGAACCATCTGTAGAGATGTTGAGGACAGGAGGCCCGCTGCTGTGTGGAACCATCTCCAGAGATGTGGAGGACAGGAGGCCTGCTACTGTTTGGAACCATCTCTATAGGTGTGGAGGACAGGAGGCCTGCTGCTGTGTGGAACCATCTCTAGAGGTGTGGAGGACAGGAGGCCTGCTGCTGTGTGGAACCATCTCTAGAGGTGTGGAGGACAGGAGGCCTGCTGCTGTGTGGAACCATCTCTAGAGGTGTGGAGGACAGGAGGCCTGCTGCTGTGTGGAACCATCTCCAGAGATGTGGAGGACAGGAGGCCTGCTGCTGTGTGGAACCATCTGTAGAGATGTTGAGGACAGGAGGCCCGCTGCTGTGTGGAACCATCTCCAGAGATGTGGAGGACAGGATGCCTGCTACTGTTTGGAAACATCTGTAGAGAACACAAAACAGCCAGGTAGAAACAGAACAATCACACTGGGAAGGTTTTTCGGGGATTTGGGCTCTGTGATGCTGATGCAGACACACACACTCACCAGTGGTTATGCACGCACGCACACACGCACACCCATGCATGCACACACAAACACACACACACACTATACACGCACATGTACAATACACTCACGTACACATACTCCAAACAAAAAATAAGAAAAAAGGATAAAGACAGAGGGAGGGAGGGAGGGAGGGGGAGGGAGGGAGGGAGGGAGGGAGGGAGGGAGGGAGGGAGGGAGGGAGGGAGATGGAAAGCGAATCTGTCCTGTTACCTCCTTTAAAGTGCTTTATCTCAGCAAACCACATTTGTTTCATTAATTTAACTCTGAATCAGGAGGTGTCTGCAAGGCGGTGCTGCCACCAACTCACTACAAATAACTTTCTCTACACATACATTGCCCGTCAAAGGTTTGGACACACCTACTCATTGAAGTTTATTATTTTTATTTGTACTATTTTCTACATTGTAGAAAAATTGTGAAGACATCAAAACTATGAAATAACACATATGAAGTCATGTAGTAACCAAAAAAGTGTTAAACATATCAAAATATATTTTATATTTGAGATTCTTCAAAGTAGCCACCCTTAGCCTTGATGACAGCTTTCCACACTCTTAGCATTCTCTAAACCAGCTTCACCTGGAATGTTTTCCCAACAGTCTTGGAGGAGTTCCAATATATGCCGAGCACTTGTTGGCTGCTTTTCCTTCACTCTGCGGTCCAACTCATCCCAAACCATCTCAGGTGATTGTGGAGGCCAGGTCACCTGATGCAGCATTCAATCACTCTCCTTCTTGGTCAAACAGCCCTTACACAGCCTGGAGGTGTGTTGGGTCATTGTCCTGTTGAAAAACAAATGATAGTCCCACTAAGAGCAAACCAGATTGAATGGCATATTGCTGCAGTCTCCTCTGAATTGTTGATGTTGAGATGTGTCTGTTAGTTGAACTCTGTGAAGCATTATTTGGGGTGCAATATCTGAGGCTGGTAACTCGAATGAACTTATCCTCTGCTGCAGAGTTAACTCTGGGTCTTCATTCAGTCTGACAGAGCACTAGAGTTACTTTGTGGAGATGGGATAACCTTCCAGAAGGACAAACATCTCTGCTGCACTCCAACAATCAGGCCTTTATGGTAGAGTGGCCAGACGGAAGCCACTCCTCAGTAAAATTCAACTAAAGACTCTCAGACCATGGGAAACAAGATTCTCTAGTCTGATGAAACCAAGATTGAACTCTTTGGCCTGAATGCCAAGCGTCACTTCTAGTGGAAACCTGGCACCATCCCATAGGGGAAGCATGGTGGTGGTAGCATCTGGCTGTGAGGATGTTTTTCAGCAGCAGGGACTGGAAGACTGGTCAGGACTGATGCAAAGATGAATAGAGCGAAGTACAGAGAGATCCTTGATGAAAACCTGCTCCAGAGTGCTCAGGACCTCAGACTGGGGCAAGGTTCACCTTCCAACAGGACAACAACCCTAAGCACACAGCCAAGACAATGCAGAAGTGGCTTCGGGACAAGTCTTTGAATGTCTTTGAGTGGCCTAGCTAGAGCCCGGACTTGAACCCAATCGAACATCTCTGGAGAGACCTGAACATAGCTGTGCAGCAACGCTCCCCATTAAACCTGACAGAGCTTGAGAGGATCTGCAGGGAAGAGTGGGAGAAACTCCCCAAATACAGGTGTGCCAAGATTGTAGCATCATACCCAAGAAGACTCAACGCTGTAATAGCTGCCAAAGGTGCTTCAACAAAATACTCAGTAAAGGGTCTGAATACTTACTGTATGTAAATGTGTTATTTCAGGTTTTTTTTAATAAATCCTATGTTTGCGTCATTATGGGGTATTGCTTGTAGATTGATGAGGAAAAATACTTTCCGAAGTCACTGCATATATTTGCAAAAAAATATATGGGGGATTGGAAGTGATGCAGACAATTACATTGTTGGAAGCTACAATCTATCTGCAATATTAAAACTGATCTACCCCCTAAATTAAAAAATATATAATAATACATACACTACCATTAAAAAGTTGTCAGCTGTTCTAACATAATTGCAAAAGGGTTTTCTAATGATCAATTACATTTGACAGAGGCTCTTATCCAGAGCGACTTACAGTAGTGAATGCATACATTTCATACATTATTTTTCCCGTACTGGTCCCCCGTGGGAATCGAACCCACAACCCTGGCGTTGCAAACACCATGCTCTACCAACTGAGCCACACTGGACCTAATTAGCCTTTTAAATGGTAAACTTAGATTAGCTAACACAACATGCCATTGGAACACAGGAGTGATGGTTGCTGGTAATGGGCCTCTGTACGCCTATGTAGATATTCCATAAAAAAATCAGCCGTTTCCAGCTACAATAATACAATAGTCATTTACAACATTAACAATGTCTACACGGTATTTCTGATCAATTTTATGTTATTTTAATGGACCAAAAAATTGCTTTTCTTTCAAAAACAAGGAAATTTCGAAGGGACCCCACTTTTGAATGCTAGTGTAAATAAAATAAAACTTCTATGTACTGGACCGTGAGAGTGGGGTTCATAAAACAGTTTTTTCCCGGGATCGCCGCTCTTCCTTCAATAGACGGGTGGGTGTTGTTGTTCTGGAAGGCTTTGGAGATGAGTGTCACAGACAAGTGTTGGAGAGTCAGAGTTGAGGCGCTCTGTCCCCTGTGGGTCCCTTCATACACACACCTCCGGAATCTGATTAGCCAAACATAGAGGAAGTCACTCAAAATGAGAGGAAATACTAACTTTTGCATTCCCAAACACAATCCTTGTTTTTTTTCTACATTATTTCTCACTGTTTATTCTTTGGGTCATTCCACTTCAAAAAACACAAGAAAGATGATTTCAACACCCACCATCTCAGATTGTTCTGATATTGTTAAAGTTGTTAGAAACAGATAAGATTAGCATTCCTGCAACACAATTTTGTTGAAATATAATTTAATCGATGAGAAATTAAGCTAATTGATTACACCCAAATTGCTCGTTTTAATTGTTGGATTCATATAATCTTCAAAAAATATAGTACTTAACATCCTATTTGAACCAAACTTGTTTCTAGACATGAGAAATACACTGAAATTGTCAAAAGCCACGGACGGACAGCCACACCCATCCCATGCCAACCCCACCTCAACAACGACAATAGAGATAGTGTAAGTTCTCTATGTTTGACGTGTAGTATGGAGCTGCGGCCCGGAGTATTGGTAATACTAATATAAGTACCATTGACTTGCATTGGATTTGTGCCATAAATGCTAAAAAGTTTGCATTTAAAACAGTGGCCAGGTTAACAAAACCAAAGCGTTGGTTGCTGTCATACTGTACCTGGTCCATAGACTGCTTACAGGTTAAGAAAACCAATATGTAATTTTGTAATTTGGGTGACCTAACCCTTGAATAATGGGGGTGGGGGGGGGGGGGGTCTTCAAACTAGTATCACCTTATAGCAGGAATAGCACCATCTAGTGGTCAGAACCTGGTATATAATGATGTACGATGTGACATAAACCTAACTACTTTAATGACTAATTTCACTGAACAGAAAAAACATCACCAGATTAAATAAGAATACATTACATAGGACGAAAAATCAATACTCTGAGCCGCAGCTACATACTACTAGTCAAACATAGAGGACTGATACTATATACTCATTGTTGGGGGGGTGATTGGGTGGGGTGTGGGGGGTTCGTGGGTGGATTTTGACCACTTCTTTGGATTCCTTGTCTTACTCACCATTAGAAAAAAGTTTGGTCCAAATCAAATGTTAGGTACTATAGTTATTGAATATTATTTGAATCCTATGAATTAAAATGTCCAAATTGGGTGCAGTCAATTAGCATAATTTTTCAGAGATCAAATTATATTGAAATAAATGCACGTTTTTACGAAATGCTAATCGTACAGGTTTCTAACTACAGAAACAATTCCAGAACCATCTGAGATGGTGGGTGTCATGGCTTACTAAAATGACATGGAACAATGCCTTACACATTTCCCATAGATTACCTACCTCCATTCTGATGTCCTACTGCATATTTTCATTTTTCTCCACCACAGCCGCTAGCAGTTTTATTTAAATGGACTATAACCAACTGACCTTCCTCTGTCTCTGGACATGAGCCACTTCAACGTCTTATTCCATACATTTGGCTTGAGCACATCTTTCTTTCCCATACCTCAGCTGCATCTTTCGTCATCTACATACATTAGGCTGTTACTGTTACCCTCATCTCCAGATATCATCCATTGCAGTCATCATACAAATAGACCGTGATCGTCATCCACATACATTACATTTGAATCTACGTCTCCAGACTTATCTCTGCCTATTTCAATTGTCATCTACATATATTTACACCAACAGTCCCCCATTACACATATATCATATCTCTCTTTGACTACTGAGCAAGCTGTAGCGCTGTCTCAATACAATCGGAGCTGATTGCGAAACCCATTTCAGCTCAGAATGATGCTCAAGGAGTTGCACTCTGTGATATGTTGATTGATTGCCTTTAAAATATGTTTTTCCTGACATCATGTGACCTGACCAGGAACATTTTTGATAAGCAACTCTAACCTATAACAAAAGCCCAGAGATTCTCTGGTTAAAACCTATGGGTCAAATACAGTTGAAGTCGGAAGTTTACATACACCTTAGCCAAATACATTTGAACTCCGTTTTTCACAATTCCCGACATTTAATCCCAGTAAAAATTCCCTTTCTTGGGTCAGTTAGGATCACCACTTTATTTTAAGAATATGAAATGTCAGAATAATAGTAGAGAGAATGATTTATTTCAGCTTTAATTTCTTTCAACACATTCCCAGTGGGTGAGAAGTTTACATACACTCAATTAGTATTTGGTAGCATTGCCTTTAAATTGTTTAACTTGGGTCAAACATTTCAGGAAGCCTTCCACAAGCTTCCCACAATAAGTTGGGTGAATTTTGTCCCATTTCTCCTGACAGAGCTGGTGTAACTGAGTCAGGATTGTAGGCCTCCTTGCTCGTACACGCTTTTTCAGTTCTGCCCACACATTTTCTATGGGATTGAGGTCAGGGCTTTGTGATGGCCACTTCAATACCTTGACTTTGTTGTCCTTAAGCCATTTTGCCACAACTTTGGAAGTATGCTTGGCTTCAATGTCCACTTGGAAGACCCATTTGCGACCAAGATTTAACTTCCTGACTGATGTCTTGAGATGTTGCTTCAATATCCACATAATTTTCCTCCCTCATGATGCCATCTATTTTGTGAAGTGCACCAGTCCCTCTTGCAGCAAAGCACCCCCACAACATGATGCTGCCACCCCCATGCTTCACGGTTGGGATGGGGTTCTTCGGCTTGCAAGCCTCCCCCTTTTTCCTCCAAACATAATGATGGTCATTATGGCCAAACAGTTCTATTTTTGTTTCATCAGACCAGAGGAGATTTCTCCAAAAGTACGATCTTTGTCCCCGTGTGCAGTTGCAAACCGTAGTCTGTCTTTTTTATGGCGGTTTCCTCCTTGCTGAGCAGTCTCTTCAGGTGATGTTGAAATGGAACTCTTTTTACTGTGGATATAGATACGTTTTGTACCTGTTTTCTCCAGCATCTTCACAAGGTCCTTTGCTGTTGTTCTGGGATTGATTTGCACTTTTCGCAAAAAAGTCTGTCCATCTCTAGGAGACAGAACGCGTCTCCTTCCTGAGCGGTATGACGTCTACGTGGTCCCATGGTGTTTATACTTGCGTACTATTGTTTGTACAGATGAACGTGGTACCTTCAGGAGTTTGGAAATTGCTCCCAAGGATGAACCAGACTTGACGGATTTCTTTAGATTTTCCCATGATGTCAAGCAAAGAGGCATTGAGTTTAAAGGTAGGCCTTGAAATACATCCACAGGTACACCTCCAATTGACTCAAGTGATGTCAATTAGACTATCAGAAGCTTCTAAAGCCATGACATAATTTCCTGGAATGTTCCAAGCTGTTTAAAGGCACAGTCAAGTTAGTGTATGTAAACTTCTGACCCACTGGAATTGTGATACAGTGAATTATAAGTGAATTAATCTGTCTGTAAACAATTGTTGGAAACATGACTTGTGTCATGCACAAAGTAGATGTCCTAACTGACTTGCCAAAACTATAGTTTGTTAACAAGAAATTTGTAGAGTGGTTGATAAACGAGTTTTAATGACTCCAACCTAAGTGTATGTAAACTTCTGACTTTCAACTGTAAATCCATAAATCAATCAAAGAAAAAAAGGCACTCTGCATATGCGATCACATTCTAAAATCATTGTACTCTTTCTTCTTTTTTTTTAGGTTGTGGCTGTTGTTTAGGTTGTGGCTGTTGTTTAGGTTGTGGCTGTTGTTTAGGTTGTGGCTGATTTTCCACTCATTTTAATTCTGCCAGTGTCGCCTTGCCCAAGAGGACACAGTTTGATGTCGGAATTGGCATCTTGACACCGCCACGGCAGCGGTGGGAAACAGGAAATTAGATTTGTGGCCACTCTAACACCAAAAGCCGCAGGATGGGACTGATTGCCACCAGTTTGCTCCGCCTTGCTTGTCGACACTACCTTGTGTTTTCAATATAGATTGCCTTGTTTATTTTAACACAGGCTGTGAATTGCCAAGGGCAACAAACCACTCCGCTCCCCACCACTCTTGACCCAGGGCCACTGATATACAAGCCTCTAGAGAAGCTGATGTGTCATTTGAAATAGCAGACATCCTTGGAGAGACGTTGATGCATAGTCCTTGGTATGTATAGGGACTACATACATTTGAAAACCATGTAAAACTCCCATATTAACCCATGTAGGCATCCAGAGATGAAAATGTCAACCACCGCAGGCTGATATGTCAAACCACATGTAAGCCTATGTTTGTTGATGTAAGCTGGCAGGCAGGGATATTATTTATTATTTACATTGTGCTTATGAGGACATTGTAACGGCTTATACAGGTGCATTTTGTCTACTGTAAAAGGCCTACACAAATGAAGACCAAAGTATTTTAGCAGTATTTTTATCTGGCAGTAGGGGAAAAGCAATATGGCCATGAAATAATTAAATAGTCAGTTCTCTTTCCCTCTCAGTAGAACAGTCTATGTTCTCATCAATGTCACAACCTCTGCTAAACATTCGGTCCTAACTCTTTCTCAGTCCCTCCCCACCGGAGAAATATACAATGAACAAGCTGAAACAAGAATATCAAAGTGATATGGGAGAAGAAATACATATCTGATCAGGTGAAATATCCTCAGAAGCAGGCAGCAGTAGATTTGGATGTTTTGACCTAATTATTTATTTTATTTTCAGAGGCAATGCGTATCTGGCGAAATGCTCAACTCCCTAAATAAATGAGAGTGTTTCAGTGCATTTGTCATTTTATTTGCCAGTGACTAGCAAATGACTGCTTTGGCAAGAGGAGCAGTGGGCTTTCAAAGCACATAATATAAAATATAGCAAACAGTGATTCAGTTCCATTAGGGTTTTTAGAGGTAGAATGGGCATAGAGCCTAAGTCATTACACTCAATGACAAATGACATGAGGGAAGCCTGAACAGTTGCCTAAATGTTTGTTTTTCATCTGAAATTCACCTTTTCTTTTCAGCCTTATCTCTCAGACCGCAAAGCTGGCAAGGCCATCCAATGACTTCAATGTACTGTATCTTCCCATTAATAAATACAGCATAAAAGTATGGATTTATTTATTTGTTTATTGATTGATCAATTAATTAATTGATTTATGAATTCAGTAAGTAATACATTCATTGTGCTTCTATAAACTTGGGGACATATAACGAAGGGGGAAAGATGACATCCTAATGTAATGCAGGAAGAGAGTAATCTGACTTTAGCATATGGCCCACAATGAGATAGGGAGAGTGGTACTGTATATAACTTTAGCATATGGCCCACATTGAGAGAGGGAGAGTGGTACTGTATATAACTTTAGCATATGGCCCACATTGAGAGAGGGAGAGTGGTACTGTATATAACTTTAGCATATGGCCCACATTGAGAGAGGGAGAGTGGTACTGTATATAACTTTAGCATATGGCCCACATTGAGAGAGGGAGAGTGGTACTGTATATAACTTTAGCATATGGCCCACATTGAGAGAGGGAGAGTGGTACTGCATATAACTTTAGCATATGGCCCACATTGAGAGAGGGAGAGTGGTACTGTATATAACTTTAGCATATGGCCCACATTGAGAGAAGGAGAGTGGTACTGTATATAACTTTAGCATATGGCCCACATTGAGAGAGGGAGAGTGGTACTGCATATAACTTTAGCATATGGCCCACATTGAGAGAGGGAGAGTGGTACTGTATATAACTTTAGCACAGTGATGCCAAGCTTCTTCTCCTAATAGCGTCTTTATGACGAAGACTCAACCCTGCTAAAGCCTGCATTTAATGACTGTTTCCTAATTATCCCCCATCCGTGCAACACAATTAAAAATAACTTCAAAGAAAATATATTAAGCAGAGCAGGATCCACAGAAAATACACTTTATTTCAATGGGGTAACATACACCCCCCCCACACCCCCCTCAACAACACACACACTACTCGCTACTTCCTCATTCTCTATCGTTAACATGCACACACCGTTTACTAAAAGATACAATCCCTTTCAACTCAAGAATAATTATTGCTATTTTCAATCATCTCCAACTGCGTAAAAAAAAGTTGGGGGTAACACACAGTTTATTCACCAGAATGATCACCTAAACACCCACCCACACACCCAAACACCCACCCACCCACTCACCCACCCAACCTCATACACAGCCAGACAATCAAAAACAAACACTCCAACAATACACACCCACCCACACATACACAACCTCCCACCCACCTACCCACTCACCCACAAACATGCACACATACACTTAAACACACTTACACAAAAGAGAGATCTTTGGCATAAAAAAACACCTCTTAGGCCCAATCAAACCACCTCTTAGGCCCAATCAAACCACCTCTTAGGCCCAATCAAACCACCTCTTAGGCCCAATCAAACCACCTCTTAGGCCCAATCAAACCACCTCTTAGGCCCAATCAAACCACCTCTTAGGCCCAATCAAACCACCTCTTAGGCCCAATCAAAAGTAAAAAACAAAAATAAAAAAACACAATGGCGCCATTTAGCTCATTACAATGCCTCTCCTCTAAAATATATCTGAAAGCTAAAGCTTGTAAAATTATAAACAAGCTCACTTTTCCTCCATCGCAGCTGTCCTGGCTGCCGCCTGATTGCTTTGTGAGCACTGTTTAATTGCCAATTAGGCCGGGACCAGAAATGAAATCACAATAGGTGTGTGTGTGTGTGTGTGTGTGTGTGTGTGTGTGTGTGTGTGTGTGTGTGTGTGTGTGTGTGTGTGTGTGTGTGTGTGTGTGTGTGTGTGTGTGTGTGTGTGTGTGTGTGTGTGTGTGTGTGTGTGTGGTCGACTTACAAGGTGGGAGAGAGGCTTAGAGAGAGAGAGAGAGAGAGAGAGAGAACAATAAATAAACAGACCAACAATCCTACTCACTTTCTCAATATTACATCTTAAGCAGAGAGTTGAAAACAGCCCAAAGGGGCTCAGATCTGGGCTATTTATTATTCCGACCTCTGTGACAAATGATTTAAAACTGAGAATGCCTCTCTAACAAAATGTAATGGACTTGACTATTACAGAGTGACATACAGTCCCATTCCCTCTGTGAACATCCATCTGGAAACATGAGAGCTATAGACATCAAACAAGCTCTTGTCAGAGCGAAGCTCTATCAGACAAACATTAGTATTTCAACAGTAGGAAACAGTGCTGTTTGTGCATTGGGCACAAGCTTTTTGGATGTTAACATTGGCATTACACAATGATGGTACGATGGTGGTCCACTAACATGTTCTAGACAGTTTGGAGAAGTTATTCATTAAATATATTGGAGAGGATAAATATATTAGAGAGGATAACTATATTGGAGAGGATAAATATATTGGAGAGGATAAATATATTAGAGAGGATAAATATATTGGAGAGGATAAATATATTGGAGAGGATAAATATATTAGAGAGGATAAATATATTAGAGAGGATAAATATATTAGAGAGGATAAATATATAGGAGAGGATAAATATAATGGAGAGGATAAATATATTGGAGAGGATAAATATATTGGAGACGATAAATATATTGGAGAGGATAAATATATTAGAGAGGATAAATATATTGGAGAGGATAAATATATAGGAGAGGATAAATATAATGGAGAGGATAAATATATTGGAGAGGATAAATATATTAGAGAGGATAAATATATTGGAGAGGATAAATATATTAGAGAGGATAAATATATTGGAGAGGATAAATATATTAGAGACGATAAATATATTGGAGAGGATATGTGTATTGGACAGGATAAATGTATTGGAGAGGATAAATGTATTTAATTTGTTAATTTGTATATCTTTTATTTCACCTTTATTTAACCAGGTAGGCAAGTTGAGAACAAGTTCTCATTTACAATTGCGACCTGGCCAAGATAAAGCAAAGCAGTTCGACACATACAACAACACAGAGTTACACATGGAGTAAAACAAAAATACAGTCAATAATACAGTAGAAAAATAAATCTATATACAATGTGAGCAAATGAGGTGAGATAAGGGAGGTAAAGGCAAAAAAGGCCATGGTGGCAAAGTAAATACAATATTGCAAGTAAAAACACTGGAATGGTAGATTTGTAGTGGAAGAAAGTGCAAAGTAGAAATATAAATATTGGGGTGCAAAAGAGCAAAATAGCAAAATAAATAAATACAGTAGGGGAAGCGGTAGTTGTTTGGGCTAAATTATAGATGGGCTATGTACAGGTGCAGTGATCTGTGAGCTGCTCTGACAGTTGCTGCAACCTCTTGGGGCTAGGTGGGACGCTAGCGTGCCACCCGTGGTGCACTCCATCAACAGCAGGTGCATTTCAAGAGCGGCAAATTTGAATCCAAATAAATGTCAAAATTCAAATTTTTCAAAAATACAACTATGTTACACCATTTGAAAGATAAACATCTCCTTAATCTAACCACGTTTTACGATTTCAAAAAGGTTTTACGGCGAAAGCATAAATTTAGAGTATGTTAGGACAGTACATTTACAAGAGTTGTGTGTAATGTTTTGTCAAGTCAAAGACAGGGTCACCAAAACCATAAAACCAGCTAAAATGATACACTAACCTTTTACAATCTCCATCAGATGACACTCCTAGGACATTATGTTAGACAATGCATGCATTTTTAGTTCTATCAAGTTGATATTTATATCCAAAAACAGCGTTTTACTATGGCATTGATGTTGAGGAAATCGTTTCCCTCCAATAACCGGCAGTCAAGTCAGCGTCACAAATTAAATAATTAAAATTAGAAAACATTGGTAAAATATTATATTGTCATTTAAAGAATTATAGATTTACATCTTTTGAACGCAATCAACTTGCCAGATTTAAAAATAACCTTACTGGGAAATCACACTTTGCAATAATCTGAGCACTGTGCCCAGAAAAATACGCGTTGCGATACAGACTAGACGTCATGTTGGGGAGATCTAAAATCGAAAATACTATGTAAATAATCCATTACCTTTGATTCTCTTCATCAGATGTCACTTCCAGGTATCACAGGTCCATAACGAATGTAGTTTTGTTCAAAAAAGCTCATCATTTATGTCCAAAAATCTCCGTCTCGTTAGCACATGATGTAAGCCAGCCGGACTTCTCGTCATGAACGAGGGGAAAAAATATATTTCCGTTCGTTCAAACATGTCAAACGTTGTATAGCATAAATCATTAGGGCCTTTTTTAACCAGAACATGAATAATATTCAAGGTGGACGAATGCATAGTCTTTTATAACGTATTGGAACGAGGGTACCCAACATGAAGTAGCGCGCCAGGTGTCTAATGGGACATCACCGTTCCATGGCTCTTGTTCGGTCAGATCTCCCTCCAGAAGACTCAAAACACTTTGTAAAGGCTGGTGACATCTAGTGGAAGCAATAGGAAGTGCCAAAATATTCCTAAACCCCTGTGTTTTTCAATGGGATAGGTTTAAAGTCAATACAACACATCAGGTATCCACTTCCTGTCAGAAAATGTCTCAGGGTTTTGCCTGCCAAATGAGTTCTGTTATACTCACAGACACCATTCAAACAGTTTTGGAAACTTTAGAGTGTTTTCTATCCATATATAATAAGTATATGCATATTCTAGTTACTGGGTAGGATTAGTAACCAGATTAAATCGGGTACATTTTTTTTATCCAGACGTGCAAATGCTGCCCCCTAGACCCAACAGGTTAAAGCTAGTGAGGGAGATAAGTGTTTCCAGTTTCAGAGATTTTTGTAGTTCGTTCCAGTCATTGGCAGCAGAGAACTGGAAGGAGAGACGGCCAAAGGAGGAATTGGCTTTGGGGGTGACCAGAGAGATATACCTGCTGGAGTGCGTGCTACAGGTGGGTGCTGCTACGGTGACCAGTGAGCTGAGATAAGGGGGGACTTAACCTAGCAGGGTCTTGTAGATGACCTAGAGCCAGTGGGTTTGGCGACGAGTATGAAGCGAGGGCCAGCCAACGAGAGCGTACAGGTCGCAGTGGTGGGTAGTATATGGGGCTTTGGTGACAAAACGGATGGCACTGTGATAGACTGCATCCAGTTTATTGAGTAGGGTATTGGAGGCTATTTTGTAAATGACATCGCCGAAGTCGGGGATGGGTAGGATGGTCAGTTTTACGAGGGTATGTTTGGCAGCATGAGTGAAGGATGCTTTGTTGCGAAATAGGAAGCCAATTCTAGATTAAACCTGTTTGGGCTAGGGGGCAGTATTTTCACTTTTGGATGAAAAGCGTGCCCAGAGTAAACGGCCTAATATTCGGGCCCAGAGTCAAATATGTGCATATTATGTGCATATTTTGTGCACTCAATATGGCCCGGGGGCAGTATTGAGTAGTTTGGATGAATGAGGTGCCTAAATTAAACTGCCTACTACTTCGGCTCAGAACGTAGGATATGCATATTATTAGTAGATTTTGATAGAAAACACTCTGAAGTTTCCAAAACTGTTTGAATGATGTCTGTGAGTATAACAGAACTCATATGGCAGGCAAAAACCTGAGAAAAATACAACCAGGAAATTAAAATCTGGTGCCTGTAGTTTTATCAGGACCTTGCCTTTCTAACACACAGTGAGTTAGGGTTCAAGGATTCCACTAGATGTCAACAGTCTTTAGAAAGTTGTTTGAGGCTTTTGCGGTAAACACAGACTGAACGAGAAGGCTGGGAAGTAGGTGACTCAGAAAATCACATGCGTTCATTGCGCGCATTCACGTGAGAAGGGACCTGTGTTCCAAAATGTTTTTCAAGACAATGCAACCGTCCGGTTGTAATATTATTGAAGTTTGAAGTTAAAATGGCCCTAAAGATTGATGCTATACAACGTTTGACATGTTTGAACGAACGTAAATATAATTTTTTGGGGACTTTTCGTCGTGACATTTTCCTCGTGCGTCCTACATTTTGAGTAGCTTACTGAACGCGCAAACAACATGTAGTTATTTGGACATAAATTATGAACTTTATCGAACAAAACAACATTTATTGTGGACCTGGGATGCCTGGAAGTGCCTTCTGATGAAGATTATTAAAGGTAAGTGAATATTTGTAATGCTATTTATGCATTTAGATGACTCCAAAATGGAGGGTATCTGTAATTGCCTGATGTTTGTTTCTGAGCGCAGTACTCAGATTATTGCAAAGTGTGCTTTCCCAGTAAAGTTATTTTAAAATCTGACACAGCGGTTGCATCCAGGAGGAGTCTATCTATAATTCTTTAAATAATTGTAATAATTTTGTCAATGTTTATGATGAGTATTTTTGTAAATTGATGTGCAAATTCACCGGAAGTTTTGGTCGGAATACATTTTGTGAACATCACGCGCCATCACATAAACATCACATAAAATGCTGTTTTTGGATATAATATGAACTTTATCGAACAAAACATACATGTATTGTGTAACATAATGTCCTAGAAGTGTCATCTGATGAAGATTGTCAAAGGTTAGTGCTTTATTTAGCTGTGTTTTGGGTTTTATTGACACATGTCCTTGCTTGGAAAATGGCTGTGTGATTATTTTCGTCTATGTACTGTCCTAACATAATCTAATGTTTTGCTTTCGCTGTAAAGCCTTTTTGAAATTGGACAATGTGGTTACATCAAGGAGAAGTGTAACTTTAAAATGGAGTAAAATAGTTGTTTGTTTGAGAAAGTTGAATTATGACATTTTGATGTTGTTGAATTTGCCGCCCTGATATTTCACTGGCTGTGTCCCGCAGCTGGGACGCTAGCATCTCATGTAGCCCATAGAAGTTAACCTTTCAGGGGCCTGGGGGCAGTATTGAGTAGTTTGGATGAATGAGGTGCCCAAATTAAACTGCCTACTACTCGGGCTCAGAACGTAGGATATGCATATTATTAGTAGATTTGGATAGAAAACACTGTGAAGTTTATAAAACTGTTTGAATGATGTCTGTGAGTATAACAGAACTCATATGGCAGGCAAAAACCTGAGAAAAAATCCAACCAGGAAGTGGATTGTAGTTTTTCAAGACTGGGCCTATTCAGTATACAGTGACTTAGGGTTCAATTTGCACTTCCTGGTTAGCGTCCCACGTAGCCCATAGAAGTTAACCTCTCTGGGCTAGGTGGGACGAAATCGTCCCACCTACGCAACAGCCAGTGTAATCCCGTGGCGCGATTTTCAAATACCTTAGAAATGCTATTACTTCAATTTCTCAAACATATGACTATTTTACACCATTTTAAAGACAAGACTCTCGTTAATCTAACCACACTGTCCGATTTCAAAAAGGCTTTACAACGAAAGCAAAACATTAGATTATGTCAGCAGAGTACCCAGCCAGAAATAATCAGACACCCATTTTTCAAGCTAGCATATAATGTCACAAAAACCCAAAAGACAGCTAAATGCAGCACTAACCTTTGATGATCTTCATCAGATGACACACCTAGGACATTATGTTATACAATACATGCATGTTTTGTTCAATCAGGTTCATATTTATATCAAAAACCAGCTTTTTACATTAGCATGTGACGTTCAGAACTAGCATACCCCCCGCAAACCTCCGGTGAATTTACTAAATTACTCACGATAAACATTCACAAAAAACATAACAATTATTTTAAGAATTATAGATACAGAACTCCTTTGTGCAATCGAGGTGTCCGATTTTAAAATAGCTTTTCGGTGAAAGCACATTTTGCAATATTCTGAGTACATAGCCCAGCCATCACGGCTAGCTATTTAGACACCCACCAAGTTTAGCCCTGACCAAACTCCGATTTACTATTACAAAAGTTTGATTACCTTTGATGTTCTTCGTCAGAATGCACTCCCAGGACTGCTACTTCAATAACAAATGTTGGTTTGGTCCAAAATAATCCATCGTTATATCCAAATAGCGATGTTTTGTTCGTGCGCTCAAGACACTATCCGAAGTGTAAATAAGGGTCACGAGCATGGCGCAATTCGTGACAAAAAAATTCTAAATATTCCATTACCGTACTTCGAAGCATGTCAACCGCTGTTTAAAATCCATTTTTATGCAATTTTTCTCGTAAAAAAGCGATAATATTCCGACCGGGAATCTGCGTTTAGGTAAACAGAGGAAAGAAAACAAGGATTCGGTCGACGCGGGCACGCGCCTGAGTCTCACAGTACTGTAACCAGCCACTACCCAAACGCGCTACTTTTTTTCAGCCAGAGCCTGCAAAGCCACGATTCAGCTTTTTGCCGCCTTCTGAGAGCCCATGGGAGCCGTAGGAAGTGTCACGTAACAGCAGAGATCCTCTGTAATGGATAGAGATAATCAAGAAGGGCAAGAAATTGTCAGACAGGCCACTTCCTGCATGGAATCTTCTCAGGTTTTGGTCTGCCATATGAGTTCTGTTATACTCACAGACACCATTCAAACAGTTTTAGAAACTTTAGGGTGTTTTCTATCCAAAGCCAATAATTATATGCATGTTGTAGTTACTGGGCAGGAGTAGTAACCAGATTAAATCGGGTACGTTTTTTATCCAGCCGTGTCAATACTGCCCCCTAGCCCTAGCAGGTTAAGGAGAGGTGTATCTTTAAAATGGTGTAAAATAGTTGTATGTTTGAGAAATTTGAATTATGACATTTTGTTGTTTTGAATTTGCCGCCCTGATATTTCACTGGCTGGCATCCCACGTAGCCCATAGAAGTGAATCACTAACCTTTGATTATCTTCATCAGATGGCACTCATAGGACTTCATGTTACACAATACATGTATGTTTTGCTCGATAAAGTTCATATTTATATTCAAAAACCCCATTTTACATTGGCGTGTAATGTTCAGAAATGTTTTGCCTCCCAAAACGTCCGGTGAATGAGCACATCAATTTACAGAAATACTCATCATAAACATTGATAAAATATACAACTGTTATTCAAAGAATTATAGATACACTTCTCCTTAATGCAACCGCTGTGTCAGATTTCAAAAAAGTTTTACAGCGAAAGCACACTTTGCAATAATCTGAGTACAGCGCTCAGACACCAAACCAAGCCATACAGATACCCGCCATGTTGTGGAGTCAACAGAAGTCAGAAACAGCATTATAAATATTCACTTACCTTTGATGATCTTCATCGGAATGCACTCCCAGGAATCCCAGTTCCACAATAAATGTTTTTTTTTTCAATAAAGTTAATCTTTATGTCCAAATACCTCCATTTTGTTCAAATCACTCTAAAGTTTCTAAAACTGTTTGAATGATGTCTGTGAGTATAACAGAACTCATATGGCAGGCAAAAACCTGAGAAAAAATCCAACCAGGAAGTGGGAAATCTGAGGTTTGTAGTTTTTCAAGTGATTGCCTCTCCAAAATACAGTGTCTGTGGGGTCATATTGCACTTCCTAAGGCTTCCACTAGATGTCAACAGTCTTTAGAACGTTGTTTCAGGCTTCTACTGTGAATGGGGAGAGAATAAGAGCTGATTGAGTCAGGTGTCTGGAAAATTGGCATGAGCTCAATCATGCGTGCGGCCGTCAATTCTAAAGACAAAGGAATTGTCCGGTTGGAATATTATTGAATATTTATGATAAAAACATCCTAAAGATTGATTCTACACATCGTTTGACATGTTTCTATGAACTGTAATGTAACTATTTTGACTTTTCTTCTGGACTAAACTCGCGCGCTTAGTGAATTTGGAGTGCTGGACTAAACGCGCGAACTAATTATATGCATATTCTAGCTTTTCATCCAAGCTACTCAATATTGCCCTTCTTTCCCAGAGAAGTTTTAAGACGGTTTGCTTGTGTGTGAATGGGTTGAGCTAGCAGGTAATCCTTAATAGTTCACTAGGGCTGGGTTTGATTCCTTCTGTTTTAAAAGCATTTCCTGGATGTGGTCTTCAAAGGTTCTCAACATTGTTAAAGGAAGCTTCCCTACCAAATGAAAGCATGAAAGCTCGCAGATGAGCCCAACATTCCCGCTTCCCTCTTCCGAGCGGTTTTCCGATGATGACATGTGTTCTAACCACGGGAACTGACGGTCAAATAAACATCAAAGGTCCCGCCAGGCAGGCGATGGAAGGAGAGACGAGCTGGAAAGAGATGAGGGAAGGAAAGAAGGGATTAACACACTTCCTTAATTGGCCAAAATTTAAAAAAGGGAAACACCATTTGACTCCATCCTCAGTCCAGACCATCGCATGCGAAGGCATCTGAGCTACATTCCACGTCAACGAGCCTCTCAAACTCAACACTCTGATTGGACAGCCTCTCATGATCTAACATTTTGAATAGACAGATCCTTTGTGGATAAAGCACAGAGATATATGTATATATTTTATATATACTGTATGTAAGAGTCAGGGGGGAGTGTAGGGTCTATATGATATTAATAGATTTTTGCGTGGAGCCTGACCTAGTTACAGGCATGTGTGTGAATGGCTCCAGTGCCGCTGTACACTGTGCTGACGACGCTACAACGTGATTTTTGATGTGTAGCATTGTGTTCTACAGTACACGCGATGTTCGCTATAGGCCATTTGAATGTCTCAGTGCTGTACACTGTGCTGGCTATACTCTGTCTGCTATAAGCTGTTCACTGAGGAACTTGAATGACTTTGATTGCTGCCTACAGATGAGACAAAAAATTGGTAGTCCCTTTATTTTCCATATCTAACTAGTGATTCAGACACATTTGACTAGCTACTTTTTGACACAGAAAATGTTGCTGGAGTGAAAAAACGAATAATTGATTGATCAGTTGAGTAATTGATTGATTGATTGTTTGATTGGGTGTTTGGTTGGCTGGTTGATTGATATGAATGGTTGATTGATTGATTGATTAGTGAGTGATTGATATGAATGGGTGATGTTGACATTTTCTGTAGGTTGTAAGAAGCAACAGTTGGACTCCATCTCCAGTGTCTCCTCCATGTTCTGTGTGATGTAGGATGTAAGAAGCAACAGTTGGACTCCATTCCATCTCCAGTGTTTCCTCCATGTTCTGTATGATGTATGATATAAGTAGCGACACTTGTACTTGTTTATTCATCACACCACCTGTATGTGGTTTTGACTGAGCTGTGTTCCGTACCATCGTGTTGGATGTTGTTTTTCTGTTTACTCTAAAGCCCTGTGTGATGTCTGTTCAAAATCTTGCACATAGCACTTCCTATGAGATTTGTATGTAAGGTATGTTTGCTGAGTGTATCTCCTCACTTGTCTTTCAGCTCAATATGCTTTCACGGGATAGTCCACGGGATAGTCCACGGGATAGTTCACGGGATAGTTCACGGGATAGTTCACGGGATATTTCACGGGATAGTTCACGGGATATTTCACGGGATAGTTCACGGGATAGTTCACGGGATATTTCACGGGATAGTTCACGGGATAGTTCACGGGATAGTTCACGGGATAGTTCACGGGATATTTCAAGGGATAGTTCACGGGATATTTCACGGGATAGTTCACGGGATATTTCACGGGATAGTTCACGGGAAAGTTCACTGGAACTCATCAAGATAATTGTTATATATGACATAGTCTGCTAGTTGATGAATGAGTCGTTGTCTTAGAGGGAAGAAGGGAGAAGGGGGAAGATAAGAGGATATACTGTAGGTGGAGGCGAGGACGTGGGGAGAGATAGAGGAGGATAGATGATGGAATGAACCATGAACTATAACTACTGCCAATGACTGGAACGAACTACAAAAATCTCTGAAACTGGAAACACTTATCTCCCTCACTAGCTTTAAGCACCAGCTGTCAGAGCAGCTCACAGATCACTGCACCTGTACATAGCCCATCTATAAATAGCCCAAACAACTACCTCTTCCCCTACTGTATTTATTTATTTATTTATTTTGCTCCTTTGCACCCCAGTATTTCTACTTTGCACACTCATCTACTGTCAAATCTACCATTCCAGTGTTTTAATTGCTATATTGTATTTACTTCGCCACCATGGCCTATTTATTGCCTTTACCTCCCTTATCTCACCTCATTTGCTCACATTGTATATAGACTTATTTTTCTACTGTATTATTGACTGTATGTTTGTTTTACTCCATGTGTAACTCTGTGTTGTTATATGTGTCGGACTGCTTTGCTTTATCTTGGCCAGGCCACAGTTGTAAATGAGAACTTGTTCTCAACTTGCCTACCTGGTTAAATAAAGGTGAAATAAAAACAAATAAAAAATAAATAAAATAAAGATGGTGAGAGAGGAAAACAGGGATGTGGATGGACAGACTGACATAGTAACACACATCTGGTCAGCATAATGCCAACACACACACACGTTAAGGCTTAAATGATCAGAATGCTTTGCCAGCTCACACTGATACACAGAGAGAGAGAGAGAGACCCTTGACAAAACTCACCTGGTCACAGACCACTGTCCTTGTCTATCAGTGTATCAGTGTTTTGTTGCTTGGCATGTTTTGGGTTTTCTGTGGACCCCAGGAAGAGTAGCTGCTGCTTCTGCAAAAACTAATGGAGATCCAAATAAACAAACAAACAATAATCTCTCTCTTTGTGTCCTGTGATTCAATGCCTCACTCTTTTTCCTTTCCAGTTCCATCCATCATTCATTTCCCTCTCCCTCCCCCTCTCTCTAGGACAATTCCAATTATTGTAACATAAGCATGTGTAAGGTGGGTCCTCTATTCATCCCCTCTTCCCCCACTCTCTCTCTCTCCCCTCCATCTATCTCACTCCCTGTTCTCTCTCCATCGGGCCCCTTCCTCACTGGAACAGGGCCAGTGGATTGTGACATAAGGCTTTGGTTCCTCCAGGGGGACTGGGGACTAGGGTCCTCAGTGAACCTCTCTGCCTGGCTGTTCACTTCTCTCTCCTCTTTCTCCCTCTCTCTCTATCTGTATCTCTCTCTCTCTCTGTATCTTTCTCTTTCTCTCACGCGTGCGCGTACGCACACTTTCTCTCTCTATGGGACAGTAACATATTTTTGTTGGTCCTCCCTGCCTCCCTGCCTGACTGCCCCTTCAATGTCTTGTGGGACTTGACCCTCTCTCCATCTCTAGCACACACAGGACACACTGAACTCGCAGTTACCTTGCTGCATGAATATTCACACACAAACACACACACACCACATACACACTCAGGCAATCATATGCACTCAGAAACACACCATTGCCATAATATTTATGAAGTAGATATGAACATAAACACACACACACCAAAACACACACCCACCCACACACACACACACACACACACACACACACACACACACACACACACACACACACACACACACACACACACACACACACACACACACACACACACACCACAAACTAGTGGGGAAAAACACAGTATAAATTGTAGAACACTCTGCACGGTCTATGGCCTTCATGAGTAATCCGTCCCAAATGCCGAGGTCCTTTTAGCTGGTTGACTATGGCTGGTCTCTTGGGAGTGATGCTGTGTGTTGAAGTGTGTTTAAGTCATGTGTTTAAGTCATATAAATCAATAGAGAATACATCTTTGTATCTGTGCCATTATAGCAATCTCCATTTTGAAGTAGTCCATTTTCTTCTTCACGAAGTGGCTGATCCCACCTGATGACCCGGTTGGACATGACTGCAACAGGGTCACCAGGAGGGATCAGCCAATGAAGTTGGAAGTCCCACCCAGTTAACTACATTAAAATGTTGGAAGCCCTCAATGGTGCTTCCCTTGTCAATAAAGACTTTTGTCCACTAGAGGCCTCTTTCATTCTCTATGGTTTAAGTGTGTCTGTGTACAGCTAAGTTGCCTAAGATTGACTTCGAAATTGGACATCCATCCATGTCCCGAGGAGGTTGGGAGATGCCTGCCACTAGGGGCAACATTGAGCATATTTACCATCTTGCAGGCTTGGGTTTTGCCAGAGCGGTGTGAAGGGGGATGGTGGATGGGCGTAAGCCGTGAGCTCCAGATCCGATGGTCACGTGATCAATCCCAGTGCTAGACATTTGTTTAGAATTTTGGGGCTTTTATCCCTATCCCAAACCTTTACCCCTAACTTAACCAATCGGAATGACTAGTTTTAACCCTATTCCAAACCTTAACCCTTAATTTAGCCACGGAGGAGACGCAACAGGAGGAGCAACACAGGGTGTCAAAAACACCACGAAATTTGACGTTACTGGCAACTTAGAAAGACGTTTGGAGAAACATGGATAAACTTCAGAATCTGAAGTCAAATTGGTCAGACCGTGAGTGTGTATTTAGGTGTGTGTGTTAAAGTGTGTGTGTATGTGCATGCGTTTGTTTGTGCGTGTACGTGTGTATGTGTGTGTGAACGTGTGTGCATGCATGCATGTGTGTGTGTGTGTGTGTGTGTGTGTGTGTGTGTGTGTGTGTGTGCATGTGTCAGCACACAAATCTGATATTTTTTCCTGGAAAACTGTGCTCTCCAGAGTCACTGAATTACCCATCATCCCTCAGTCAGCCATGGACTGATGGGATTACTTTTGGGCAGATGGGTGGGCCACACACACACACACACACACACACACACACACACACACACACACACACACACACACACACACACACACACACACACACACACACACACACACCACACACACATACACACACACATATGCACACACAAATACCAATTCCTAGTGGGCCGGAAGTCTAGCTAACTCCCTTTCATCCCAAGCAGTCCTATGAACAACAAACAACAAAAGTGGAGCTTTACTATTCACCAGGCAGACCTGAAAATGGGCACTAACTAATGACCCTGGTTGCTGAGAGGTGTGTGTGTGTGTGTGTGTGTGTGTGTGTCTGGGAACGAGGAGAATGTAAATCTACCACATTACAATGCCCTCTATCACCAGCCCTGCATTCTCACCAATCAGGTTCCTGCACTGTTGCTTCTCACCAATCAGGGCCCTGCAATGTCACTTCTCATCAATCAGGGCCTTGTACTATCACAGGGCAGAACTGTTAAACTTGAGTTGCGACAGGATTAGACTGAACTGGACCAGACTGGATTAAGCAAGACTGGACAATATTACTCTAGCCTACTAGATTAGACTAGAATAGACAGGGCTTGACTGAGGCTAGGATGATGGGGCTGGGTTGAGCAGCAGGGCTATGGCAGGACTGATTGTCTGGCTCTGCTACACTGCAACTATGGAAGTCTAAGTGTGAACATGTATTATTTAAGGCATAATTATGAGGCGGGTCGCTGTGTCAGCCAGTCAATCAGAGCTTTTCATTAGGTCCCCTGCCACTGCTGGAGGCTGGAGGCATGTCACACACACATGCACACACTCACACACGCACACGCACACATACATACATAAATAAACAATCCACCCATGTCACTGAAATAAGAACAAAATTCCAAAAACGAATACCGAAGTGAGTAAGTTCTGACTTTTTCTCTCTCCCTCTTTCTCTCTCTCCTTTTTTCTCTCTCTGCCTAATTCTCTCACTGCCTCTTTCTCTCTCTCCCTCTTT
The DNA here is from genome assembly GCF_965601325.2 of Salmo salar. Taxonomy (NCBI): domain Eukaryota; kingdom Metazoa; phylum Chordata; class Actinopteri; order Salmoniformes; family Salmonidae; genus Salmo; species Salmo salar. The sequence continues at coordinate 95,900,113 of NC_138304.1, forward strand.
CCCTCTCTCCCCCTTTCCATCTCTCCCCCTTTCCATCTCTTCCCCTTTCTCTCTCTGCCTCTTTCTCTCTCTGCCTCTTGTCTCTCTCTCCCTCTTTCCATTTCTCCCTCTTTTCCTCTCTCCATCTTTCTATCTTTCCCTCTTTCTTCTTCCTCCTCTCCATAAAATGTTCTCTCTCTGAGAGTCAATTTAATTGTCAAATGAGATTGATTGGATTTTAATGGAATTAAAAGGAGGAGAAGTGAGTGAAGGAAAGAGGAGGCGAGAGTGAAGGGGAGAGAATGAGAAAGCGAAGGGGAGAAGTAGAGAGAATGGAGGGGAGAGGAGGAGAGAGGGAAAGAAAGGGGAGGGAAGAGGAGAGAGATGGTGGAAATAGGAGGAGATGGTATTAGGGATGTGCCAGGGGAGGGAAGGGAGGGAAGAGGGGAATGGAAAGAGGTCAGAGAGAAACAGGAAGTAGTCCTCAAATAAATCAAATCAAATTTTACCGTGAAATGCTTACTTACAAGCCCTTAACCAACAATGCAGTTTTAAGAAGATAGAGTTAAGAAAATATTTACTAAATAAACTAAAGTAAAATATTAAAAAGTAACACAATAAAACAACAATAACGAGGCTGTATACAAGGAACTTGTACCACACTGCCAGGTCTCTGACCTCCTCCCTATAGACTATCTCATCGTTGTCTGTGATCAGGCCTACCACTGTCATCAGCAAATTTAAAAATGTTTGAGTCATGCTTGGCCACTATTGCACTATGGTGTTGAACGCTGAATGCTGAACTGTAGTCAATGAACAGCATTCTCACATAGGTGTTCCTTTTGTCCAGGTGGGAAAGGGCAGTGTGGAGTGTGATTGAGATTACGTCATCGGTGGATCTGTTGGGGTGGTATGCGAATTGGAGTGGGTCTAGGGTTTCTGGGATGATGGTGTTGATGTGAGCCATGACCAGCTTTTCAAACCACTTCATGGCTACTGACGTGAGTGCTACGGGGCAGAATTAATTTAGTCAGGTTACCTTCGCATTCATGGACACAGGGACTTTGGTGGTCTGCTTGAAACATGTAGGTATCACAGACTCGGTCAGGGAGAGGATGAAAATGTCAGTGAAGACAGTTGCCAGTTGGTCCACGCATGCTCTGAGTACATGTCCTGGTAATGCGTCTGGCCCCGCGGCCTTGTGAATGTTGACATGTTTAAAGGTCTTACTCACATCGGCTATGGAGAGCATGATCACACAGTTGTCCGGAACAGCTGGTGCTCTCATGCATGCTTCAGTGTTGCTTGCATTGAAGCGAGCATAAAAGGCATTTAGTTAATCTGGTAGGCTTGCGTCACTGGGCAGCTCGCGGCTGTGTTTCCCTTTGTAATCTGTAATAGTTTGCAAGCCCTGCCACATCTGACGAGCGTCAGAGTCGGTGTAGTAGGATTCAATCTTAGTCCTGTATTGACGCTTTGCCTGTTTGATGGCTTGTCTGAGGGCATTGCGGGATTACTTATAAGTATATGGATCAGTGTCCCGCTCCTTGAAAGCGGCAACTCTAGCCTTTAGCTCGGTGTGGATGTTGCCTGTAATCCATGACTTCTGGTTGGGGTATGTACATACGGTCACTGTGGAGACAACATCGTCGATGTACGCATTAACCTGTTAGGGCTAGGGGGCAGCATTTGCACGTCTGGATAAAAAAAATGTACCCGATTTAATCTGGTTACTAATCCTACCCAGTAACTAGAATATGCATATACTTATTATATATGGATAGAAAACACTCTAAAGTTTCTAAAACTGTTTGAATGGTGTCTGTGAGTATAACAGAACTCATTTGGCAGGCAAAACCCTGAGACATTTTCTGACAGGAAGTGGATACCTGATGTGTTGTATTGACTTTAAACCTATCCCATTGAAAAACACAGGGGCTGAGGAATATTTTGGCACTTCCTATTGCTTCCACTAGATGTCACCAGCCTTTACAAAGTGTTTTGAGTCTTCTGGAGGGAGATCTGACCGAACAAGAGCCATGGAACGATGATGTCCCATTAGACACCTGGCGCGCGAGTTCATGTTGGGTACCCTCGTTCCAATACGTTATAAAAGAGTATGCATTCGTCCACCTTGAATATTATTCATGTTCTGGTTAAAAAAGGCCCTAATGATTTATGCTATACAACGTTTGACATGTTTGAACGAACGTAAATATGTTTTTTCCCCTCGTTCATGACGAGAAGTCCGGCTGGCTTAGATCATGTGCTAACAAGACGGAGATTTTTGGACATAAATGATGAGCTTTTTTGAACAAAACTACATTCGTTATGGACCTGTGATACCTGGAAGTGACATCTGATGAAGAGAATCAAAGGTAATGGATTATTTACATAGTATTTTCGATTTTAGATCTCCCCAACATGACGTCTAGTCTGTATCGCAACGCGTATTTTTCTGGGCGCAGTGCTCAGATTATTGCAAAGTGTGATTTCCCAGTAAGGTTATTTTTAAATCTGGCAAGTTGATTGCGTTCAAGAGATGTAAATCTATAATTCTTTAAATGACAATATAATATTTTACCAATGTTTTCTAATTTTAATTATTTAATTTGTGACGCTGACTTGACTGCCGGTTATTGGAGGGAAACGATTTCCTCAACATCAATGCCATAGTAAAACGCTGTTTTTGGATATAAATATGAACTTGATAGAACTAAAAATGCATGCATTGTCTAACATAATGTCCTAGGAGTGTCATCTGATGGAGATTGTAAAAGGTTAGTGCATCATTTTAGCTGGTTTTATGGTTTTGGTGACCCTGTCTTTGACTTGACAAAACATTACACACAACTCTTGTAAATGTACTGTCCTAACATACTCTAAATTTATGCTTTCGCCGTAAAACCTTTTTGAAATCGTAAAACGTGGTTAGATTAAGGAGATGTTTATCTTTCAAATGGTGTAAAATAGTTGTATTTTTGAAAAATTTGAATTTTGACATTTATTTGGATTCAAATTTGCCGCTCTTGAAATGCACCTGCTGTTGATGGAGTGCACCACGGGTGGCACGCTAGCGTCCCACCTTGCCCCAAGAGGTTAATATTTAACATTGCATACCAGCTGTTATTGACAAATAGATACACACCACCACCCCTCGTCTTACCGGACGTAGCTGTCCTGTTCTGCCGATGCACGGAAAACCCAGCTAACTGTATATTATCAGTGTCATCGTTCAGCCACGACTCAGTGAAAGATAAGATTTTACAGTTTTTAATGTCCTGTTGGTAGGATAGTCTCGAACGGAGCTCATCCGGTTTATTCTTCAGTGATTACACGATGGCCAATAGAACAGATGGTAAAGGCGGGTTACCCACTCGCCAACAAATTCTCACAAGGCACCCAGATCTGCGCCCCCTGTATCTATGTCTTTTCTTCATGCGAATGAATAGATTATTAGAGACTCAAGACTGGATTACTATATCTCTATCTTGTATCTATCTATCTCTCTCCCTCCCTCTCCCTCCCTCATCTCTCCCTCCTCTCTCTCTCTCTCTCCCTCTCTCTCTCCCTCCCTCCCTCCTCGCTCTCTCTCTCTCTCTCCCACTCACCTCTCTCTCGCCCTCCCCTCTCTCTCACCCTCCCCTCTCTCCCACCCCTCTCTCTCCCACCCCTCTCTCCCCCTCCCTCATCTCTCTATCCCTCCCCATTCTCTCTCACACCCCTATATTTCTCCCTCTCTCATCTCTCTCTCTCCCTCCCCATTCTCTCTCACACCCCTCTAATTCTCCCTCTCCCATCTTTCTCTCCCTCTCCTCTCTCGCTCTTTTCCCCTCCCTGTTTTCTCTCTCACCGTCTCTCTCACTCCCTCGTCATTTTGCATGGATGTTGTTTATGACCCCAATGTCGCCAGGCGTTATAAGTTAATAGACCAATAAAAAATATAGTTTCAAACCTCTTCCAATAGCTAGTTTTCAGGTTACATAATCACTTGCATTAGGCTTCTCCAATTAGGTGCCTCACTCAGACCACTCCCAGTGGGGTGCATTTTGTTTTTAATGTGCCCCACTACTGGACAGATGTGCAGATCTCATTCAAATTGGATGTTCTGGTGCGGCTCGGATGTTTAGAGTTGATTGAGGCCCTAGTAGCTGAGAAATGTAACTGTTGTTAATGATTGTGTTTTTGGATTTAGCGTAGTTTTGTGAATTTTAGCATGTATTTGTGCATGTGTAGTTTTAAATGTGTATATTGTATGTCAATGTGCATTGTGTATACAGGGCTCACCTGTAACATAGACGCTGAGAGTCGAGAAGCAGGTGCAGGTGGTAAGTTTAATACAACAAAGAACATGGAACGAGATCACATAGAAGTAGCGTCTTGACAAGAAACACAGAACAAATACTGCCTGGGAAATGAACCTAAAGGAGTGCCACATAAATGGGAGGTAAAGAGTAAAGTAATGGAGTCCAGGGGTGCCTCATGATGAACGTAATGATGAACGTTGCACGTAATGATTGATGCCAGGTGTGCGTAATGATGTTTGCCAGGTCCGGTGGTTAGTAAACTGGCGACGTCGAACGCCGGAGGTGAGGAACGGGAGTAGATGTGACATCACCTGGAAATGAGACCCTCGGTCTCAATGTTGAATCCCTGTTAAAATAAAGCCTAAATAAATAAATAGACAGTCCTAGTTAAATTATTATCCTGGTTAAATAAAGGTGAAATAAAAATTACCTGAGAAATTGCTTTTTGCTAAGAAGGTTTTTTTAATTTCATTTTTGTGGACCATTTTCATTGAAATAAAGTAAGAGTAAGGTCCTTAACTGTTACCCAAGAAATGATTTGATATTGAGATAAAACAGTTGCATTGGCATTTTAACCCTTATTACAGGATTTGAAATTCCATTACAGTGGCTATTTCTGAATATGCTGTGTTTTTATTTGTATTATTTTACCTTTATTTAACTAGGCAAGTCAGTTAAGAACAAAATCTTATTTTCAATGATGGCCTAGGAACAGTGGGTTCAGGGGCAAAACGATAGACCTTTTACCTTGTCAGCTCGGGGATTCAATCTTGCAGCCTTTCAGTTACAAGTCCAACGCACCACTAGGCTACCTGCCGCCCGTGCATGTGTAAGCAGCATCATTATATACATGACAATGTTGGGTTATCGTTCGCCAGTGAAGAGCCATCCCAAGACACTTCCATCCCTGATGACACAGGTCCTGCAGCAGACTGGTCCACTCAAAAGGAGGCTCACGATGATAACCCACCAAACCTTGCTAGTACTCTAGTCACCTCCCACTTCCCTAGCGGCTACCCTCCTCTGCCCCCAGACTTCCAGCTTCATCGAAGGTTACCATCCGTCATAAAGTGGTAAGAAACATCCAGTCTCTTCCCCTCAGGACAAGGGGACCACAAAAAAGACAAAGAAAATATATTATAAAAAAACTGCCCTAAATTAGTATTATTAAATAGAAAGGTAATTAACAACTGTATACAAGCAAAATGTTACAGGTCTTTTCTTACTAGTATTGGTGTTCAAGGGATTGTCTGTAACGACCAATAAATGTACATTTTTATGTTTGAAATGTGTGCCTTCTATTATGACATATGAATTTTAAGAATATTGTCAAGTTATGAATTTCATTAATTATTATATTGTATTTATTTAACCCGGACGACGCTGGGCTGGGCCAATTGTGTGTCGCCCTATGGAACTCCCAATCACAGTCGGTTGTGATACAGCCTGGAATCGAACCAGATGCAGTGTCATAGACTGCTGTGCCACTTGGGAGGCCATATAGAAATATTATAATAAAACTTAAACAAGCAATGTTGGGTTACTTTATAGGTCTTTAGTTAATGTTTTACCCATTTGAGGTGAAATGTGTAGAAATAACTTCATGGATCTGTCCGCCTAGTTAATTGAGCAGCAACAGTTGAGTTGGAGTCAGAGGATCAGTGTGTTAGAGAGTAGTATATCTAACTGTATAACTGAATCTAATTCCTAATCTCCTAACCAAATCATACATTTTGCTACAGTTATACTAAATCCATTAAACTGGATAAGCGAATAACAGAATAAGTGAATGAACTTTACAACCACATCAGGATTTCTCCACACTTTACCATTCTCCCAACAACTGATTTAATGTTCACACTTAATGAAGCCGCCTGATTGGAGCTAATGCTGTTACTTCACCCTATTAGAAGCCCTATTCAGAACCATGCACAGGTCTGTTCATCTCTCTCTCTCGCTCCCTGCCTGCCTGTCGGCCTGCCTGTCGCTGTCGGCCTGCCTGTCGCTGTCGGCCTGCCTGTCGCTGTCGGCCTGCCTGTCGCTGTCGGCCTGCCTGTCGCTGTCGGCCTGCCTGTCGCTGTCGGCCTGCCTGTCGCTGTCGGCCTGCCTGTCGCTGTCGGCCTGCCTGCCTGTTGGCCTGCCTGTGGGTCTCACTAGCCTGTACTCTGCCCCACGCAGACTACTGCAAGGAGTTTGACCATGACCTGACCTGGTGTATTGTAATATCTTGACAGATACATATGACTTGCTGTGTTTATTCTCCCCTCACTGGCTCACTGTAAAGATGGTGTAGTGTTTCTGAGGTGGAATATTTTTACTCTAGTACAAATAAATTCCAAAATAAATAACACTGCCATATATTGTTCCAATAAAACCACCCGGCAACAAGCTGTCACAGTCTCGCTGCAGAATTAGACGTTTCACCACATTTTTCCAAACGTCAAATGGTGAAGTTGCTCCAAACGTCAAATTTAAATGGTTAAGAGTTACGATTTTGGATAGGGTTAAAATTTTTAACTTAGGCACTCATTCCAAATGGTTAAGGTTTTGGATTGAGTTAAAACAAAACCATTTAAACTGAGTGTCTGCCGAGCCAGGTCACCCGTGACACAAGTCAGTATTCGATGTTCATCGATGTCTGATGACACCGGGAGATGATGTGGAAACCGGCCACTAGGGGCAGCAGTGAGCGCTGTTACCTTCAAGTAGATTTCGGTTTTGCTAGGGTGTTGTGGATGGGTGTAAGCATCTGCCTCTGGCTAAGCCTATCTGGTTAAGCATATCCCAAACCTTAACCCTTACCTTAAGCATCTGCCTCTGATTCCAAAGATTGCATGTTTGAATCAAGTGATATAAAGTTGCTTTAGAGATTTTTATTTTAAGCCTATCCCAAACCTTAACCCTTACCTGAGAGTTTTCCAAACTTGGTCCTTGGGACCCAAGGGGTGCAGAATTAGTTTTTTGACTTAGCACTACACAGCTCATTAAAATAATCAAAGCTTGACAATGAGTTCATTTTTTTGAATCAACTGTGTAGTGCTAGCGCTAAAAACGAAATGTGCACAGTCAATGCCTAAGCGATATTTTTGAGAAACATGTAAGAACGTCTTATTCTGACCTGAGACTGTGAGAGGTAGTTGTCTCTGACCCTGGGATCGAACCTTCTGATCCAGAGTAATGGGATTACAAAGCAAAAGCCAAGCCTACTTTATGTTAATAGCACTCACTGTTACCCCCAGTTGCCCCTAGTTAACCCTAGTTGCCCTAGTGGCCGGTTTTGAAGGCATTTCCCAACATCCTCAGGACATGGATAGACATCCAATTTCAGAGTCACTCAACCGCAGCAAGCGATCTGCCTGTGTGTGCATGTGTGTGTGTGAATGCATGCGTGTGTGTGTGTATTACGTATGTGTGTGTGCAAAAGTGCGCAAGTATGCGTGTGCATGTTCGTATTTGAGTGTGTGTGTGTGTGTGTGTGTGTGTGTGTGTGTGTGTGTGTGTGTGTGTGTGTGTGTGTGTGTGTGTGTGCCTCCGTGCATGTCCGTTCTCCCAGTGTGCCTGCACCATGAGCATCCCTTCCTGCCTAAATTTCAGTTGGTTTGTTTTACTTCTGACAGGAGTGTCTCATTACAGACGGCGACAGGAGTTTGGCCATGCAGGACCCAAGAATCACCCTGGTCTGTATGCATTGATATCAGCTGCCTGATACACAAGGGCCTCTCAATTTACAGCAGGTAATGATGTTGACTCAAGTCCCCTCTGTATGTATGCAGGCTGCACACCACTTCTGACTACACACACACACACACACACACACACACACACACACATACATACATACATACATACATACATACATACATACATACATACATACATACATACATACATACATACATACATACATACATACATACATACATACATACATACATACATACATACATACATACATGCATACATACATACATACATACTCTCACACACACACTACTTCTTCTACTAGCCTGGTGAAGGGTCTGTGTTTGTGGATAATACCAAAGTGATGAATTACATTTGATTATGAACACAGTGGATAATTTAATTAATGAGCTGCCACTACTAATTGGAGGATAATATGTAATTGCATTAATTTAACCCTCTCAGTCCCGAGACCCCAGCAAAAATCCGGCTTTTCATTTATCTGCATGCCCAGCCCTTATATTTAGCCTCACAATGAAGTGTTTTATCATGTTCTTTTCAGGACAACCAGGGCTACAAGTACAACACAAAGCTATTTGATATAAACAGTTGCGTTCATGAGTTTTATTGATAAATGTCAATAAATAAATGAGGTCAGCCAAAGCAAAAACCTGATTCAAATGAATTTATATGAATGCTGTAAGTACAGAACTGTTTAATCAGCGGGAAATGAATATCCAACTAGTCAGGGACAACTGTGTGGAGTTAGTAGTTTGTGACAGTCTATCTCAGCCCCTGTTAATCACAGAGACGAATGGTTGGTATCTACAGATGCAGAAGAAATAGACTGATCCATACATCTGTAGCTCCAACACACTATGTTGAAAGGGGTTAGAAGTTCAAAATGTGCAGCGTTACGGTGGGACTTGGGAGTCAAAGGCCATTTGGAACACATTTCAGACCTATCAACTGACATATGGGTAATGAAGGCAAAGGGCCACATTGGACATACATGTACGCTACTGCCATGAGTTGTACTTTTGGCGTTAATTTACTCTGTCTTGCTGCAGTTTAACCTTCCAAATAAAAATCTATCAACTCAAATCAAGGGACTTTTATAGCAAGCGAACTCTATGTATTACTCAGAGGCTGCATACTGTAGCCCTGATACAGGAAACTCCTCCACTCTCTCGCTCTCTTTTTGCCTCTCTCCCTATCTTCCTGCCTCTTTACCTCTCTCCTCCTGCCTTTCTTCATCACACCTCCTGCCTCTCCCTCTCTCCTCCTGCCTCGCTCCCTCTCTCCTCCTGCCTTTCTCCCGCTCTCCTCCTGCCTCTCTCCCTTTCTCCTCCTGTCTCTCTCCCTCCCTCCTCCCGTCTCTCTCCCTCTCTCCTCCTGCCTTTCTCCCTCTCTCCTCCTGCCTCTCTCCCTCTCTCCTCCTGCCTCACTCCCTCCCTCCTCTTGCCTCTCTCCCTCCCTCTATCCTCCTGTCTCTCTCCCTCTATCTCCTGCCTCTCTTCCTCTATCCCTCAGTTCTGCACCGGGAAAAATGTACAATGAATGATGAATCTCTGGTTGTTTAACAATTATTAAAAGTGTTGTTAGATTTATTGAATCAATGGGAGAGGGAGCCTACCCAACATGCTCTGTGTCTGTGTCTGTGTCTCTGTGTCTGTGTCTGCCTGGCCCTGCAGTTATGTGTGGATGCTAATTATCAGTGTGTTTAGATACAGACAGAGGAGGCAGCTTCATTAGCTGAGCTATTTAACTAACAGAGAGAGGGATGGAGAGGTGTAGAGGATAGGAGGGATAGGTAGATGAAAAGAGAGAGAGAGAGAGAGAGAGAGAGAGTCAGAAAACATCTTAATGTTGTTGTTCTAATGAATCCAGGGTTGATTATGTCAGAGGGGAAATGGGGTGGCATCAGACACAAACAACTCTTGAATCTTTGATGTTGCTCTCTAAGCACACTTACACACGTGCACACACATACACACACATACACACGCACACCCACACACACGCTGGCTTGTTTAATATTTTATTTTTAGGGGGTAGATCACACACACACACACTTGCTTCCCAAGGCCACTTTGACTGAAAGCGTCCCCATTGAACACAGTTTGGAGATAAAACTGCTTCAGTCAGTCACCCTGTCTTTATATTCCCCCAACATGTTGACAATACATGTCATCCTGGAGAGAGTCTCTAGCAGAATACCTCCACCTACCTCTTCACTCTCCCCGCTGTCTGCAACTATGCCTGAGTCCCAAATGGCACCCTATTCCCTACACAGAGCATGGTGAAACCTACTGCACTATCCAGGAAATAGGCTGCCATTTAGGACATAAACGTTGCCTATCCTATAATTTCATCCCCTCTGATACCAGGTCTGATACCTGGTCTGCTACCAGGTCTGACACCTGCTCTGATACCAGGTCTGATACCAGGTCTGATACCTGGTCTGCTACCAGGTTTGATACATGCTCTGATACCAGGTCTGACACCTGCTCTGATACCAGGTCTGATACCAGGTCTGCTACCAGGTCTGATACCTGCTCTGATACCAGGTCTGATACCAGGTCTGATACCTGGTCTGACACCTGCTCTGATAGCAGGTCTGATACCTGGTCTGCTACCAGGTTTGATACATGCTCTGATACCAGGTCTGATACCAGGTCTGACACCAGGTCTGATACCAGGTCTGATACCTGCTCTGATACCTGGTCTGCTACCAGGTTTGACACCTGCTCTGATACCAGGTCTGCTTCCAGGTCTGATACCTGCTCTGATACCAGGTCTGACACCTGCTCTGATACCAGGTCTGATACCAGGTCTGATACCAGGTCTGATACCTGGTCTGCTTCCAGGTCTGATACCAGGTCTGATACCAGGTCTGATACATGGTCTGCTTCCAGGTCTGATACCTGCTCTGATACCAGGTCTGATACCTGCTCTGATACCAGGTCTGATACCTGCTCTGATACCTGGTCTGCTACCAGGTCTGACACCTGGTCTGCTACCAGGTCTGAAACCTGCTCTGATACCAGGTCTGATACCAGGTCTGATACCAGGTCTGCTTCCAGGTCAGACACCAGGTCTGATACCAGGTCTGACACTTGCTCTGATACCAGGTCTGATACCAGGTCTGATACCAGGTCTGACACCTGGTCTGCTACCAGGTCTGACACCTGCTGCTCTGATACCAGGTCTGATACCAGGTCTGATACCAGGTCTGATACCTGGTCTGCTTCCAGGTCTGATACCAGGTCTGATACCAGGTCTGATACCTGGTCTGCTTCCAGGTCTGATACCTGCTCTGATACCAGGTCTGATACCTGCTCTGATACCAGGTCTGATACCTGCTCTGATACCTGGTCTGCTACCAGGTCTGACACCTGGTCTGCTACCAGGTCTGACACCTGCTCTGATACCAGGTCTGATACCAGGTCTGATACCAGGTCTGCTTCCAGGTCTGACAGCAGGTCTGATACCAGGTCTGACACCTGCTCTGATACCAGGTCTGACACCTGCTCTGATACCAGGTCTGACACCAGGTCTGATACCAGGTCTGACACCTGGTCTGCTACCAGGTCTGACACCTGCTCTGATACCAGGTCTGATACCAGGTCTGCTTCCAGGTCTGACACCTGCTCTGATACCAGGTCTGATACCAGGTCTGATACCTGATCTGATACTATGTCTGTCTATTAAACCTCTATAAGAATCTAGTCTTGTTTTTCTGTTCCTCTCCCCTCCCACGGTCCTAGCTCCCCAAGGTGTGTTTGTATATTTGTGTGTGTGCGTGTATGTAGTGTGAAAGTGTGTGTGTGTGTGTGTGTGTGTGTGTGTGTATTGTTGTGTGAACTTGTGTGTGAATTTGTGTGTGAATGTGTGTCGCTCTAAATGTCTGGAGATAGCCCTCCTGTTGTTGTGGCGCTCTGAGCGACGTGCGGTATTAAAAGTGTCACCATGAGGTGACATCAGTGTGATAAGGAAGGAGTAAAAGCTAGGCTCATTGAACATCAATCCTGGTTGGCTGAGGCCCTGTCGCTATGGGTAACACCCTCAATTGTTGCGCTAGAACCACAGAAGCCAAGAATCAGAACATCACAAACTGTAGGTGGTTGGTTTGTTCTATCTGCTCACCTGTAGATTAAAGGCCAGCTACTGCCAGGTTACAAACAGAGGTCTATGAAGAGGAATATGAGGATCAGGTGGAAACGAAGATGAGATTGATCTTTTCAGCTTTGTCTGTCTTTTTTATTCCCTTCTGAAAGGAACTGCTGTTCCCCTCACAAGCGTATACACACAGGCGCACACAAGCACACAAGCACACGCACACACACTACCTCTCTCACACACACATGCATGCACACACATGCACCCACCAGAGGAGGCTGGTTGGAGGAGCTATTGGAGGACAGGCTCAATGTAATGGCTGGAATGGAATAAATGGAACGAAGTGAAACGTGGATTCGATATGTTGATAATGGCTCCAGAGGGTATGGCTGCTGTTTTACGGGCTCCTGACCAACCATCCAATTTTGTTTACTTCGCATTTGTTTGCAACTCATTTTGTACATTATGTTCCTGCTACTGTCTCTTATGACCAAAAAGAGCTTCTGGACATCAGAACAATGATTACTCACTGTCACGCCCTGACCTTGGAGAGCCCTCGGGGTTCTCTGTGGTGTAATAGGTCAGAGCGTGACTAGGGGGGGTTTCTAGGTAGTATATTTCTATGTTGGTGTATGTGTATGGTTCCCAATTGGAGGCAGCTGTTTATCATTGCCTCTAATTGGGGATCATACTTAGTGTGTTCCTTTTCCCACCTGCGTGGTGGGATATTGTTTTGTTTTGTATGTGTGCTTATGTGCACTACGTATTTCACATCGTTATATCTTTGTTGTTTTGAGAAGTTTCACTATTATTAAAATGTGGAACTCTACTCAAACTGCGCCTTGGTCCAATTATTTATATGACGATCGTGACAGAATATCCCACCATTACAGGACCAAGCAACGTGCCCAGGAGGTGATGGAGAGTTGGACATGGGAAGAGATACTGGGTGGATGTGAGACCCTTCCTTGGCGGGAGGACAGTGGAGGACAGCGACGACGCCGGGGTTGCCGGTCGGCTGAGCCGAGGAGAGAGCCAGAGACCGTCTGGGAGTCGATGGAGCAGTTGGAGGAGGGATATCGGACAGAGATGTTGGTTAGGTGTATTCTGCAGCACAGGCGCCCTGTAGAGTGTGTCATCAGTCTGGTTCAACCTGTGCCGGCTCCACGCACCAGGCCTCTAGTGCGCCTTCCCAGCCCGGTACGTCCTGTGCCGGCTCCCCGCACTCACCCTTAGGGGCGTGTCATCAGTCCGGTGAAACCTGTGCCGGCTCCACGCACCAGGCCTCCAGTGCGCCTCCCCAGCCTGGTACGTCCTGTGCCGGCTCCCCGCACTCGCCCTGAGGAGCGTGTCATCAGTCCGGTGAAACCTGTGCTGGCTCCACGCACCAGGCCTCTAGTGCGCCTTCCCAGCCCGGTACGTCCTGTGCCGGCTCCCCGCACTCGCCCTGAGGAGCGTGTCATCAGTCCGGTGAAACCTGTGCCGGCTACACGCACCAGGCCTCCAGTGCGCCTTCCCAGCCTGGTACGTCCTGTGCCGGCTCCACGCACTCGTCCACCAGTACGTGTGTACTGTCCGGAGTCTCCAGCGACGGTCTACAGTCTGGAACCTCCAGCGACGGTGCACAGTCCAGAGCTTCCATCAACGGTTCACAGTTCAGAGCCTCCAGTGACAGTCCACGGTCTGGAGCCTCCAGTGACGGTCCACGGCCCGGAGCTTCCAGTGACGGTCCACGGCCCGGAGCTTCCTGCGCCGGTGCCATGGCCGGAGCCTTCCAATGCGCCAATGCCCAGTCCAGGGACAGCGTCCAGCCATGCTCCATGGCCGGAGCCTTCCTCTGTGCCGGTGCCCAGTCCTGGCACGACGTCCGGTCCCGCTCCATGGCCGGAGCCTTCCTCTGCGCCGGTGCTTGGTCCAGGCACGGCGTTCAGCCCAGCTCCATGGCCGGGTCCGCAGTCTGAGCGGGTGCTGCGTCCCGCACCAGAGCCGCCACCGACGCTAGTTGCCCACCCTAACCCTCCCCATCTAGTTTCAGGTTTCGCGGTCAGAGTCCGCACCTTTGGGGGGGGGGGGGGGGGTACTGTCACGCCCTGACCGTGGAGAGCCCTCGGGGTTCTCTATGTTGTAATAGGTCAGAGCTTGACTAGGGGGGATTCTAGATAGTATATTTCTATGTTGGTGTATGTGTATGGTTCCCAATTGGAGGCAGCTGTTTATCGTTGCCTCTAATTGGGGATCATACTTAATGTGTTGTTTTGTTTTGTATGTGTGCTTATGTGCGCTACGTATTTCACATCGTTATATCTTTGTTGTTTTGAGAAGTTTCACTATTATTAAAATGTGGAACTCTACTCACGCTGCGCCTTGGTCCAATTATTTATATGACGATCGTGACACTCACCTCGAACAGGATGAAGATGTTTTATTTAATGAGTCCGGCACGAAGGATGTACTGCTATGTTGAGACAATGCCCAAATCCCCATCATCAGTGTGAAGAAAAGATCGAGACTAAGGTGGAAGAGGGCTGGATGCCTTGTAAGAATTCGCCAACGTGTAGGTATACCACCACTTCCCTCCGTACTATTGACCAACGTGCAATCATTGGAAAACAAACTGGACAATCTACGATTTAGATAATCCTACCAAAGGGACATCAAAAACTGTAATATCTTATGTTTCACGGAGACTTGGCTGAACGACAACACGGATGATATAGAGCTGGCTGGCTTCTCCGTATTTTGGCAGGACAGACCAAATATGTCAGACTCGAAGTCTCGAGGTATTGCTCGCCTGAGTTAGAATAATAAGCTGTAGACCACACTGTCTACCAAGAGAGGTCTCATCTATAGTTGAAGTCGGAAGTTTACTTACACTTAGGTTGGAGTCATTAAAACAAATTTTTCAACCACTCCACACATTTCTTGTTACAAACTGTAGTTTTGGCAAGTCGGTTAGGACGTCTACTTTGTGCATGACACAGGTCAGTTTTCCAACAATTGTTTACAGACAGATTATTTCACTTATAATTCACTGTATAACAATTCCAGTGGGTCAGAAGTTTACATACACTAACTTGACTGTGCCTTTAAACAGCTTGGAAAATTCCAGAAAATTATGTCATGGCTTTAGAAGCTTCTGATTGGCTAATTAACATCATTTCAGTCAATTGGAGGTCTACCTGTGGATGTATTTCAAGGCCTACCTTCAAACTCAGTGCCTCTTTGCTTGACATCATGGGAAAATCAAAATATATCAGCCAAGACCTCAGAAAAGAATTGTAGACCTCCACAAGTCTGGTTCATCCTTGGGAGAAATGCCTGAAGGTACCACGTTCATCTGTACAAACAATAGTACGCAAGTATAAACACCATGGGACCACTATTTACCACCACAAACCGATGCTGGCACTGAGATAGCACTCAAAAAGCTGTATAAGGCCATAAGCAAACAAGAAAATGCTCATCCAGAAGCAACGCTCCTAGTGGCCTGGGACTTTAATGCAGGCAAACTTACATACATTTTATCTAATTTCTACCAGCATGTCACATGTGCAATCAGATGAAAAGACTAATCTAGACCACCTTTACTCCACACACAGAGACGGATAAAAAGCTCTCCCTCGACCTCCATTTGGCAAATCTGACCAATATTCTATTGCCATGATTCCTGCTACAAGCAAAAACAAAAGCAAGAAGTTCCAGTGCCTCGCTCAATACTGAAGTGGTCAGATGATGCCGATGCCACGCTACAGGACTCTTTTGCTAGCACAGACTGGAAATAAGTTCTGGAATTCATCCAATTGCATTGAGGATTATACCACCTCAGTCACCGACTTCACCAATAAGTGCATTGACGACGTCGCCCTGAAAGTGACAGTACATACATTTCCCAACCAGAAGCCATTTATTACAAGCAATATCCGCACAGAGCTATAGGCTAGAGCTTCCACGTTCAAGGAGTGGGACAGAAATCCGGACGTTTATAAGAAATCTCGCTATGCCCTCAGATGAACCATCAAACAGGCAAAGCACCAATACAGGACTAAGACTGAATCCTACTACACCGGCTCTGATGCTCGTCAGATGTGGCGGGGTTTGAAAACTATTATGGACTACAAAGGGAAACCCAGCTGTGAGCTGCCCAGTGACGCAAGCCTACCAGATGAGCAAAATGCCTTTTGTTTTCGCTTCGAGGCAAGCAACACTGAAGCATGCTTGAGAGCACCAGCTGTTCCGGACGACTGTGTGATCACACACTCCGTAGGCGATGTGAACAAGACCTTTAAACAGGTCAACATTCACAAAGCCTTGGGGCCAGACAGTTTACCAGGACATGTACTCAAAGCATGCGTGGACCAACTGACAAGGGTCTTCACTGACATTTTCTACCTCTTCCTGGCAGAGTCTGTAATACTTACATGTTTCAAACAGACCACCCTAGTCACTGTGCCCAAGAAAGTGAAAGTAACCTGTCTAAATGATTATCGGCCTGTAGCACTCACATCGGTAGCCATGACGTGCTTTGAAAGGCTGGTCATGGCTTACATCAACACCATCATGCCAGAAACCCTAGACCCACTCCAATTCGCATACTGCCCCAACAGATCCACAAAGGTGGTAATCTCAATTGCACCCACCCTGCCCTTCCCACCTGGACAAAAGGAACACCTATATGAGAATGCTGTTCATTGACTACAGCTCAGCGTTCAACACAATAGTGCCCACAAAGCTCATCACTAAGCTAAGGACCCTGGGACTAAACACCTCCCTCTGCAACTGGATCGTGGACTTCCTGACACATCTGCCACTCTGATCCTCAACACTGGGGCCACTCAGGGGTGCTTGCTTAGTCCCCTCCTGTACTCCCTGTTCACCCACGACTGCGTGGCCAAGCACGACTCCAACACCATCATTCAGTTTGCTGACAACACAACAGTGGTAGGCCTGATCACCGACAACGATGTGACAGCCTATAGGGAGGAGGTCAGAGACCTGGCATTGTGGTGCCAAGACAACAACCTCTCTCTCAATGTGAGGAAGACAAAGGAGCTGATCGTGGACTATAGGAAAAGGAGGGCCAAACAGGCCCCCATTAACATCAGCAGGACTGAAGTGGAGCGGGTCGAGAGTTTCAAGTTCCTTGGTGTCCACATCACCAACAAACTGTCATGGTCCGTACAAACCAAGACAGTTGTGAATAGGGCACGACAGCACCTTTACCCCCTCAGGAGACTGAAAAGATTTGCCATGGGTCCCCAGATCCTCAAAAAGTTCTACATCGAGAGCATCCTGACCGGTTGCATAACCACCTGGTATGACAACTGCTCGGCATCTGAACATAAGGTGCTACAGATGGTAGTGTGTGCGGCCCAGTACATTACTGGGGCCAAGCTTCCTGACATCCAGGACCTATATACTAGGTGGTGTCAGAGGAAGGCCCAAAAAATTGTCAAAGACTCCAGTCACCCAAGTCATAGACCGTTCTCTCTGCTACTGCAATGCAAGCGGTACCGGAGCGCCAAATCTAGGACCAAAACGCTCCTTCACACCTTTTAGCCCCAAGCCATAAGACTGATGAACAACTAATCAAATGGCCACCCAGACTATCTACATTACATTTACATTTTAGTCATTTAGCAGAGCTCTTATCCAGAGCGACTTACAGTAGTAAATGCATACATTTCATACATTATTATAATGTGTTTTTACACACTATAATAGTGTTTTTACACTGCTGCTACTCACTGTTTATTATCTATGCATAGTTACCTCGACTATCCTGTACCCCCGCACATTGACTCGGTACCGGTACCCCTTCTATATAGTCTCGTTATTGTTATTTATTGTGTTACTTTTCGATTGATTGGATTTTTTCCCCTTTAGTTTATTTAGTAAATATTTTATCAACTCTATTACTTGAACTGCATTCTTAGTTAAGGACCTGTGAGTAAGCATTTCACAGTAAGGTTGTATTCGGCACGTGACATTAATTCCATTTCAATCTTTACTGTAACGTCTGCTTCCAACTCACACCCTCAAACACGTAGATCCCCTGAACGCAGCTTACTTTCCAACTCACACTCTCAAACACCTAGATGCCCTGAAGGCAGCTCACTCTCCAGATCCCAATCACCTGAATTCTAATCCACTGTTCACACACCTGTATGTCATTATCACACACTATTTAGTTCAGTTCTTTGCACACCATCACTGTGAGGTATTGATGGTTTTGTGACACACGTCTTTCAGAGCTCTGTTTTTCCAGTGATTTACTCCTCCCGTGTATGATGCCTCACTAATGACGCCTATTGCCTATTCCCTGGCTGTACTTTAGCCTATCGGATTTCCTGTTATCTACCTATTGCCTGATCTCCCGGACTATGTTACTAGCCTTTTCCCTGTCTGTACTGTTGACCTTTTGGACCCCTGTGCATGATCTTCTGCCTGCCCCTGGACCCATCTACCTCCCTCCTCCCGTGGTCCTTTACAATAAACACCTGCTGTGCTCTGCGCTTGAAACCAGCTCTCTGTCTCTCCTCAAGTTCATTACACTTTACAATGAGCCTGTCCTCTTATAGCAGGACTGCCCAACCCTCTTCCTGGAGATCTACTGTTCTGTAGGTTTTCAGTCCAACGGTAATTTAGCATATCTGATTCAGCTAGTTGAGGTTTTGTTGAGCAGCTAATGATTAGAATCAGGTGTGTTAAATTAGGGTTGGACTGAAAACCCACTGGACAGTAGATCCCCAGGAAGAGGGTTGGGCAGCCCTCTCTTATAGCTTCTCCCATCAGCCTCCTCTGGCGTACCAACATGCGCACACATACAGTGCCTTGCAAAAGTATTCATCCCCCTTGGTGTTTTTCCTATTTTGTTGCATTACAACCTGTAATTTAAATAGATTTTTATTTGGATTTCATGTAATGGGCATACACAAATAGTCAAAATTGGTGAACTGAAATTTAAAAAATAACTTGTTTCAAATAATTCAAAAAAATAAAAAAGGAAAAGTAGTGCGTGCGTATGTATTCACCCCCTTTGCTATGAAGCCCCAAAATACCTTCCGAAGTCAAATAATTAGTTAAATAAAGTCCACCTGTGTGCAATCTAAGTGTCACATGATCTGTGACATTATCTCAATATATATACACCTTTTCTGAAAGGTCCCAGTGTCTGCAACACCACTAAGCAAGGGGCACCACCAAGCAAGCGGCACCATGAAGACCAAGGAGCTCTCCAAACAGGTCAGGGACAAAGTTGTGGAGAAGTACAGATCAAAGATAACCCTGCAAAGATCCACAGCGGAAAATGGAGTATCTGTCCATAGGACCACTTTAAGCCGTACACTCCACAGAGCTGGACTTACGGAAGAGTGACCAGAAAAAAGCTATGCTTAAAGAAAAAAATAAGCAAACTTGTTTGGTATTCACCAAAAGGCATGTGGGAGACTCCCCAAACATATGGAAGAAGGATCTCTGGTCAGATGAGACAGAAATTGAGCTTTTTGGCCATCAAGGAAAACGCTACGTTTGGCGCAAACCCAACACCTCTCATCACCACGAGAACATCCCCACAGTGAAGCATGGTGGTGGCAGCATCATGCTGTGGGGATGTTTTTCATCGGCAGGGACTGGGAAACTGGTCAGAATTGAAGGAATGATGGATGGTGCTAACTACAGGGAAATTCTTGAGGGAAACCTGTTTCAGTCTTTTAGAGATTTGAGACTGGGATGGAGGTTCACCTTCCAGCAGGACAATGACCCTAAGCATACTGCTAAAGCAACACTTGAGTGGTTTAAGGGGAAACATTTAAAAGACTTGGAATAGCCTAGTCAAAGCCCAGACCTCAATCCAATTTAGAATCTGTGGTATGATTGCTGTACACCAGTGGAACCCATCCAACTTGAAGGAGCTGGATCAGTTTTGCCCTCAAGAATGGGCTAAAATGCCAGGGGCTAGATGTGGCAAGCTTATAGAGGCATACCTCAAGAGACTTGCAGATGTAATTGCTGCAAAAGGTGGCTCTACAAAGTACTGACTATGGGGGGGCTGAATAGTTATGCACGCTCAAGTTTTCATTTTTTTTGTCTTGTTTGTTTCACAATAAAAAATGATTTTGCATCTTCAAAGTGGTAGGCATGTTGTGTAAATCAAATGATACAAATTCCAGGTTGTAGAGCAACAAAATAGGAAAACTGCCAAGGGGGGTGAATACTTTCGCAAGCCACTGTACACTCTCTCTCTCTCTCTCTCTCTCTCTCTCTCTCTCTCTCTCTCTCTCTCTCTCTCTCTCTCTGTCTGTCACTCTCTCTCTGTCTGTCTCTCTCTCTCTCTCTCTCCTCTCTCTCTCTCTCTCTCTCTCTCTCTCTCTCTCTCTCTCTCTCTCTCTCTCTCTCTCTCTCGCTCTCTCTCTCTCTCTCTCTCTCTCTCTCTCTCTCTCTCTCTCTCTCTCTCTCTCCTCCCTTGCTGGTCAAGCCTATATGTCTGCTTTGTGTTCCTCAAAGGCATGGACACGGAGGACATGTGACCGGGGACTTTCAGGCTGGCTCTACACTACCAGTCTGCTGACCCAGCATCATGTCTTAAATCCCATTCCAAACCGGCTGGATGTATTTCCCACTATCTGCTTACGGCAGTGTGATTGTACTGTGCAAATTAGATGGTATTTCTCAAAGAGGTAGGATTGTGTGTCTTTAGGGGGCAGTTGTGAGGACAGAGGGCCAGCACCTGTCTGCGATTTCTCAGACAGGGAAAGTAGCATACTATGGGGAAATGAGTCATACACACACATGCACACACTTTTTCAGGTGTTTGCAATCGATAGTGAAACACGTTGTTTTTAATGGACCTCCCCACTCCACTGAGTCGGAGACTAGAGCTCAACAATCTCAGAAAGTTTCTACATCCCAAACAGCATCATGTTACTTTGAGTTCAACCCCCATGGCTGACATGTTGACAGATTCAGAAAATGTCTGCTACTGTATACCTCAACAACTTGTACTGCTATTTATTGGTTCATTCCACCCCTGTTGTGTAGACCAGGGGAGGCTGGTGTGAGGAGCTGTAGGAGGACGGGCTCATTGTAGTGGCTGGAATAGAATAAACAGAGTCAAATGTGGTTTCCATATGTTTGATGTATTTGTCTCTGTTCAATTCATTCCATTTCAGCCATTACAATGAGCCGGTCATCCTATAGCTCCTCACACCAGCCTCCACTGGTGTAGAAGCAACTCTTCCCCAACAGTTGTTGCTGTAAATGAGAATATGCTCTCACTCAACTGACATTGTGAAATAAGTGCAGCACAAGAATTCAAATATATCTCAGTTGAAATTACTTCAGAGGCCTCCTTTCATGATTATACACAGTTGTATCTGTCTCGTTCCTCTTTTTCTGTCTAGTTCCTCTGTTTCTGTCTCTAGTCCATCTGTTTCTGTCTCCATTCCATATGTTTCTCTCTATTCCGTCTGTTTCTGTCTCTATTCCATATGTTTCTGTCTCCATTCCATATGTTTCTCTCTATTCCGTCTGATCTGTCTCTATTCCGTCTGATCTGTCTCTATTCCATCTGTTTCTGTCTCTATTCCATCTGTTTCTGTCTCTATTTCATCTGTTTCTGTCTCTAGTCCATATGTTTCTGTCTCCATTCCATATGTTTCTCTCTATTCCGTCTGATCTGTCTCTATTCCGTCTGATCTGTCTCTATTCCGTCTGATCTGTCTCTATTCCATCTGTTTCTGTCTCTATTTCATCTGTTTCTGTCACCATTCCATATGTTTCTCTCTATTCCGTCTGTTTCTGTCTCTAGTCCATCTGTTTCTGTCTCTAGTCCATATGTTTCCTTCTCTATTGCATCTGTTTCTATCTCTCTTCCATCTGTTTCTGTCTCCATTCCATATGTTTCTATCTATTCCGTCTGATCTGTCTCTAGTCCATCTGTTTCTGTCTCTAGTCCATCTGTTTCTGTCTCTAGTCCATATGTTTCCTTCTCTATTCCATCTGTTTCTATCTCTCTTCCGTCTGTTTCTGTCTCTAGTCCATCTGTTTCTGTCTCTAGTCCATCTGTTTCTGTCTCTAGTCCATATGTTTCTGTCTCTAGTCCATATGTTTCTATCTCTCTTCCATCTGTTTCTGTCTCTAGTCCATCTGTTTCTGTCTCTATTCTATCTGGTTCTGTATTAATTCCATATGTTTCTGTCTCTGGTCCATCTGTTTCTGTCTCTATTCCTATTCCATCTGTTTCTGTCTCTATTCCATCTGTTTCTGTCTCTATTCCTATTCCATATGTTTCTGTCTCTAGTCCATCTGTTTCTGTCTCTATTCCTATTCCATCTGTTTCTGTCTCTAGTCCATCTGTTTCTGTCTCTATTTCTATATTCCATCTGTTTCTGTCTCTATTCCATCTGTTTCTGTCTCTATTCCTATTCCATATGTTTCTGTCTCTAGTCCATCTGTTTCTGTCTCTATTCCTATTCCATCTGTTTCTGTCTCTAGTCCATCTGTTTCTGTCTCTATTTCTATATTCCATCTGTTTCTGTCTCTATTCCATCTGTTTCTGTCTCTATTCCTATTCCATATGTTTCTGTCTCTAGTCCATCTGTTTCTGTCTCTATTCCATCTGTTTCTGTCTCTATTCCATCTGTTTCTGTCTCTAGTCCATCTGTTTCTGTCTCTATTCCATCTCTTTTTGTCTCTATTTCACCTGTTTCTGTCTCTATTCCATGTGTTTCTGTCTCTTCCATCTGTTTCTGTCTCTAGTCCATCAGTTTATGTCTTCTCCTTCCTCAGAGAAAGTAATAAAGCACAGGGGTTTTGCCCTTGGTTCTGACAGGAGTGCGATGTCATGGCAACATGTTAAGTTTGCCAAGTATCTCAAGCGACTCATCCATAATTTGATTTTAACCCGATTATTTGGTGGAGGAAGAAGGTGAGGAGGAGGAAGAGGAGGATAAGGAAGAGCAGGTTGCGGAGGAGGAGGGGTAGGAGGAGGGCATACAATAAAGTAAACACTCCTATCTCTGGCTAAAATATGAGGTCAAATTTCCAAAGATTTAAATTCAAAGCTTTTTTGGCAGCAAGTCACAACACAGTTTTCCCCAGAAACTACTAACTAATATTAGAAGTGAAAAGCTTACAAGTACATCCTCAATCCCTCCCACTCCTCCACAAATAACATGTCCACAACTGAACACGGTGACATTAACAGTGACTCCAATTCAATCCTGTGATATGACAACTTTTTGGAATAATCCACTCGACAGGCAGGGGTCGTAAAATATGCAGCGCTATTGATTTACCCAAATACACTGTAGCAGAACTTGCATAAATCCGAGATTACATTTTATGATTAATTTCTTCTCAGTGTGAAAACAATGAGACGAGGCAGGAATGTATTACTACCTTGTCAAGATCTAAAGCCTCGAGCCTCAATTGCTATTGATCCAGATGAGATCTTGATGTGATTGTCGTGAAACAGAGGATTTCACAGAGGGAAGACAAGGAGGGAACCAATGATCTTAGAAACTAATCTTCAGCACATCAAACTTACTTTTCATCTCTCTCCACTCCTTGTATCTGCCTAGACAGCAAGACAGATATCTCGACTCACTAGATTACTTTTCACCCAAAAAATTGAATAAATCTAATTGACGACTTTATAATATTTGACCCCCTTTTTTCTCTCCCACAAGGCATGGTCAGAGTCCTTTCTCTTGTCAGCAGCCAATCAGATTATTCTGACACCGGTGGCACTGATTATCATGTCATGTCAGGTGAAAGGTCACCTAGCTGAAATCAGGGGTCATATTGTATAAAAACCCACTGATGACCCGATAACTGAGGGGTCCGAGAGGTCCAGCGAGGGTCAATCGGGTCACGTCCAGCGACCAACTCATTTGCATGTTTAAATGGTGGGGTTGGGGTTTAATGAAGGGGGAGTCAGAGGGATAATGGAGATATTCACTCTGCTATTTAATCAGTCCAGTGTCCTAGGGGCCTCTGATACAGCAAAGAGCCGTGACAGACTTATTGAAAGTGCTTATGTGGGGAGCGTTTCGTTTTACAATTCATTGAGTCAGCAGTATATAGGCTAGAGCCTAGGATACCACTATTGTAGATGCAAGAACAGGCCAAGTTACCTCACAGAACAATAAAAGCATGAACACACACACGTAGGGTAGGGGAGGTTCTTTCTTCCTGTGTGGTTTTGTAACTGTGTTTGGTAAAGTGGAAATTAATTCCATTTGAAGGAACATTCAATTATTTCAGTCATTCATTCATAGTGTAGGCCAACACCATCCAATTCACATATCTCATTCATCATTCATTCAAATTACATTATGTCAGATATATGGAATCTGAGTTACTGCCATTGCACTTAAATCACATTATGACAATCTGCGTGTCACCCTCTATTCATAGGTTGCACATCCGTCACTCGGTCGCTTCTTGCCATTGTAATGAACGTTTTCAAGCCGCCCTCTATTGGCGGCATCATAGTGGTGCCCTAAAGTGGTGATAAGCCCAGTCATTCTGGACGGAGGCCAACTACTGTTTAGTCTAAATTACACTTTAGTACCTTGAATTATGATGACTTTGCTAAAGTAGTCAAATATTTAGCAGCAAACAACTGCCAGCGTTCTCACCTCGTTACATTTACTTTAGATAGATGGCAATGTTGTCATTTGCTAGCAAAGTTTGTCAAAAATAGCTAGCAATGCTAATGTTAGCTAGCTAAAATCTGCTGGGCTCCCCTCAATCTTAGCTAGTTAGCTAATGTTATATTGCATCTAAAGTCAATCTGGCGACATCAAGTGATCAGCGCTCTTTGGCGATGCATTGATTAGAATGCTCAGCCAGGCATCAGTCTTAAACAAATGTTTAAAACAATATTGTGTTGAAACATGCAATCTATGGTTTGGTTTGCATTGATCCCGGGCATCAATATAAGTAACATATAAAAAAAATCCCCATCAAAATCTGTCAGTTTAAGATAGAATATCTTTTACATGGGCTGTGTCTCAATCCGGTACATCTGTCTATGTTGGCCTTCCGCATCTGTGGTGGAAGGTGGCCAAGCTACAACTGTGTTTGTCAGACCATGAGACATCCCGAAAATCGATCTTCTCACAAAAATGTCTGTTACGTCCGAATGTTTTTGCCACTTTAACATGACTACTCCATGGAAAGATTGAGACTCTTACGAGCACCATGGTGTTCTCTGTTTTGTTCTTCGCCACCCCACAGGTGTCACAGGTAACATACAAGGTAACATACAAAATAATGGAAGATTAGAGGTAGTTTTGTGGGATTCCTAAAGGGGTCATAAAATTCTAAAACAAATATCTAAATTATCCATGGTATGACCATCTTAAAACGATTTCATATGTTAGCTTAGTAGAACCCCCCCACCCATAGCAATTTTTTCTTCCATGTTTTTATAAAAATGCTAACCCAATCACAGTATCCTTTTTTTAATCATTCCCCCCTCTTTTTCAGTTTTCTTTTTGTAGCTTCTCCGTTATTTGAACAACACTCACATTAGAGCTGAAAACCATGACTTTTATTATTTTATTGCCTTTATCTTCTACCCCAATGCCTCTGTTATTCAAATTAACTATTGAGACAGGAAACAGTACATTTTATCCTTTATTTTTTCCTGTTCTCTTTTTTTGTTGGTCCTTTGTTTTTTGAAAACAATCAAATGAAAGCCGGTAGTTTATTTTCCCTTTCTTTCCACCCATTATTTTTTCTTCTCTTTTATTCAACAAGGGACTTCCCCCTCTCCTGTTTATGTGTGTATAGAGAAAGTTATTATTAGTAGTCAGTGGCAGCACCGCCTTGCAGACTCCCTCTGATACTGAGATAAATCACTTTAAATGAGGTAAGCAACATTTCATAGAGATATAGAATGTCAGCCAGTTCACTCAAGATCCACTGCTGAATTTGATGTCCGTCCAGGTAAGCAGGACATCTGGGGATTACTTCAACATCGGCCACTAGAGGCAAAGTTGAGTGCTTTTACCATCAAGTAGGCTTGGGTTTTTGTAGGGCGTTGCGGATGGGCTAAAGCCGCGAGCTCTGGCTTCGAAGGTCATGTGTTCAATCCCAGTGCTAGGCGCTTGTTTTGTTTTTGTTTTTACCTATCCCAAACCTTAACCCTTACCTTAACCATTGGGAATTAATACCTAAACGTAACCGTGGAGTTGTTTTTGTTTTAACTCTATCCCAACCCTTAACCCTTAACTTAACCATTCGGAACGAATGCCTAAACTTAACCTTCAAAATTTGAGATCTTATTGAGAATGTAGCGTTTGATTTCCTCTCTTTCTCCCTCTTTTTCTATTCCCATCACTCCTTTCCTTCCCTCCTTTCCTTTTCTTTCCTTTTCTTTCATGTGGCAATACGTGAGTTCCACCCATTGCCACATGTTTATCAATGTGTGCATTGCATCACACCATCAGGAGCAAGGACTGAGAAGGGGGTTTTACAGTTAGGAGCCAGGGAGTGAGAAATGGGGAGAGAGGGTGTGCGGAAAAGAAAGAAAGATAAAGAGAGAGAGAGAGAGAGAGACAGACAGATTTTTCATCGGACTACAAAATAGAGTGGGACCACCAGCGCGCTCTCTATCTTCTGGTTCAAGCTATAGAAGACCCTATCATCGAACGAGACACTACAATTATAATCAAGTACGTTTTCATATCACAAGTGTCAACAATTGTACTGTTAAAACAGTACATATACGACCTACACAGATATATCAAGATGGTGAGACACAAGTATAGGGACAAAGTGGAGGAGCAATTCAGCGGGTCGGACAAGAGGCGTATGTGGCAGGGGCTTATAATGATCATGGATTACAAAAAGAAAGCCAGTCACGTCGCGGACGCCAACGTCGCCCTACCAAACGAGCTAAACTCCATTTTCTCTCTGAGCTGCCGAGGAGAGCCCCAGACGACAATGAGGGCTACCTGCTTACGGTCTCCACGGAGGACGTATGTAAGTTTTGTTAACCCTCCCAAGGCTGCCGGCCCAGACGGCATTACCTAGCCGTGCCCTCAGAGCATGTGTGGACCAGCTAGCTGTTGTGTGCTTCTACATCTCTCTCTAGCTCAGGCCGTGATCCCCTCCTGCTTAAGATGTTCACTATCATCCCCGTGCCCAAGAAAAGGAAAGTGACGTAACTGAACGGCTTCCGACCTGTAACACTCACTTTAGTCATCATGAAGTCCTTCGAGAGGCTAGTCAAAGACCACATCACCGACACACTTGACCCTCTCCAATTCGCCAACCTCCCCGACAGATCAACGGATGACGCAATCACACTGCACAATGCCTTAACCCACCTGGACAAAAGGAATGCATATATACTGCATATAACATATGACTACTGCTCGGCCTAAGCTCAAACCAAATATCACAGCCCTGGGACTGAACACCTCCCTATGCAACTGAATCCGGGACTTCCTGACTGGCTGTCCCCAGGTGGTGATGGTAGGCAACATTACCTGCTCCATACTGATCCTCAACACGGGGGCCCCACAAGAGTGCATCCTCATTCCTCTCCTGTACTCCCTGTATACCCACGACCGTGTGGCCTCACACAGTTCCAACACCATCCTCAAATTTGTTGATGGCACGATAGTAGTAGGCCTGATTACCAACAATGACAGCCTACAAAGAGGAGGTACGCACTCTAAAGCCGTTGTGCCAGGTAAACAACCTGTCCCTCAAAGTCAGCAAAACAATGGAGCTGATTGTAGACTCCAGGAGAAACCAGGCTGGGCACGCCCCCATCCTCATCAAAGGGCCACGTAGAGACGGTCAAAAACATCAATTTCCTCGGCTTACACGTCTCTGAAATGGTCAAATCACACGGACACCGTGGTGAAGAAGGCACAACAGCACAACAGCTCTTCAACCTCAGGAGATAAATGTGGCCTGTCCCCGAGGCCTCTCGCAGTGTTCCACAGGAGCCCCATTGACTACTGTAGGGCTGCATCACAGCCTGGTATGGCAACTCCACGCCACTGACCACAAGGCTCTACAGAGAGTGGTAGGTTCAGGTGAATGCACTATTGGGTGCACACTGCCTGCCCTCCAGGACACCTAGCTGTTGTGTTTTCTTGGCAGGATGGCCAAGTCACCCGAGCCACGGGCTGTTCTCGCTGCTTTCATCAATCAAATGTGGGCAATATAGGAGCATCATAGCAAAACGGTCAGACGGGCCAATAGCTTCTACCCCCAGACCATCAGGCCTCTGAATAGCAACCACTAACCAGCTACCTGCAACCAGTGGTGGAAAAAGTACCCAATTTTCATACTTGAGTAAAAGTAAAAATACGTTAAAAGAAAATGTCACTCCAGTAAAAGTCACGCAGTAAAATACTACTTGAGTAAAAGTCTAAAAGTATTTGGTTTGAAATGTACTTAAGTATCAAAAGTAAAAGTATAAATAATTAAACAATTCTTACATTAAACAAACCAGACGACACGATGTTCTTGTTTTTTTAAAACAAAAGAACAGAAAGGAGTAAAAAGTACATTATTTTCTTTAGGAATGTAGTGGAGTAAAAGTTGCCAAAAATATAAATAGTAATGTTAAGTAGTACTTTAAAATATGTTTTATTAAATACTTTACACCACTGCCTGCTACCCCTGTCTCCCTCCATTTTCAAGACGATTTAAGTCAAAACTGTAACTAGGCCATTCAGGAACATTCAATGTTGTCTTGGTAAGCAACTCCAGTGTAGATTTGGCCTTGTGTTTTAGGTTATTGTCCTGCTGAAAGGGGAATTTGTCTCCCAGTGTCTGTTGGAAAGCAGAATGAACCAGGATTTCTTCTAGGATTTTTCCTGTGCTTAGCTCTATTCCATTTATTTTTATCCTCACAAAAATTCCCTGGTCCTTGCCAATGACAAGCATACCAATAACATGATGCTGTCACGTCCTGACCAGTAATAGGGGTTATTTGTTATTATAGTTTCGTCAGAATGTGGCAGGGGGTGTTTGTTTCATGTGGTTTGGGCTATGTATTTAGGTAGAGGGGTATTTGTTTTATATGGTTCGGGGTGTGTGTGTATGTAGAGGGGTGTTGGATTTATGTGTTCCGAGGTTTTTGGTTTATGTTCTTGTTTTGTATTCTAGGGTTTCTATGTTGTGTATTTCTTTGTTGGCCTGGTGTGGCTCTCAATCAGGAACAGCTGTACATCATTGTTTCAGATTGAGAGTCATACTTAGGGAGCCTGTTTTCCACCTGTCCCTTTGTGGGAGATTGTTTTTGCACTGCTGTGTATAGCCTGCGAAACTGTCGTTCTTTGTTTATTGTTTTTTTGTGTTCACTTTACAAATTAAAAGTAAATATGAGCACTCAATCCGCTGCGTATTGGTCCGATACTGATTTCTCCTTATCAGAAGACGAAGCTTATGACAGGTGCAGCCACCACCATACATCAAAATGGGACTCGTTTCAGGAAACTAGGCGTATGTCATGCGTCACTACTTGAACATTTCACATGTTCCAGAAGGAAGACTGGAGAAGTGGTTTACCCATACATCTCCATTTTGGATAGATAAGTCTTCGGGTACCAGTTTTCCCTCAGACTGGTAAACACACACACACTTTTCTTTTGTTTTATACCTGGCAGCAATTACTGCAGGCCATTTGCGTCAAGACCACTCAAGCTGCCCAGTTAATGCCTGAATGAATCTGCTACGAGAGCCAATAAGAGAAGAGAGGCCTGTGTGTGTCGGGGCATTGTTGTTGTTTCAACGTTTTTTCATTATCCAACAAAGGATGACTAGAGTGCTACCCTCATCCCCCCTGTGTCTATTGATCTACTAACTGCACTGTTTAGGTATAAACACGGAGCAATGCTATAGTGGCGAAACAAAAGCTTCATTGGCTGTAAAATAATTTCCCCAAAATAACATGGCAAGCCCATGGTGGGACAGACAAAAGCTACACAGGGCTATATGTGAAAAAAGAAGGAACAGCACTTCGGAAATCAGCTCAATGTAATTGAAGAATCCATAGACCGTAACCACTTCTGGGAAAATTGGAAAGCACTAAACAAATAACAACCCGAAGACTTATCTATCCAAAATGGAGATGTATGGGTAAACCACTTCTCCAATCTTTTGGAACAAACAGCAAAACCATGTACATGATCAAATACTAATATTAGAATCATCTATTAATAAAGACTACCAGAAACCACTGGATGCTCCAACTACAATGGATGAACTACAGGACAAAATACAAACCTTCCAACCCAAAAAGGCCTGTGGTGTTAATTGTATCCTAAATGAAATGACAAAATATACAGACCACCAATTCCAGTAAGCTATACTTAAACACTTTAACATCATCCTTAGCTCCTGCATCTTCCCCGATATTTGGAACCAAGGACTGATCACCCCAATCCACAAAAGTGGAGACAAATTTGACCCCAATAATTACTGTGGGATATGCGTCAACAGCAACCTTGGGAAAATTCTCCGCATTATCATTAACAGCAGACTCGTACATTTCCTCAGTGAGAACAATGTACTGAGCAAATGTCAAATTGGCTATTTACCAAATTACCGTACGACAGGCCATGTATTCACCCTGCACACCCTAATTGACAAACAAACAAAGGGTCTGCTATACAAATTATTGGAAAGTAGTGTTGGGGGAAAAACACAACATTGTGAGGTGAAAATTGGCAAAAAACACACACATTTCTTTCCACAGGGCCGTTGGGTGAGACAGGGATGCAGCTTAAGCCACACTTTCTTCAACATATATACAGTATCAACGAATCTGCATGCAGAATTCTGCAAAAATATCCTCTGTGTACAATCTAAAACAACAAATAATGCATGCAGAGAAGAATTAGGCTATTACCCAGTAATGATCAAAATCCAGAAAGGAGACGTTAAATTCTACAACCACCTAAATATAAGCAATTCACAAACCTTCTTTAACAAAGCCATCACCAACAGAGGGCTGAACCTGGAGAAGAGCCCCCTAAGCAAGCTGGTCCTGGGGCTCTGTTCACAAACACAAACAGACCCCACAGAGCCCCAGGACAGCAACACAATTAGACATGAGAAATCAAATCATGAGAAAACAAAAAGATAATTAACTACACATTTGAAAGAATTAACAAAAAAACTGAGCAAACTAGAATGCTATTTGGCCCTAAACAGAGAGTACACAATGGCAGAATACCTGACAACTGTGACTGACCCGAACTTAATTAAGGAAAGTCTTAACTATGTACAGACTCATTTGAGCACAACCTTGCTATTGAGAAATGGCGCCTTATGCAGACCTGGCTATCAAGAGAAAACAGGCTATGTGCACACTGCCCAAAAAATGAGGTTGAAACTGAGCTGCGCTTCCTAACCTCCTGCCCAATAAATGACCATATTAGAGACACATATTTCTCTCAGATTACACAGACCTACAAATAATTTGAAAACAAACCCAATTTTGATAAACTCCCATATCTATTATGTGAAATACCCAATAGAGAGAAATAGAGAGAGAGAGAGAGACAGAGAGAGAGACAGAGAGAGAGAGAGAGAGAGAGAGAGAGGTGGTGGCGGCTCGATATGAAATGTACCATGTTGTGTGTTGTCAAGCATGATTGATAGATGATGGACAAGATCTTATGTATGTGTACATATATGTGTGTGTGTGTGTGTGTGTGTGTGTGTGTGTGTGTGTGTGTGTGTGTGTGTGTGTGTGTGTGTGTGTTACAGGAGGTTGGTGGCACCTTAATTTGGGAGGATGGGCTTGTGGTAATGGCTGGAGCAGAATCAGTGGAATGGTATCAAATACATCAAACTCATGGTTTCCGTGCGTTTGATGCCATTCCATTAGTTCTGTTCCAGCCATTATTATAAGCCGTCCTCCCCTCAGCAGCCACCACTGGTGTGTGTGTGTAACGGCCGTCTGAAAGAGTAGACCAAGGCGCAGCGTGGTTAGTGCTCATCATGAAATTTATTTGAATGAACACTGAATCAAAAAACGTGCAACAGCTAAACAGTTCTGTCAGGTAACAAATGACTGAACAGAAAATAACCACCCACAAAACCCAAAGGAAAACAGGCTGCCTAAGTATGGCTCCCAATCAGCAACAACGATATACAGCTGTCCCTGATTGAGAGCCATACCCGGCCGAAACAAAGAAATACCAAACATAGAAAAAAAGGACATAGAATGCCCACCCCAACTCAAGCCCTGACCAACCAAAATAGAGACATGAAAGGATCTCTAAGGTCAGGGCGTGACAGTGTGTGCATGTGTGTG